>NC_056452.1:26956905-27298155 GCF_018296145.1 Oncorhynchus tshawytscha | reverse complement strand
ACTAGAATCCAGAATCCATCCCCCTCCACACCACACACACAGCCTCATTGGCTCAATAAAAATCCATTATGCTAATAGGGTTGGTGTCATGTGTTGGCCTGGCAGCATAAGTACAAGGCTGCTCATTTAAAAGTACACACACACCCCCACAGACACAGGGGTCTAATGGACAAAACGATGATGTAATCTTTCTGTGTTGGTGAGATTAATGTACTGCTACAATGCTCATTTGATTGCTCGTTGCGCAACAGTTTTTTTTCTTCTCTGAAAAATGAAAGCCAGGAGCTGTGTGTGTGCCTGCGTACCATGCATACCAGGGTTTTTTTTCCAGTAATAGCCGGCTTTTGGCCAATACATTTTTATATATATATATTTGTTGTTGTTGTTGAAAAGTCAATAAATAAAATTGCCTCCCGTCTGGGAGAAGAAGAATGAAAAAAAAACAATGAATTTGGGATCTATCATCCCACAGTTTGTTTTTAAATATTTTTATTGACAAGCTGATGTTTTAGTCATTTAGCAGACACTCTTATCCAGAGCAATTAGAATTAAGTGCCTTGCTCAAGGGCACATCGACAGATTTTTCTCCTAGTCGTTTCGGGGATTCAAACCAGTGACCTTTTAAGTTACTGGCCCAACACTCTCAACCACTAGGCTAGCTGCTGCCCCTGACTAATAGAATAGATCAACCTTTTCTTCTACGGGGGACAGTAGATTGACAGGCTAGTGATTTTGATGTTCGTTACTTGTCTTGTTATCTGAGGAAAAGTTAATGTGGACAGTCCTTCAAACATCTTCAAAGTGCTCATCAGAATTAGGTAAGAATTAGCGCACATCGTTGCATCCTAGACTTGCAAGTTCTGTTATTATGAATTACCATCATCTAAAAGGGGATTTGTGTCATTCTGAGCACCGTGTGTGGACACCCTAATCAGGTTACTGACCCAACGCATATGGGTCCGGTCAATTTTAAATGCTGTCTGTCAAATGTTCAGCTTATATGTCTATTTATGTCTGTGTGTGTGTCTCTCTGTGCTCATGTCTGTGTTTGTTTGTTTGTGTGTGTGTGTGTGTGGTTTGGGGTGGCTAGCAGCAGGTTCTTGTTGCCTAGTAACACAGTTAAAAGTGAATCCAGTATTGATGAGCAAATGGTCTCATTCTGCTGTGTGGAGTATCATCATAATTATTTTAGTCACTAAGGAGGACATCCCTCCAAGCAGGACATCATTAGCATATCTCAACGAGACTAATCAAAATGTGGACTGCATTTCAGTAAGGGCTTCTGATTAGCGATCCTACGTCTTGCCTTGTGTATCAGACATCACAGTATAGTATTGGGATCCCAAGTGGCACAGCGGTCTAAGGCACTTCATTTCAGTAAGGGCTTCTGATTAGCGATCCTACGTCTTGCCTTGTGTATCAGACATCACAGTATAGTATTGGGATCCCGAGTGGCACAGCGGTCTAAGGCACTGCATTTCAGTAAGGGCTTCTGATTAGCGATCCTACGTCTTGCCTTGTGTATCAGACATCACAGTATAGTATTGGGATCCCGAGTGGCACAGCGGTCTAAGGCACTGCATTTCAGTAAGGGCTTCTGATTAGTGATCCTACGTCTTGCCTTGTGTATCAGACATCACAGTATAGTATTGGGATCCCGAGTGGCACAGCGGTCTAAGGCACTGCATTTCAGTGCAAGAGGGGTCACTACAGTCCCTGGTTCACATCCAGCCGTGGTTGGGAGTCCCATAGGGATGTTGGCCGGGGGAAGGCAGTCATTATAAATTAGAATTAGTTCTTAACACTTGCCAAGTTAAATGAAGGTTAAATATATATATGTTTTTTAAGTTTAGCTTCATCCCCTGTCTCTCACTGTGCTCGATCCATAGGTCATCTCTCTCTCTCCCTCACTAACTAACACACGTGACAACCCTCTTGGCAACGTCTCTTAGCCAATGACACTATTGAAGAGTAATGATTCTGTAGCATGGGTTGTAGACATTTCAAGCTGGGGAGTGAGGTTACCAAGCCAACTAATACAATATATGCCATTTAACAGACGCTTTTAGCCAATGTCGTGCGTGCATACATTTTCATGTGAGTGGTCCGAGCGGGAATCGATCCAACTGTCTTAGCGATGTGCCATGCTCTACCAACTGAGCTACAGAGGACAACAACTCTGTTATGTTTGCTCATACTGATGGCCTGAAATGTTGTCATACTTTAACTGACAATCCAGTCTACTACTCCTAGTACAG
The DNA here is from genome assembly GCF_018296145.1 of Oncorhynchus tshawytscha. NCBI lineage: Eukaryota > Metazoa > Chordata > Actinopteri > Salmoniformes > Salmonidae > Oncorhynchus > Oncorhynchus tshawytscha. Next base: position 27,295,897 of record NC_056452.1, on the reverse strand, counting down.
ACTTTAACCGACAGTCAAACAATCAATCAAATTTATTTATAAAGCCCTTTTTACATCAGCCGATGTCACAAAGTGCTGTACAGAAACCCAGCCTAAAACCCCAAACAGAAAGCAATGCAGATGTAGAAGCACAGTGGCTAGGAATAACTCCCTAGAAAAGGCAGGAACCTAGGAAGAAACCTAGAGAGGAACCAGGCTATGAGGGGTGGCCAGTACTCTTCTGGCTGTGCCGGGTGGAGATTATAACAGAACATGGCCAAGATGTTCAAATGTTCATAGATGTCAAGCAGGGTCAGATAATAATAATCACAGTAGTTGTACAGGGTGCAACCGGTCAGCACCTCAGGGGTAAATGTCAGTTGGCTTTTCATAGACAATCATTCAGAGATAGAGACAGAAGGTGCGGTGGAGAGGTTCCAAAACAGCAGGTCCGGGACAAGGTAGCACATCCGGTGAATAGATCAGGGTTCCATAGCCGCAGGCAGAACAGTTGAAACTGGAGCAGCAGCACGGCCAGGTGGACTGGGGACAGCAAGGAGGAGTCAGGCCAGGTAGTCCTGAGGCATGACCCTAGGGCTCAGATCCTCCGAGAGAAGAGAAAGAGAATTAGAGGGAGCATACTTAAATTCACACAGGACACCGGATAAGACAGGAGAAATACTCCAGATATAACAGACTGACCCTAGCCCACCGACACATAAACTACTGCAGCATAAATACTGGAGGCTGAGACAGGAGGGGTCGGGAGACACTGTGGCCCCATCCGATGACACCCCCGGACAGGGCCAAACAGGAAGGATATAACCCCACTCACTTTGCCAAAGCACAGCCCCCACACCACTAGAGGGATATTTTCAACCACCAACCTACTACCCTGAGACAAGGCCGAGTATAGCCCATGAAAATCTCCCCCACCGCACAATCCCCAGGGGGGTGCCAACCCGGACAGGAAGATCACGTCAGTGACTCAACCCACTCAAGTGACGCACCCCTCCTAGGAACGGCATGGAAGAGCACCAGTAAGCCAGTGACTCAGCCCCTGTAATAGGGTTAGAGGCAGAGAATCCCAGTGGAAAGAGGGGAACCAGCCAGGTAGAGACAGCAAGGGTGGTTCGTCACTCCAGTGCCTTTACGTTCACCTTCCCACTCCTGGGCCAGACTACACTCAATCATACGACCCACTGAAGAGATGAGTCTTCAGTAAAGACTTAAAGGTTGAGACCGAGTCTGCGTCTCTCACATGGGTAAGCAGACCGTTCCATAAGTGGAGCTCTATAGGAGAAATCCCTGCCTCCAGCTGTTTGCTTAGAAATTCTAGGGACAATTAGGAGGTCTGCATCTTGTGACCGTAGCGTACGTATGTACAGCAGGACCAAATCAGAAAGATAGGTAGGAACAAGCCCTTGTAATGCTTTGTGGGTTAGCAGTACAACCTTGAAATCAGCCCTAGAATTGACAGGAAGCCATCCACTTCCTTATGTCTGAAACACAGGCTTCCAGGGAGGGCAATTTTGGGGCTTCACCACATTACATGAAAATGTACAGCTGTGTATCATCCGCATAGCAGTGAAAGTCAACATTATGTTTCCGAATGACATCACCAAGCGGTAAAAGATACAGTTGAAGTCAGAAGTTTACATACACTTAGGTTGGAGTCATTACAACTAGTTTACATCCACTTAGGTTGGAGTCATTACAACTAGTTTACATCCACTTAGGTTGGAGTCATTACAACTAGTTTACATCCACTTAGGTTGGAGTCATTACAACTAGTTTACATACACTTAGGTTGGAGTCATTAAAACTAGTTTACATACACTTAGGTTGGAGTCATTAAAACTAGTCTACATACACTTAGGTTGGAGTCATTAAAACTAGTCTACATACACTTAGGTTGGAGTCATTAACACTAGTCTACATACACTTAGGTTGGAGTCATTAATACTAGTCTACATACGCTTAGGTTGGAGTCATTAAAACTAGTCTACATACACTTAGGTTGGAGTCCTTAAAACTCGTTTTTCAACCACTCCACAAATTTCTTGTTAACAAACTATAGTTTTGGCAAGTCGGTTAGGACATCTACTTTGTGCACGACACAAGTAATTTTTCCAACAATTGTTTACAGTCCGATTATTTCACTTATAATTCACTGTATTACAATTCCAGTGAGTCAGAAGTTTACATACACTAAGTTGACTGTGAAAATGATGTCAGGGCTTAGAAGCTTCTGGCTAATTGACATCATTTGAGTCAATTGGAGGTGTACCTGTGGATGTATTTCAAGGCCTACTTAGAAAAATTATTGTAGACCTCCACAAGTCTGGTTCATCCTTGGGAGCAATTTCCAAATGCCTGAAGGTACCACATTCATCTGTAGAAACAATAGTATGCAAGTATAAACACCATCGGACCACGCAGCCGTCATACCGCTTAGGAAGGAGACTCATTCTGTCTCCTAGAGATGAATGTACTTTGGTGTGAAAAGTGCAAATCAATCCCAAAACAACAGCAAAGGACCTTGTGAAGATGCTGGAGGGAACAGGTACAAAAGTATCTATATCCACAGTAATATCGTCATGGAGGAGTGGAAGAGGACTCCAGTGGCAACCTGTGAAGCTCTGGTGAACTCCATAAGGGTTAAGGCAGTGGTGGAAAATGATGGTGGCCACACAAAATATTGACACTTTTGGCCCAATTTGTTATTTTGAGGGGACAGCAAATGTACACTGTTATACAAGCTGTACACTCACTACTTTACATTGTAGCAAAGTGTCATTTCTTCAGTGTTGTCACATGAACAGATATACTCAAATATTTACAAAAATGTGAGGGGTGTACTCATTTTTGTGATATACTGTATATATATGTATGTATGTATACCTGTATAGTCTACCACTCCTAGTACAGACTTTAACTAACAGTCCAGTGTACAACCTAATAGTGGTGTCCGCCAGACTCAAACACATGATGTCACCTAATAGTGGTGTCAGCCAGACTCAAACACATGATGTCACCTAATAGTGGTGTCAGCCAGACTCAAACACATGATGTCACCTAATAGTGGTGTCAGCCAGACTCAAACACGTCACCTAATAGTGGTGTCAGCCAGACTCAAACACGTCACCTAACAGTGGTGTCAGCCAGACTCAAACACGTCACCTAATAGTGGTGTCAGCCGGACTCAAACACGTCACCTAATAGTGGTGTCAGCCAGACTCAAACACATGATGACACCTAATAGTGGTGTCAGCCAGACTCAAATGCTCAATTTAGAGGAAGGGACAGTTTACTGTAAGTATGAGGTAGCAAGGCATAAATTAAAGTTGAATTCCCTCCAAAAACTATCTATTGGTATTTGTTTCAATAATCCATTGTTGACATAGTCCTAAAATGTTTTGCTTTTCAGCAATCAAGTTTAAAAGTTATGTAACTTTTCAAATTTAAGAATCATCCTTGTATGATGTATTTTGCATCATGATGTAAAACACAGCATCATGATGTAAAACACAGCATCGTGTGATGTAAAACACAGCATCATGATGTAAAACACAGCATCGTGTGATGTAAAACACAGCATCGTGTGATGTAAAACACAGCATCATGATGTAAAACACAGCATCAGCATCATGATGTAAAACACAGCATCATGATGTAAAACACAGCATCATGATGTAAAACACAGCATCGTGTGATGTAAAACACAGCATCATGATGTAAAACACAGCATCGTGTGATGTAAAACACAGCATCGTGTGATGTAAAACACAGCATCGTGTGATGTAAAACACAGCATCATGATGTAAAACACAGCATCGTGTGATGTAAAACACAGCATCGTGTTATGTAAAACACAGCATCATGATGTAAAACACAGCATCATGTGATGTAAAACACAGCATCATGATGTAAAACACAGCATCGTGTGATGTAAAACACAGCATCGTGATGTAAAACACAGCATCATGATGTAAAACACAGCATCGTGTGATGTAAAACACAGCATCATGATGTAAAACACAGCATCGTGTGATGTAAATCACAGCATCGTGTGATGTAAAACACAGCATCGTGTGATGTAAAACACAGCATTGTGTGATGTAAAACACAGCATCGTGTGATGTAAAACACAGCATCATGATGTAAAACACAGCATCGTGTGATGTAAAACACAGCCTCATACAGAGATGATATCTGTATTTTGAAAGTTACATAACTTGAAAAACCACTTAATTATCAGGTAGAACAGGAATATGTGAATAGCCCTGCATTAGGGGATAATCTCAGACATTGGGTTCAGTCCCACACAGAAATATCATAATCTACTGTATCTGTGAACTGCAATCTAGTTAACCACTTTCATTAGGCCTAAACAAATGTCAGTTGGTACATTGTCAATATATCTAAGAAAAAGTAAGAAAAAGTAGTGAGAGACAGATGGCACAAGGCAGATTTGTTCCCCAGAGATCTGGCTGTGGAGTGCCTTCAGCAAATGCTGCCTCTATACTCGTATACCACTCACACAGTCATCCCTCTAGCTTCTGTTTAGTCATCAGGCTAATGCATGGTGGCGTCGTCCAACCCAAAATGCACACACACACACACACACACACATCTCCCTCTCCCTTTCTCTCACACTCATTCCATTTCTCTCTGGCTCATAGCTTTCTGCAACAGCTAAGTGTGTCTGTTTTCTCTCCTCTCCCTCTTTCCTACCTACCTTCTCAGTTGAACTCCGCCCTCCTCTCTCTCCATTCTGTGAGGTTTGTCTAAAGATGAATAGCTATATCTGACTATAAGGTAGGACAGATTAGAGTAGTATTGTGGGGGGGGGGGGGCAGTAGACCGGTTCACGTGATCATGGCGTGTCTGAATAAGCTTATACTGTAGTTAGTATCTATGTTATTACAAGGCTTACCCCATGCTACTGTGAGAGGGGACAACAGAAACTAGGTGGGATCAGTACTCTCTGTAATGGCAGGAGCTCACAAGGCACAGGGCAACAAGCTCTCCTCGGGGACTGGGACAGCTAGGGCTGTTTGTACTACCCGCATCGACATGGCCAACAACAGATGTAAGTTCACTCAACTGGAAGATTTCAGGCAATGTTTGTGTAGTTAACTTGACCCCCCCGCCCGCATGTGTTTTAAAGGCACTGTTGCCGTGTCAGGTCTGTTGCCGTGTTGGGTCGGTGTAGGTGGGGAGGAAGAGAGTAGTCCTCGCCTACATACCGTCATTAGACCACATTATGTATGTGTGTGGGTACAGGGTTCTCTGGGTGCCTACCTGCATAGATCTACCCGTGTTAATGTGGTAATGTGTTGCGTGTCCATATTCCAGGAGATCTAGGTAAGCTGACGGCTACTTTTAACGGCAAAGGTTTTTACTTGCTATGACTGTGATACTGTATGTGGTTGTCTTGCCTACGTTGGTTGAATACACTGACTGGAAGTCGCTCTGGATAAGTGTCAAATAATTACCAAAATGTAACGCCTCTACTCATGTAATTTTGTTCATGATCCCTCTCTCTCTTTTCTCCTGTCTCGCTCTCTCTCTTTTCTCCTGTCTTGGTCTCTCTTTTCTCCCATCTGTCTGTCGGTCTCTCTTTTCTCCTGTCTGTCTGTCGGTCTCTCTTTTCTCCTATCTGTCTGTCGGTCTCTCTTTTCTCCCGTCTCGGTCTCTCTTTTCTCCTATCTGTCTGTCGGTCTCTCTTTTCCCCATCTGTCTGCCGGTCTCTCTTTTCTCCCATCTGTCTGTCGGTCTCTCTTTTCTCCCATCTGTCTGTCGGTTTCTCTTTTCTCCCATCTGTCTGCCGGTCTCTCTTTTCTCCCGTCTGTCTGTCGGTCTCTCTTTTCTCCCATCTGTCTGTCGGTCTCTCTTTTCTCCTGTCTGTCGGTCTCTCTTTTCTCCTGTCTGTCTGTCGGTCTTTCTTTTCTCCTGTCTCGGTCTCTCTTTTCTCCCATCTGTCTGTCGGTCTCTCTTTTCTCCCATCTGTCTGTCGGTCTCTCTTTTCTCCCGTCTGTCTGTCGGTCTCTCTTTTCTCCCATCTGTCTGTCGGTCTCTCTTTTCTCCCGTCTCTCTTTTCTCGTCTCTCTCTCTCTACTCCAGTCGATGCTGATGAGATTAAGCGTCTGGGAAAGAGGTTTAAGAAACTGGACCTTGATAACTCTGGGTCCCTTAGCGTGGAGGAGTTCATGTCCCTGCCTGAACTCCAGCAGAACCCGCTGGTCCAGAGGGTCATCGACATCTTCGACACCGATGGAAACGGAGAGGTGGACTTCAAGGGTAAGCCAGAGCGCAAGAGTAGCCTGGTCCCAGATCTGTTGTCTCCTTCTATAGCCTGGTCCCAGATCTGTTGTCTCCTTCTATAGCCTGGTCCCAGATCTGTTGTCTCCTTCTATAGCCTGGTCCCAGATCTGTTGTCTCCTTCTATAGCCTGGTCCCAGATCTATTGTCTCCTTCTATAGCCTGGTCCCAGATCTGTTGTCTCCTTCTATAGCCTGGTCCCAGATCTGGTGTCTCCTATAATCTGTTGTCTCCTTCTATAGCCTGGTCCCAGATCTGTTGTCTCCTTCTATAGCCTGGTCCCAGATCTGTTGTCTCCTTCTATAGCCTGGTCCCAGATCTGGTGTCTCCTATAGCCTGGTCCCAGATCTGTTGTCTCCTTCTATAGCCTGGTCCCAGATCTGTTGTCTCCTTCTATAGCCTGGTCCCAGATCTGTTTGTGCTTTTGCCTATACCATTGTGTATCACAATTTTTACTAGTGAATAAATGCTTGGGACCGACAATGTCTTTGAATTTAAGCTCATTTGCTGAAATCAAGGTCAATAATATTAGGGACATCAGTGTTGGTTAACGTGTCTATTGTCCTCCTGTCTGAGAATGTCCCAGCACAGTACATGGTGGCCTACACCAGAGGGGTATAATACAAACCAGGATCAATGAGCGGTCCAGAAAATTAATTGTCTGAAATAACTTTTTATTGTTTAGCAAGAAAAGCTTGACATGGGCATTGTCTCATTGACTCAACAACCAAACACACACATATCTAAGTTTAACTTTCTTAATTAACCAGAATGTTATTTATGTCTGTTCACCTCAGTTAGCTGGCTAACTCATTGATCCTGCTTCCTTATAGTTGTTGGTTAAATATACAATCTACACAGGACCTTCTAATCAGCAGGTTTCCATATCACCATGCAGCAAATTCATTAATAGACCAATAACAAAGAGAGTTCTGAACCTAGTTCTCAGTTTTCCCCTCCCCACTCTGAACATATCCAGACAGTCCTAGCAAGAATCTTACTTGAGAAATAGCTATTTTTACACAATTTAATGGAAATCATTAGAGTAAGGTACTTAGTTGTTACCTAGAAATAATTTTATATTGATATAAAATGGCTGCATTGGGCCTTTAATCACATTGCATGATTAACAAAAAGGATCTTGATGACCAGGGAGAGAAGTTGGTACTTTGGCCTGGACTGGTTCAGACTTCCAGTGTTTCTCTCGGTCTACTCTGCCGAACAGAACCTGCAGAGGAAGTAGTAACACTTAACGCAGGACAGTCAGGACTAGAAAGCCCGGATTCCATCCGGATACAGCCCGGATTCCATCCGGATACAGGATACAGCCCGGATTCCATCCGGATACAGCCCGGATTCCATCCGGATACAACACGATTTACATTTTAAAGAAAATTTCCGATTGAGCCGACATGTCCATCGTTTACCGCGAATGCGGTCTCCGCGAAAACATTGCCTTTAGAAGTTGCATAGAGGAAAAGGGGTGTTCTGATTGGATATAGCCCTAAATATGGATTGTAGTAGTTTGCTATTGATATTTTGATTGAACTTATGAATGCATAAGTAGTGTATTTGATCACTCCGATTTATATAAAATGATTGCGTACAGTATAAGAAGTCAAATAATGTCTGACTCTAAACCATCTGTCCCCCCCATTAGAATTCATTGAGGGAGTCTCACAATTCAGTGTCAAGGGGGACAAGGAGTCAAAACTTCGGTGTAAGTAGACAAATCTACTCCATCTCCACTACATCCTACACCTATACACCTCTCACCACACAAAGTTAAATGATCTGATCTACAAAGACAAAACCCATCCCCTGTCCCCCACTTGCCTGGGTAGAAACGGAATGCCTGATCGCATCAATGATGAGTCTTTCTCCAAAATATAAAACCAAAAAGGTCTGTGTTCAGGATCGCTGACTTACCTACACATCCTTCCACGTTTCTTTCCCCCCTGACCCCTTCCACCCCCCCTCTAGTTGCCTTCCGGATCTACGACATGGACAAGGATGGCTACATCTCCAACGGAGAGCTCTTCCAGGTGCTGAAGATGATGGTAGGAAACAACCTGAAGGACACCCAGCTGCAGCAGATCGTGGACAAGACCATCATCAACGCAGACAAGGACGGAGACGGCAGGATATCCTTTGAAGAGTTCTGCTTAGTAAGTCTGGGGTGGTGGGTGGCTGGGGAACTGGGGTCATGGGTGGCTGGGGAACTGGAGTGGTGGGTGGCTGGGGAACTGGGGTGGTGGGTGGCTGGGGAACTGGGGTGGTGGGTGGCTGGGGAACTGGGGTGGTGGGTGGCTGGGGAACTGGGGTGGCTGGGGAACTGGGGTGGTGGCTGGGGGTGGTGGGTGGCTGGGGAACTGGGGTGGTGGGTGGCTGGGGAACTGGGGTGGCTGGGGAACTGGGGTCATGGGTGGCTGGGGAACTGGGGTGGTGGGTGGCTGGGGAACTGGGGTCATGGGTGGCTGGGGAACTGGGGTGGTGGGGAACTGGGGTGGTGGGTGGCTGGGGAACTGGGGTGGTGGGTGGCTGGGGAACTGGGGTGGTGGGTGGCGAAAAGGATACTACAGGATGCTACTGTACCTGTAGACTTTAGCCAGTTAGCATTGGCTTGCGAAACTACCTCTTAACTTCCTTCATACTGCACGCAGAGGACATTTTCCAGAATTGTGCAACCCTATTGGGGGGTAACTCCAATTCTGGTTGATGGCTTCTCCTACCCAGCTCTAACACACCAGATGGCTCATTCAGTGGAGGGTAATGTTATGTAAAGAGCATGATTCCAGCCCCATTTCACTAAGAAAGTTCTGTATTCTGTTTCACTCTTCTGAATAAGCTATATTTGGCACATATTTTTCTAAGGCAACGGTTCCCAAACTTTTCCGTTCCGGGGAGCACCAAATCACCGTCAACAACTCTCGAGGACCACCATTGGCAGTAAATGTAACAAATTAGTCCTATTATTATTATTATAAACTATTGGAATTTTGAAAAGTAATGTCAAATTGCTTATAATACAATTAATACTCCCAACTGTTATTTTCTTTGGAAGAAAAAAATAAATTTGTATTTAATTAAATTTATCAAAAATAATTGGCTGAACACAGGTTGGAAAACACTGCTCTAGAGTCTTGAACTGAAACACTGTTCTTGTGGGAGTATTATCTTCAGGACAACTGTTGGACCGTGGTTATAGTTGGTTTGTGCTGGAGCAGACCAAGGTTGTCGTGACGGGATTGTGTGACAGTATTACAGAAAATACAAGGGGTTAACAGGATACTGTAGTTATACTAGTTATACTAGTATTAACAGGATACTGTAGTTATACTAGTTATACTAGTGTTAACAGGATACTGTAGTTATACTAGTTATACTAGTGTTAACAGGATACTGTAGTTATACTAGTTATACTAGTATTAACAGGATACTGTAGTTATACTAGTTATACTAGTGTTAACAGGATACTGTAGTTATACTAGTATTAACAGGATACTGTAGTTATACTAGTATTAACAGGATACTGTAGTTATACTAGTATTAACAGGATACTGTAGTTATACTAGTGTTAACAGGATACTGTAGTTATACTAGTATTAACAGGATACTGTAGTTATACTAGTATTAACAGGATACTGTAGTTATACTAGTATTAACAGGATACTGTAGTTATACTAGTGTTAACAGGATACTGTAGTTATACTAGTATTAACAGGATACTGTAGTTATACTAGTGTTAACAGGATACTGTAGTTATACTAGTGTTAACAGGATACTGTAGTTATACTAGTGTTAAGTTGCCTCTCTTAGTTGGAATCATGTTGCGTGATTTTGAATATCGTTAAGAATCAATCTGTTCCCGCCTGCTTTTACTCTAGAATTGGAATTAGAACTACAATAAGAACTATTTGGTTCTGTTCCTTCTCTCTTCCCCTAGGTGGTGGGTGGCCTTGACATACACAAAAAGATGGTGGTAGACGTGTGAGCATGTCCCTCCGCTCCTCTCCCTCCCCTCTGCTTTCTTCTCCATCGGTCTCTGAAGATCTGCTCAAGACGTCTGGCAAACACTTCGTGTATCAATGGAAGTATTCTCTCTCCCCGTGAAGCCACTTCTTTTCCACCTAAACAAGCCACAAGCTTCGCGAAGCCAATTTAGTTGTGTTATTGAACTCTGATCCTCTCGATAACCTGAAGGACAGCTATTTTTGTTTGTAAGAGCATCCCAGTTTGAGGGAGGGAGGGGAAAGGTTGGCTTGATTATATTTTGTCAATTTTTTTTTGTAATGTTATTTTTTTTAAATATTTATTTTCGTTCTGGTCTGTGTTTTTTTTATAGACAAAGTATATCTATAAATGTTTATTTAGTGGGGAAATGTGTCATTATCTGAGGTGTTGCGTTTAAATAATATACTTGATTTGGGTTACAATTCAAAACGTAGGGTATAAAGTGCCAACCAGGACATATGGTATTGTTATTATTAAGTATCCACCATTGCGGTCAGTGATGGACTGGTCGGTCTGTGATGAGTCAAACGCTCGCTGCAAGATCACTAATGGTTAGCTGCAAATTTCATTTTCTAAAATAAACAGCAGTTTCTTTTGCACTATTTGACTCCTGAGCAGGTTGGATTAGATAAATTAAGACATTTGACTCCTGAGCAGGTTGGATTAGATAAATTAAGACATTTGACTCCTGAGCAGGTTGGATTAGATAAATTAAGACATTTGACTCCTGAGCAGGTTGGATTAGATAAATTAAGACATTTGACTCCTGAGCAGGTTGGATTAGATAAATTAAGACATTTGACTCCTGAGCAGGTTGGATTAGATAAATTAAGACATTTGACTCCTGAGCAGGTTGGATTAGATAAATTAAGACATTTGACTCCTGAGCAGGTTGGATTAGATAAATTAAGGCATTTGACTCCTGAGCAGGTTGGATTAGATAAATTAAGACATTTGACTCCTGAGCAGGTTGGATTAGATAAATTAAGCTTCCGATCACATTAAACATACCTGTTGGAAGTTTAGAGTGATGGGCTGTTTTATTATATGTTTATACTTTGAGATTATTATTCTAAGCGTAGAGATAGACGCCAAGAATGTGATGTCTTGGCATACTTATTTGTATTTTACTTACTTTAACGACACGTTTTTACGTTGAACCATATGACAATCCCCCAATGCAAAGTAAATGGGCGGCAGGTAGCCTAGCAGTCAGAGGCGAGCCAGCAACCGGAGGGTTGCTAGTTTGAATCCCGGGTCTGACGGGAAAAATCTGAAGGGAAGTGAGCTGGTAACCAGAGGGTTGCTGCTGGTGTCAAATCCTAGATGGCATAACCTGCCGTTGTACCCTTGAGCAAGACCCTTAACCCTCCCCCCACAGCAACTGCTCCATGGGCGCCGTAGTATGGCAGTCCCCTGCTCTAACCTGTGTGTGTGTGTCTTGGGATAAAGTCAAATGTTCTGTTGCACCTTGTGTACAATTGAACAAATAAAAGGATCTTGTACAGCTTGATCACTCAAGTTCAAAAAAATAATCTCTATAACATGGACCATCTATGTATTTGTATTTTATTATATCTTAAACTGAGGAATATCCTAAAATATCGAGATGAGAAAGATTTAATGAATGTCAGTGAGTTATTGAGGGAATATAGAATGTTATGGCATGTTATTGAGACTCAACTGCAGGCAGCATAGTAACTGTATATTAGGTCAATGTTTGCTCATCTTAGTAGAGAGAGAGGCTGCAGCAGCCAATGTCAACCGCCCCCCCCCCATCAATAGTGCATTTACAGTACAGGGTTCTTTCTAATACAACAACGGAGTTACTCGTAAACGCTTGACATGATTAATGGACATACGGTACATTTGAGAGTACATTAGAAAGTGAAGATTTAAGAATCTATCACGATCGCCTCATCGGTCCTCTCCCTCCATGGTATTCACAGTAGGGAGACTGACACAAGTTTAAGGTGAATTGGGCATCCCGAGAATATAATTGTAACAAAATGGCGGCGGGTTGTATTTTAATGATTTGATAGTTGGTTTGGAAACCATTGTTTTTAGTGAGACGTCTCAAATGCCTCCCTGCATAGTGTACTACTTTTTAACCAGGGCCCATAGCTCAGGTCAAAATGAGTGCATCATATAGGGCACTGTACAAGTGGCTTTTCTTGGGCCTCCTATGTTTGCATGATGATTTTCCTTGTGCATGTAGATGATCCATTTAAATAATCCTTGCTAAAACACGTGAATGGTGAGGTCAGTAATAACGATATTTAATCATCTACTGGGAAACATATTGGATTTTGTCCCAACTTTGTTAAAATGTTCACATTATGGAGCAGTAATCCAAACAGACTGAACTACATGTTAACTTTGTATTCCCCCCGGATCAGCGCGATGGGGATTCTATTCCTGTAAAAAGCTGGTCCCAAAGTCAACTGCCACTCACTGTACTCGACACGGTTTTGTATAGAAGCTTTCCATTCCGTTATCTATATAGTTCAGATTATAGTTCTGCAAGTACTACTTTCTCTTATTTTCTTTGAAGGGGACTCGGTGCTCTTTTAGTTATGTGTGGAAACTGAAACGGTTTAAGTTTGACTAATAGTTATTCTCCCCTTTCTCTGCATGGTGCATCTGATGCTGTGGGACTGTTGGAAACTTGATATTGTATGAAAATTAAAAAATAAAACACTTTGAAACATTTTAAGTACGAGTTGTGTGTGTGATCACTTTGTTTCCCTGTTGTGTCGTGGGGTTTCTGGATCAATTTGGCACTTTACAGTCTCACATTAGGGTTTCTGCATTTTTATTTACATTAACTCAAATTTTCACTTCATGTGTAACAATTAAATTGTTGGCCTCCAAATACTTTTAGGTTCAGATTTTATTTAAATCAAACTGAAATCCAAAAGACAAATTAGGAAAAAGGGGCAAATCATTTACATGCAAATATCCCCTGTGGGAAGAGACAGGCCAGTCCAGATGTCGAAGGCAGGTAGGCACTCCCCAGATCAATATGTCCAGCTTCAACAACTAAAGTCCTGGAAGATGTCAGGCAAGGGCCCACATCCAAAAAGAGTCTCAGGAGTGCTGATCCAGGACCAGATCCACCCATCCATATTACCTTAGGTTTAAAAAAAAAAAAGGCAAAACCGGTCTTCCATCAGAATCTTGGGGAATACCTGACTCATCAGGAGACGAGAATATAAATCCACGTGTGACTTTAGAATCTCTCTGCTGTCCTGCTGGCCACGACCCTGATGTTACCGTACACCTTAGAAGGGGGACTTCCTGTATGGGGAAATAGACATGTATAATATCAATAACATGGTACCAGTCAAAAGTTTGATTTGAAGTTTGCACACCTACTCATTCAAGGTTTTATTTTTATTTTTTTAAACTATTTTCTACATTGTAGAATAATAGTGAAGACAAAACTATGTAGTAAGGGGAAAAAGTGTTAACTTCTTTGGGATAGGGGGCAGCATTTTCACTTTTGGATGAATAGTGTTCCCAGAGTAAACTGCCTCCTACTCAGTCTCAGATGCTAATATATGGATATTATTATTAGTATTGGATAGAAAACACTGAAGTTTCTAAAACTGTTTGAATGATGTCTGAGTATAACAGAACTCATATGGCAGGCCAAAAACCCGAGAAAAAAATCCAAATGGGAAATCTGAGGTTTGTAGTTTTTGAACTCAGCCCCTATTGAATACACAGTGGGATATGGGTTATGTTGCACTTCCTACGGCTTCCACTAGATGTTAACCATCTTTAGAACGTTGTTTCAGGCTTCTACTGTGAAGGGGGGCCGGATGGGAGCTGTTTGACTAAGGGGTCTGGCAGCAGCCTCGTTCTCAGTCACACACATTTCTCATGAGAGGTATCTCTCGTTCCATTGCTTTTCTACAGACAATGGAATTCTCCGGTTAGAACATTAGGATGTTTTTATCATAAATCTTCAATAAAGATTGAGTCTATACTTAGTTTGACAAGTTTGTACGACCTGTAATGTAACTTTTTGTGATGACACCTGCAATGCATTTCAATTAACGGGTGTGCATTGTTAAGTTAATTTGTGGAATTTCTTTCCTTAATGCGTTTGAGCCAATCAGTTGTTGTGAAGAGGTAGGGTTGGTATACAGAAGATGGTCTTTTACCAAATAGGACTAAGTCCACAATATGGCAAGAATTACCACATGATTCCATACGTGTTACTTCATAGTTTTGATGTCGTCACTATTATTCTAAAATGTAGAAAACAGTAAAACATAAAGAAAAACCATGAAATGAGTAGGTGTCCAAACTTTTGACTGGTACTGTATATAATATGCTAATTAGCAGGTGTTTTTTTTATACCCAAAGCCACACCCACACTATTCGTCTGGGTGACCCGGGAATCGAACCCACAATCCTGGTGTTACAAGTGCCATGCTCTAACAACACTGTGTGGCATTTCCTAAAACACTTCCCATTTTAATACATGGGACTTGGGGGCAATGGTGAGACGTGACTATATGACGAATTCACATGAGAGTGTGGTGTGGAGAAGTGCCGCCGATCCTTCGTGTCTGGAAGTAATTTAGTCATTGGCATTTCTGGATGAATCATTATATTAATAAACATCTGATTCATTTAACAAAGACGATAGTCAGTTTAAAAACAGGTACAAGACTGTGTACATATCTGGATGTGTTGGCAAAATCACTACATATCCCAATAAGCCAAGCGGGAGAGGCTGCACGTTGTCAGTTCCAAGACCAGTAAGAAATGTCTAGCTAAGCCGACGCCAATGGATCTCAAAACTGAACTTGTATCTGAGATAAGTAGCAATGAAAACCTTAACCACCGTCATCTTACGACACATTTGAAACCATTCAACAAAACAAATAATTTAAGTTTCTTTCCAGACTTTTGCAGTTGAGGATGTGTTATTTATGAATTTTGGCAATGAGGACAAAAACTAGCATAGTTTAGCTATCCAGCTAGTTTAGCCAGGGAAAACAAACTCCAGCCTTGTTCGCTTGTGTGCCCAGCCGGGTGCACATGCGCACTTAAGCTAATTCAGGAGACAGTTTGTATGTCTTGATATCAGGAGCTGGCGGCGGTAAGTTTGATGAAATAAATCAGATGACGTATATTTAAGGTGATCGAATCGATATTCAATCTCGAAATCAGTTGTGACTGTCAACAGCAAAACAAAGCTTAAGAAGACGTATGAAACCTGAAAATGAATGGCGTCACTTCCGGACACTGTATCCTCCTCCCCTTCCTCACCACCACTCTACCAACTTCCACATCTCTTTCAGTCTTACCTAAGATGAGGTTGCATATCGCTGTCCGTGCCATCTTAATATTCTGGAAAGATCCTAATATGTGTACTTTTCTGTAAAATATTAAAGACACCAACAAAAAAGAACATGATGAAACCAGAAATAATCATCTTTGAATGTAGAACCTAGAATTCTAACTATTACGTCATAACATGGGGCCATATAGCACTACTCACGAGTCTGCCAGAACAATCCTGGTCTTGGTCACATTTTCAATGGTGAATTTTGTTTTGCCTCCTTTCCCTGCTATCCTGCCAATAGCTCTGGACAAATGGTCTCCTTTCAGTGGTTTTACTGTCAACGAAACAGAAAAAAAAATAGTACGGTGAGAAAAAGTTCACACACTTTAAATGCACTTAGTATGGGCAGAGTCTGTGCATACTTTATTTTTATTTATTTATTTATTTTATTTCACCTTTATTTAACCAGGTAGGCTAGTTGAGAACAAGTTCTCATTTACAACTGCGACCTGGCCAAGATAAAGCATAGCAGTGTGAGCAGACAACACAGAGTTACACATGGAATAAACAAATTAACAAGTCAATAACACAGTAGAAAACAAAGGGGGAGTCTATATACAATGTACAATGTGTGCAAAAGGCATGAGGAGGTAGACGAATAGTTACAATTTTGCAGATTAACACTGGAGTGATATATGATCGGATGGTCATGTACAGGTAGAGATATTGGTGTGCAAAAGAGCAGAAAAGTAAATAAATAAAAACAGTATGGGGATGAGGTAGGTGAAAATGGGTGGGCTATTTACCAATAGACTATGTACAGCTGCAGCGATCGGTTAGCTGCTCAGATAGCTGATGTTTGAAGTTGGTGAGGGAGATAAAAGTCTCCAACTTCAGCGATTTTTGCAATTCGTTCCAGTCACAGGCAGCAGAGTACTGGAACGAAAGGCGGCCAAATGAGGTGTTGGCTTTAGGGATGATCAGTGAGATACACCTGCTGGAGCGCGTGCTACGGATGGGTGTTGCCATCGTGACCAGTGAACTGAGATAAGGCGGAGCTTTACCTAGCATGGACTTGTAGATGACCTGGAGCCAGTGGGTCTGGCGACGAATATGTAGCGAGGGCCAGCCGACTAGAGCATACAAGTCGCAGTGGTGGGTGGTATAAGGTGCTTTAGTGACAAAACGGATGGCACTGTGATATACTGCATCCAGTTTGCTGAGTAGAGTGTTGGAAGCCATTTTGTAGATGACATCGCCGAAGTCGAGGATTGGTAGGATAGTCAGTTTTACTAGGGTAAGCTTGGCGGCGTGAGTGAAGGAGGCTTTGTTGCGGAATAGAAAGCCGACTCTTGATTTGATTTTTGATTGGAGGTGTTTGATATGAGTCTGGAAGGAGAGTTTGCAGTCTAGCCAGACACCTAGGTACTTATAGATGTCCACATATTCAAGGTCGGAACCATCCAGGGTGGTGATGCTAGTCGGGCATGCGGGTGCAGGCAGCGATCGGTTGAAAAGCATGCATTTGGTTTTACTAGCGTTTAAGAGGAGTTGGAGGCCACGGAAGGAGTGTTGTATGGCATTGAAGCTTGTTTGGAGGTTAGATAGCACAGTGTCCAATGACGGGCCGAAAGTATATAGAATGGTGTCGTCTGCGTAGAGGTGGATCAGGGAATCGCCCGCAGCAAGAGCAACATCATTGATATACACAGAGAAAAGAGTCGGCCCGAGAATTGAACCCTGTGGTACCCCCATAGAGACTGCCAGAGGACCGGACAGCATGCCCTCCGATTTGACACACTGAACTCTGTCTGCAAAGTAATTGGTGAACCAGGCAAGGCAGTCATCCGAAAAACCGAGGCTACTGAGTCTGCCGATGAGAATATGGTGATTGACAGAGTCGAAAGCCTTGGCAAGGTCGATGAAGACGGCTGCACAGTACTGTCTTTTATCGATGGCGGTTATGATATCGTTTAGTACCTTGAGTGTGGCTGAGGTGCACCCGTGACCGGCTCGGAAGCCAGATTGCACAGCGGAGAAGGTACGGTGGGATTCGAGATGGTCAGTGACCTGTTTGTTGACTTGGCTTTCGAAGACCTTAGATAGGCAGGGCAGGATGGATATAGGTCTGTAACAGTTTGGGTCCAGGGTGTCTCCCCCTTTGAAGAGGGGGATGACTGCGGCAGCTTTCCAATCCTTGGGGATCTCAGACGATATGAAAGAGAGGTTGAACAGGCTGGTAATAGGGGTTGCGACAATGGCGGCGGATAGTTTCAGAAATAGGGGTCATTTATTTGACAGTGACAATGTACATCAATCAAAAGTTATGAAAATATTTAGCCAGCTGGCTAGTTTTCATCTGTTGTCCTGGGGCACAAAATATTAAAAAGGTAAGACAATAAGACTGGTTTTACTGACAATAAAAACAATTGATTGAAAGAAAGAACCAAGACAGTCAGTGAAAAATGTGCACTTAGTAGTGAAAAGAGCTTACATACTACAAACAGGGATGAAATTAAGATAACACACTAGCCCAAGGCTAGTACTTTTCAGACCGGGCTAGTAGAAAGTGTGCCTAACTAGCTCAATGACTAGTGAAATGTTGACTTTTCAGATATCGCATGGCACAGAATGTCACTGGGACAAGTACACATTGTGGTTTACAAGCCTGGCTGGCCAGTGCCCATAATCCATTCCTGACTACAAATATTGTAGGTTGTAAAGGTAGAGCCAGGCAGGCCCTTAGTTACCGTCTGTGACATCAAAGGTTTCCAGGAAAAGTTCATCCAATCTGATGAGAGCAAGGGCATCCTGGGGAGACAGACAAAGTGTTGTTTAGATTCAACACAACACGGGAGTTGTATTGTCAATAGACATTAGGCCAGTAGACTACTGCATGCTAGCGGTTCTGGTAGACTTCCAGGCATTGCGCTAATGCTAGTTAGCAATGGCTCACGAAACTGCCTTAAACTCCACGCAGTGACAAATGGTATCCATGAGATCATCTGACTCTGGGTACGTAGAAAAACATAACAATAATTTCTACAATCTCTCACTATCCCTTTAAACATATTTGACTTGAAAGAAGGGAGATGGCCTGTAATTCTCACTAAATCAATATAGAGCAGAGATAGTAGAGTGCTGTTGGATGACTGGATCCTTCTCATTTCATCACCCCAACAAGATAATGCCTTCCTTTCCCAGAAGGTGCTGCTGCTTACCTCAACCTGGAATCCTAGAACGAAGGCTCGTACGAAGTCTGCAGCTCTCGTGAGAGAGCCAATGTCCTGTGTGTCTTTACATGTCTGCAATGAAAGACACGTTCTTATTAAGGCCTACTGTCTAGACACCAATACAAATAAACATCGCTCAGGTAATCTCATTGCATTTACTTTAATTTCCACATTTCTGGTTTTGAGGTTGAATCTGACTTGGAGCTGTAGGTTCTCCACGATGGGTGTGAATATCTTCAGCCAGTTCTCCTTCAGAGGGGTATACCTGTGGGCCGGGACAGCAACCTTACGCATCTCATCAGAACCACCCTGAAACAAGGAGACAAAAAAAATATGACAGTGGAAATGTTAGAACTGTCATCACAACTTCCCACAGTGGTATGTGCAGATTCATGACATTGTTGTGTAGCCTACACTAGAAGAAAACCCGCACTGGCTGACTAAAATGTAATCTTGTGAGACAGTGCCACTTATTTGTGCGGGCTAAAGGCTTCAATTTAGGCAGTGTAAGAATAATCATAGCAATAGCCTGACATTGCGCATGTGCAAGACCCAGACCTTACACGGGACGAGAAAAATGTTCTACCCTAAACAGGCAAAGTTCAAGCTAAGTGTAATCATTCAGTAACATATGTACTAATATATAAAAATGTTGGATTTACTTTACCTTAAGTTTGTCGCCTGAAATGGGTGGAAACTGAGGCCGCTTGCATGCTACGGAGTCCTCAGCCTCCATATCGACTCCATCCATCTCGCGTTTTCGCTTCGATGTCTTCTTTGATTTCACCTTGACGAACGCTTCTGTTGTGTCTTCACTGTCTATAGTAGTAGCAGCTACCTCCGTTGTTGGATTATTATCAGTGTCCATAACGAATTTCGTTTTTTAACAGTAAATAAAGCCAAAATGTTAGGAGAGGTACATGAAGTTGTACACGAGGTTGTTCCCGTGTTTTTGAAAGGACCCAAAGTCTGTTCAACATAAGCCTGAGTACAGTGTTTAATTCTGTATGGATAAAAAAAACACATGTTTATATGGCATTATATATATATATTCATGTCTGCTAGGGAATGGTATGTAATGTTTTGGAAAATATAACGACATTCACAAGTATTCAACAAATATATCGTCTTTGCTATTTTTCATCCGGCTAAAATGTAGGCAGCACTTTATGTGGCCTTCCATGTCGTTCGTTTTACTACAAAATCGTGTTGACAAAGTTGCCGAACCCAAAAAATAAGCTTGCTATTATATTAATGTCAGAAATATCTATATATCTTTCATTATTAGCGCTCATAACGTTTTGATCGTCGTTATTGTCATTCCAGGGAAGAAATGTCGACGCCATTTGAGAAGCCACAAATTATAGCTCACCTTCAGAGAAGTTTAAACTACACAGTGTTTGACAGCAAATGGATTCCTTGTAGTGCAAAGTTTGTCTGTCTGGGAAACTATGCAAGGGGCACCGGAGTGATGCAAATATACGAGGTGGAACATGGAGAGGTTAAACTCATAAAAGAGGTAGCTCATTTTGTATTGTTTTGTGCTTTTGTTTTCGAGCTAGTTCAAGCTTTTAGCTAGCTAGCTACGTTAGCTTTCTAGTTTGTTCTAGAAATGTCGTTCGGATACCTTTCGTTACCATAGCAACTAGTAACACAAGGACCCCCCCCCCTTTTCCGTCTGTGATACTGCAGCAGCGATTGTAGCTAGATTGGTTTCTACGGTCACTTGACTGTTGTTAACTTAACAGTGCCATGTCAAAAACAAACATACACCAATAGCAACCATGCATGTTCATGTTGTTATCCGTTGCATTCGTTTGGACTCTAGCGATAACTATTTAGACCCTTGTTTCCCAAAGACAAGAGAGTAACTTTTTTTTTTTTTTTAGGCAATTAATCTAATGAATTTCACTTATGGACAAGCATAACAATGTCCTGTTATCTTTCACAGATCGAGAAAGCAAAGCCCATCAAGTGTGGGACATTCGGGGCCAGCTCTCTACAACAAAGACATATAGCAACTGGGGACTTTGACGGAAATCTCAATATATGGTAGCCTATTTATTTACCAACTATCTGAAAAGACACATCACATGTCTTGTCATATAGATTTACCCTACCACCAGCATGTTCTGCTATACACCATAAAAGCTATCCCTAATAAGGACATTGGTCCAGACGCCTGGTCCCAGGTCTGTTTGTACGAGCCAACTCCTTTGCGACCACAGGAGATGGTGGCTATACAGCATTAACATACGTACATATAGGGAGTTCCAGTACTAAGTTGTTGTGCAGGGGTACTGTACATATAGGGGTACTGGGGTACTGTACATATAGGGGTACTGGGGTACTGTACATATAGGTAGGGGTAAGGTAGGGGTAAGGTGCCTAGGCAGTATGTGTGGGTAGAGTCCAGTATGTGTGAGTGTGTGGGTAGAGTCCAGTATGTGTGAGTGTGTGGGTAGAGTCCAGTATGTGTGAGTGTGTGGGTAGAGTCCAGTGTGTGTGTGGGTAGAGTCCAGTGTGTGTGGGTAGAGTCCAGTATGTGTTTGGGTGTGGGTAGAGTCCAGTATGTGTCTGGGTGTGGGTAGAGTCCAGTATGTGTCTGGGTGTGGGTAGAGTCCAGTATGTGTCTGGGTGTGGGTAGAGTCCAGTATGTGTCTGGGTGTGGGTAGAGTCCAGTATGTGTCTGGGTGTGGGTAGAGTCCAGTATGTGTCTGGGTGTGGGTAGAGTCCAGTATGTGTCTGGGTAGAGTCCAGTATGTGTCTGGGTAGAGTCCAGTATGTGTCTGGGTAGAGTCCAGTATGTGTCTGGGTAGAGTCCAGTATGTGTCTGGGTAGAGTCCAGTATGTGTCTGGGTAGAGTCCAGTATGTGTCTGGGTAGAGTCCAGTATGTGTCTGGGTAGAGTCCAGTATGTGTCTGGGTGTGGGTAGAGTCCAGTATGTGTCTGGGTGTGGGTAGAGTCCAGTAGAGTCCGGGTATGTGTCGGGTGTGGGTAGAGTCCAGTTTGTGTCGGGGTGTGGGTAGAGTCCAGTATGTGTCGGGTGTGGGTAGACTCCAGTATGTGTCGGGGTGTGGGTAGACTCCAGTATGTGTCTGGGTGTGGGTAGAGTCCAGTAGAGGCCGGGTATGTGTCGGGTGTGGGTAGAGTCCAGTTTGTGTCGGGGTGTGGGTAGAGTCCAGTATGTGTCTGGGTGTGGGTAGAGTCCAGTATGTGTCTGGGTGTGGGTAGAGTCCAGTAGAGTCCGGGTATTTTTATTTTTATTTTTTTTATTTCACCTTTATTTAACCAGGTAGGCTAGTTGAGAACAAGTTCTCATTTACAACTGCGACCTGGCCAAGATAAAGCATAGCAGTGTGAGCAGACAACATATATAAACAACTTAACAAGTCAATAACACAGTAGAAAACAAAGGGGGAGTCTATATACAATGTACAATGTGTGCAAAAGGCATGAGGAGGTAGACGAATAGTTACAATTTTGCAGATTAACACTGGAGTGATATATGATCAGATGGTCATGTACAGGTAGAGATATTGGTGTGCAAAAGAGCAGAAAAGTAAATAAATAAAAACAGTATGGGGATGAAGTAGGTGAAAATGGGTGGGCTATTTACCAATAGACTATGTACAGCTGCAGCGATCGGTTAGCTGCTCAGATAGCTGTTTGAAGTTGGTGAGGGAGATATGTTTGATATGTTTGATATGAGTCTGGAAGGAGAGTTTGCAGTCTAGCCAGACACCTAGGTACTTATAGATGTCCACATATTCAAGGTCGGAACCATCCAGGGTGGTGATGCTAGTCGGGCATGCGGGTGCAGGCAGCGATCGGTTGAAAAGCATGCATTTGGTTTTACTAGCGTTTAAGAGGAGTTGGAGGCCACGGAAGGAGTGTTGTATGGCATTGAAGCTTGTTTGGAGGTTAGATAGCACAGTGTCCAATGACGGGCCGAAAGTATATAGAATGGTGTCGTCTGCGTAGAGGTGGATCAGGGAATCGCCCGCAGCAAGAGCAACATCATTGATATACACAGAGAAAAGAGTCGGCCCGAGAATTGAACCCTGTGGTACCCCCATAGAGACTGCCAGAGGACCGGACAGCATGCCCTCCGATTTGACACACTGAACTCTGTCTGCAAAGTAATTGGTGAACCAGGCAAGGCAGTCATCCGAAAAACCGAGGCTACTGAGTCTGCCGATGAGAATATGGTGATTGACAGAGTCGAAAGCCTTGGCAAGGTCGATGAAGACGGCTGCACAGTACTGTCTTTTATCGATGGCGGTTATGATATCGTTTAGTACCTTGAGTGTGGCTGAGGTGCACCCGTGACCGGCTCGGAAGCCAGATTGCACAGCGGAGAAGGTATGGTGGGATTCGAGATGGTCAGTGACCTGTTTGTTGACTTGGCTTTCAAAGACCTTAAATAGGCAGGGCAGGATGGATATAGGTCTGTAACAGTTTGGGTCCAGGGTGTCTCCCCCTTTGAAGAGGGGGATGACTGCGGCAGCTTTCAATCCTTGGGGATCTCAGACGATATGAAAGAGAGGTTGAACAGGCTGGTAATAGGGGTTGCGACAATGGCGGCGGATAGTTTCAGAAATAGGGGGTCCAGATTGTCAAGCCCAGCTGATTTGTACGGGTCCAGGTTTTGCAGCTCTTTCAGAACATCTGCTATCTGGATTTGGGTAAAGGAGAACTTGGAGAGGCTTGGGCGAGGAGCTGCCGGGGGAGGAGCTGTTGGCCGAGGTTGGAGTAGCCAGGCGGAAGGCATGGCCAGCCGTTGAGAAATGCTTATTGAAGTTTTCGATAATCATGGATTTATCGGTGGTGACCGTGTTACCTAGCCTCAGTGCAGTGGGCAGCTGGGAGGAGGTGCTCTTGTTCTCCATGGACTTCACAGTGTCCCAGAACTTTTTGGAGTTGGAGCTACAGGATGCAAACTTCTGCCTGAAGAAGCTGGCCTTAGCTTTCCTGACTGACTGCGTGTATTGGTTCCGGACTTCCCTGAACAGTTGCATATCACGGGGACTATTCGATGCTATTGCAGTCCGCCACAGGATGTTTTTGTGCTGGTCGAGGGCAGTCAGGTCTGGGGTGAACCAAGGACTGTATCTGTTCTTAGTTCTGCATTTTTTGAACGGAGCATGCTTATCTAAAATGGTGAGGAAGTTACTTTTAAAGAATGACCAGGCATCCTCAACTGACGGGATGAGGTCGATGTCCTTCCAGGATACACGGGCCAGGTCGATTAGAAAGGCCTGCTCACAGAAGTGTTTTAGGGAGCGTTTGACCGTGATGAGGGTAGTCGTTTGACTGCGGCTCCGTAGCGGATACAGGCAATGAGGCAGTGATCGCTGAGATCCTGGTTGAAGACAGCAGAGGTGTATTTGGAGGGCCAGTTGGTCAGGATGACGTCTATGAGGGTGCCCTTGTTTACAGAGTTAGGGTTGTACCTGGTGGGTTCCTTGATGATTTGTGTGAGATTGAGGGCATCTAGCTTAGATTGTAGGACTGGCGGGGTGTTAAGCATATCCCAGTTTAGGTCACCTAACAGAACAAACTCTGAGGCTAGATGGGGGCGATCAATTCACAAATGGTGTCCAGGGCACAGCTGGGAGCTGAGGGGGTCGGTAGCAGGCGGCAACAGTGAGAGACTTATTTCTGGAGAGAGTAATTTTCAAAATTAGTAGTTCGAACTGTTTGGGTATGGACCTGGAAAGTATGACATTACTTTGCAGGCTATCTCTGCAGTAGACTGCAACTCCTCCCCCTTTGGCAGATCTATCTTGACGGAAGATGTTATAGTTGGGTATGGAAATCTCTGAATTTTTGGTGGCCTTCCTGAGCCAGGATTCAGACACAGCATGGACATCAGGGTTAGCAGAGTGTGCTAGAGCAGTGAGTAAAACAAACTTAGGGAGGAGGCTTCTGATGTTGACATGCATGAAACCAAGGCTTTTACGATCACAGAAGTCAACAAATGAGGGAGCCTGGGGACATGCAGGGCCTGGGTTTACCTCCACATCACCCGCGGAACAGAGGAGGAGTAGAATGAGGGTGCGGCTAAAGGCTATCAAAACTGGTCGCCTAGAGCGTTGGGGACAGAGAATAAGAGGAGCAGGTTTCTGGGCATGGTAGAATATATTCAGGGCATAATGCGCAGACAGGGGTATGGTGGGGTGCGGGTACAGCGGAGGTAAGCCCAGGCACTGGGTGATGATGAGAGAGATTGTATCTCTGGACATGCTGGTTGTAATGGGTGAGGTCACCGCATGTGTGGGAGGTGGGACAAAGGAGGTATCAGGGGTATGAAGAGTAGAACTAGGGGCTCCATTGTGAACTAAAACAATGATAACTAACCTGAGCAACAGTATACAAGGCATATTGACATTTGAGAGAGACATACAGCGAGGCATACAGTAATCACAGGTGTTGAATTGGGAAAGCTAGCTAAAACAGTAGGTGAGACAACAGCTAATCAGCTAGCATAACAACAGCAGGTAAAATGGCGTTGACTAGGCAACGGGGGCCGACAGATAAAACATAAACAGGCAGAATGGAGTACCGTGATTAATGGACAGTCCAGAGTGCATCAGCTATGTAGCCAAGAGAGTCGGGT
This sequence comes from Oncorhynchus tshawytscha, assembly GCF_018296145.1. NCBI lineage: Eukaryota > Metazoa > Chordata > Actinopteri > Salmoniformes > Salmonidae > Oncorhynchus > Oncorhynchus tshawytscha. The sequence continues at coordinate 27,270,417 of NC_056452.1, read as the reverse complement.
GTGTCGGGTGTGGGTAGAGTCCAGTTTGTGTCGGGGTGTGGGTAGAGTCCAGTATGTGTCGGGGTGTGGGTAGACTCCAGTATGTGTCGGGGTGTGGGTAGACTCCAGTATGTGTCGGGGTGTGGGTAGACTCCAGTATGTGTCGGGGTGTGGGTAGAGTCCAGTATGTGTCGGGGTGTGGGTAGAGTCCAGTATGTGTCAGTGTGTGGGTAGAGTCCAGGATGTGTCAGTGTGTGGGTCCAGTAGAGTCCAGTATGTGTGGGTTGTGGGTAGAGTCCAGTATGTGTCCATAGAGTCAGTACAAGGGAGTTGGTGGAAAAAGGGTCAATGCAGGTAGTCTGGTTAGCCTTTTGATTAGCTATTTAGAAGTCTTGTGACTTGGGGGTAGAAGCAGTTCCTGTTGGTTCCAGACTTGGTGCTGTGGTACTGCTTGCCGTGCAATAGTCATCTGATCCTGATATCCCCTTGTCTGTCTGTAGGAACCTGGAGGTGCCTGATGTGTCTGTGTACTCTGTGAAGGCCCACAAGGAGATCGTGAACAGCATAGATGGTGTCGGGGGCCTGGGGATCGGTGACGGGGCCCCCGAGATTGTAACTGGGAGCAGAGATGGTAATTATGACATAGATTTTTTAAAGATTACTTTAATCCTGAGGGTGTGGCTAGGATTCTTAGGCAATCACTTGTAGGATGCTGTAGTAGAAGATAGAATACAGACAGAAGTCATAAATGCAATAACATCAACTGAGTTTTAGTTTCAAGTACAGGATACACATGGTGTACTGTGTACACCGTCCAACTGAATGCTTTCGCGCAGGTTCCTTCTAGACAACCCAACAACAATAAGAAATAATAAAAGATAAGAATACCAACATATACCAACAAGTAAATGGCTCAGTAGAATAGAATAAACATTTTAGCATAAATATAATACAGGAAGGCACAATTTATAGTACAATATTTACAGAGCCTTCAGAAAGGATTTAATCTCCATGAATTTTTCCAGATTTTGTTGTTACAAAAAGAGGGATTAAAATGGATTAAATTGTCATTTTTGGTTGGTCAATGATCTACACAAAATACGTTAATGTCAAACTGGAAGAAAAATCCTAACATTTGAATTTTTTTTATTTTTTTCATTACAAAATAATAATAACTCATCTTGATTAGATAAGTATTTAACCCCCAGAGTCAATATGTTTTAGAATCACCTTTGGCAGCGATTACAGCTGTGAGTCTTTCTGGGTAAGTCTCTTAAGAGCTTTCCACACCTAATTGTACAATATTTGCACATTATTCTTTTTAAAAGTCTTCAAGCTCTGTCAAGTTGGTTGTTGATCATTGCTAGACAGCCATTTTCTAGTCTTGCCATAGATTTTCAAGGCGATTTAAGTCAAAACTGTAACTAGGTTACTCAGGAACACTCAACGTTGTCTTGGTAAACAACTCCAGTGTATATTTGGCCTTGTGTTTTAGGTTATTTTCCTGCTGAAGGATGAATTTGTCTCCCAGTGTCTGTTGGAAAGCAGACTGAACCATGTTTTCCTCTAGGATTTTGCCTGTGCTTAGCTCTATTCCGTTTCTTTTTATTATTAAAACAAACTCCCTAGTCCTTGCCGATGACAAACATACCTATAACATGATGCAGCCACCACCAAGCTGGAAAGTATATGGAGGGGTACTTGGTGATGTGTTTTGATTTGCCCCAAACATAACACTTTGTATTCTGGACATAAAGTTAATTTGTTTACCACATTTTTTGCAGTTTTACTTCAGTGCCTTAATGCAAACAGGATGTAGGCTTCCTTCTTTTCACTCTGTCAATTAGGTTCGTATTGTGGAGTAATTACAGTGTTTTTGATCCATCCTCAGTTTTCTCTTGTCAGCCATTAAACTCTGTAACTGTTTTAAAGTCACCATTGGCCTCATGGTGAAATCCATGAGCGGTTTCCTTCCTCTCCGGCAACTGAGTTAGGGAGGACGCTTGTATCTTTGTAGTAACTGGGTGTATTGATACACCATCCAAAGTGCAATAAATAACTTCACCATGCTCAAAGGGATATTCAATGTCAGATTTAAAAAAATACTCACCGACTAATAGTTGCCCTTCTTTGTGAGGCATTGGAAAACCTCCAAGGTCTTCGTGGTTGAATCTGTGTTAGAAATTCACTGCTCGACAGAGGGGGCAATTGTATGTGTGGGGTACAGAGATTAGGTAGTTATTGAAAAATCATGTTAAACACTATTATTGCATACAGTAAGTCCATGCAACTTATTATGTGACTTGTTAAATAAAGTTTTACTCCTAAACTTATTTAGGCCATAACAAAGTGGCTGAATACTTATTGACTCAAAACATTTCAGCTTTTAATTTGTAATAAAGTTTTGAAAATAAACAATTCCACTTTGACATTATGGGGGTATTGTGTGTAGGCCATTGAAAACACATCTCTCTTTAATCTATTTTAAATTCAGGCTGTAACAACAAAATGTGGGAAAAAAGTCAAGAGGTGTGAATATTTTTTGGGGAATGTTTAAATTGCACAGTATTTAAGTTGTACAGTGTTTAGCAATAATACATATGAGTCTTGTAGCAGCAGTTGTGATTGTGTGTGTGTGTGTGTGTGTGTGTGTGTGTGTAGTATTACTGTGTATGGATGAGTGTTTGTCTGTGTAGGTGTGTCCATGAGTGAGTGTATGTGCAGGTGGTCAGTCCAGTTCAAGTGCAGTCTGATGGCTTGTAGATATAAACTGTCACTGAACCTGTTGGTATCAGATCTCATGCTCCGAAACCGTCTGCCGCCTACTCAGCATCTCACAAAGGCACGGCGGTTGGAACCAAAAATCTTACATTTGGACTCATCAGACCAAAGGACAGATTTCCACCGGTCTAATGTCCGTTGTGTTTCTTGGCCCAAGCAAGTCTCTTATTATTGGTGTCCTTTAGTAGTGGTTTCTTTGCAGAAATTCGACCATGAAGGCCTGATTCACAGTCTCCTCTGAACAGTTGATGTTGAGATGTGTCTGTTACTTGAACTCTGTGAAGCATTTATTTGGGCTGCAATTTCTGAGGCCGGTAACTCTAATGAACTTATCCTCTGCAGCAGAGGTAACTCTGGGTCTTCCTTTCCTGTGGCGGTCCTCATGCGAGCCAGTTTCATTATAGCGCGTGATGGTTTTTGCGACTGTACTTGAAGAAACTTTATAAGTTCTTGAAATTTTCCGGATTGACTTACCTTCATGTCTAAAAGTAATGATGGACTGTCGTTTCTCTTTGCGTGTTTGAGCTGTTCTTGCCATAATATGGACCTGGTCTTTTACCAAATAGGGCTATCTTCTGTATACCACACCTACCTTGTCACAACACAACTGATTGGCTGGAACGCATTAAGAAGGAAAGAAATTCCACAAATGAACTTTTAACAAGGCACACCTCATAATTGAAATGCATTCCAGGTGACTACCTCATGAAGCTGGTTGAGAGAATGCCAAGAGTGTGCAAAAAGCTGTCGTCAAGGCAAACGGTGGCTACTTTGAAGAATCTCAAATTGAAAATATATATTTGGTTAATACATGATTCCATGTGTGTTATTTCATAGTTTTAATGTCTTCACTATTATTCTACAATGTAGAAAATAGTTAAAAATAAAGAAAAACCCTGCAATGAGTAGGTGTGTCCAAACTGACTGGTACTGTATCTCGCTTCTACTCAAGTGTTTTCTTTATTTTGTCAGTTGCTTGTGTATTCCTCAATGTTGATGGATGAGTCCTGGATGGATGAGTCTTTTAACATGTTCCAATCTGTATTCTCAAAACAGTCCTGCAAAGCCGGCATCTTACGTGAGGCATCATATTAGGTTTTTAATGTTATCCCTGCTGTCTGTTTTCTGTCTTCCAGGGACAGTGAAGGTGTGGGACCCCAGACAGAAGGACTCACCTGTGGCTAACATGGAGCCAGGGGAGGGGGAGGCCAAGAGAGATTGCTGGACCGTAGCTTTTGGTACGTATGAGAGAGAAATGCTAGCATACTGGTAACCCATGGTTTCCCAAGCTGCGTCGCTCCTGTCACTTCACTCATCTGCGCTCATCTCAAATCTGCATTGGGCCGCAGAATTAATAGATTTAATGTTGTCCTTCGCTTACAGAATTTAGCAAAGCATAGGTCCTAAATGTTCAAGTTACAACATTTTAAAATCCCATCATAGTGATGAGTTAACCCGTCTAAGGTCCGTTTGACCATTTCTTTCCCAGGCCACGCCTTCAATGACCAGGACCGCTGTGTGTGTGCTGGATACGACAATGGAGACATCAAGCTCTTTGACCTCAGGAACATGTCTCTCCGGTGGGAAACCAACATTAGAAATGGGGTGAGACCAACTGAAGATACCAATGGCCGGGGTCCTGCACCCAGATTAAAGGGAAAGTGCAAGAGTTTGGCAATTAAGCCTTTTCTATTTACCCAAAGTCTGATTAACTGATGGGTACCAATTTTATGTCTAAGCGTGCCGTGTGCTAGCAGTACCTGTATACCTCCAGTCATTGTGCTAACGCTAGTTAGCAACAGCTCACAAAACTACCTACAACCTCCTTCATAGTGGATACAGAGACATAAAAATGTTATCAATTAGTTAATTTGACTCTGGGTAAATAGAAATTAGGGCTGGCTTCCTGGACACAGATTAAGCCTTCTTCTCAACTAAAATCTCACACTGTCCCTTTTAAACCCAGTTCTATTCAGAAATGTACTTTCAATGGGGATTTTAGTTGAGAAGAATGATTAGGTTCTGTTCTATCCACATCCAGGAAGTTCAGCTTTACAGCGTGATTGAAATTTAAAGGTCATGTTCCCGCTTTAGCGGAGACTGCATTCAGGGTAAGCGCTGCATATGTCGGCTCAAATTGGAAATGACCTTCACATCACGGAATCTGTAACGTTTCAGCTTTACCGACTGAATAGAGCCCTTACTCTGTGTCCGGGAAACCAGCCCTATATGTCTGTAGAATGATATGGTAGTGGTGGTCTATACCTGCTTTTTGGTCCTATCGATATTGACACAGTAACAACCGAACCCTTCAAATGGTGAACAGCCAACCTTTATATTCATTAAAGGTCCTGTGCAGTCAAAATTCAGTTTTACCTGTGTTTTGTATCATATTGTACAACAGCGGCTGAAACTAAAGCTGTAAAAGTGTGAAAAACGTCAATCAGTCTTATGTCCTGATAGTTGCTGGTTGAAAATACAATCTACACTGGACCTTCTAATCAGCCTGTTTGAATGGGGCGGGAGTTTTGGCCTGTGTAGTAGACCAATAACAATGAGTTCCAAACCTCTCTGCCAATAACAGCTAGGTAACTTTTCCCCTCTCGGAATTTGCAAGAAGCTAACCACATAGCCAGATAAACCAAATGTACAACTGCAGCGCATTTAGCACATTTTAGACAGTTCACTTAATAGTTGGCAAACATTTAAGTGTGAATTCCATACAGTAACTAGGTCACCTGACGCGTGCTGCACAACAGTGAATGACTCACGAGGCTCCGGTCTCTCGTCATGTGACTGGGGACAACCGGTAAGTTTCAGAATGGAAAAAGTCATGTAACAGGCCAAATGAAGGCAAGCTCATAACCCAGTGCACAAGCTGACTGCGGGTATTGCCTTAAAAAGGTCAAAATTAACATTTAAAATATGATAAACATTAAGATAAATCAAAATACCCCAGTATAAGCCTAATTTCTACCTCTACATTGGACATTTTTAAATGTTTTTTTCCTGGATAATTGTTGTATATGTAGTGTTTCATGGTGTTATACATCTATAAGGGCCTTCCCCCCCCTTTCAACACTGAGACCCAAGCGAGGAAAAAGTACATTTTTAATATTACATGTATATGAGATATACTAGTAAAGTACATCTGTGGGTATGCTTTACACATACTATCATTTCACTTCAATACACATATTAAAACTGTACTTTAAATGAATACTATTTTAGTATACTATATGTTCACTGTCATTACCCTGCAATACATTGACGCACACAGTAATGGAGAACAATGACCTTCCATGTTGTTTTGTGGTGTTTTTTCTTCTTCCTAGGGGATAGATCAGCTTTAATATTGTAGATAGCTTCTATCAATGTAATTGTCTTCATAGTTTCCAATTCCCCATACAGTCCATTCAGAAAGTATTCAGACCCCTTGACTTTTCCCACATTTTTGTTACGTTACAGCCTTATTCTAAAATGGATGACAAAAAAAAAAAAGCACATCCTCATCAAATCGACACACAATTCCCCATAATGACAAAGCGAAAGCAGGTTTAGACATTTTTGAAAATTTATTAAAAATAAATACCTTATTTACATAGGTATTCAGGCCCTTTGCGATGAGACTCTAAATTAAGCTCAGGTGCATCCTGTTTCCATTGATCATCCTTGATGTTTCTAGAACTTGATTGGAGTCCACCTGTGGTAAATTCAATTGAATGGACATGATTTGGAAAGGCACACACCTGTCTATATGAGGTCCCACAGTTGACAGTGCATGTTAGAGCAAAAACCAAGCCACGAGGTCGAAGGAATTGTTCTAGAGCTCCGAGACAGGATCTGGGGAAGGGTACCAAAATATTCCTGCGGCATTGAAGGGCCCCAAGAACACAGTGGCCTCCATCATTCTTAAATGGAAGAAGTTTGGAACCACCAAGACTAATCCTAGAGCTGACCAAACTGAGCAATCGGAGGAGAGGTGACCCAAGAACCGGATGGTCACTCTGACAGAGCTCCAGAGTTCCTCTGTGGAGATGGGAGATCCTTCCAGAAGGACAACCATCTCTGCAGCACTCCACCAATCAGGTCTTTATGGTAGAGTGGCCAAATGGAAGCCACTCCGCACTTGGAGTTTGCAAAAATCCACCTAAAGGACTCTCAGATCATGAGAACCAAGATTCTCTGCTCTGATAAAACCAAGATTGAACTCTTTGGCCTGAATGCCAAGAGTCACATCTGGAGGAAACCTGGCACCATCCCTACAGTGAAACGTAGTGGTGGCATCATACTGTGGGGATGCTTTTCAGTGGCAAGGACTGGGAGACTAGTCAGGATCAAGGGAAAGATGAACGGAGCAAAGTACAGAGATCCTTGATGAAAACCTGCTCAGGACCTCCGACTGGAGCGAAGGTTCACCTTCCACAGGACAATAACCCTAAGCACACAGCCAAGACAACACAGGAGTGGCTTCGGGACAAGTCTCTGAATGTCCTTGATTGGCCCAGCCAGGGCCCGGACTTGAACCCGATCAAACATCTCTGGACAGACCTGAAAATAGCTGTGCAGCAACACTCCCCATCTAACCTGAAAGAGCTTGAGAGGATCTGCAGAGAAGAATGGGAGAAACTCCCCAAATACAGGTGTGCCAAGCTTGTAGTGTCTTGCCCAAGAACACTCGAGGCTGTAATCACTGCCAGAAGTGTTACAACAAACTACTTAGTCTGAATACTTGTATAAATGTGATATTTCCGTTTCTTTTTTTTCTTTTTTTATATACATTTGCAAACAATTCTAAAACCTGTTTTTCTTTAATTGTGGGGTATTGTGTGTAGATTGATGAGTAAAAGGTTCTGAGGTCATTTGTCTCGGTGCCAGGAGCTGAAGTTAGTTCAACTGAGGTCATTTCTCTAGAATGGCTCGGCTGTCCGGCTGTCCACTCCAGGGACTCAGTGCCTGATTGTGATCTTCTTTTATTACTGTCCTGCAGGTATGCCACGTGGAGTTTGACAGGAAGGATATCAACATGAACAAGCTAGTGGCCACTTCGTTGGAGGGGAAATTCCACGTCTTTGACATGAGGACCCAGCACCCCACCAAGGGCTTCGACTCCGTCTCCGAAAAGGTAATTGGCCGATTTAGAAGGCGGAAAAAAGTGTCAAAGGTTATTTTTCATCCCCTGGTGGCGGTGAGTCAGTTGTGGTTACAGATGGGGAGAGAAAATTATTTTGAATGTTTTCACAACTGGATCTGTGTGGCGGCCATGTTTTTCTTACACGCTCATGTCCATGAAGCTGCCTGCCAAAGATCACATAAGGCCTGTGGAGAGTGTGGCTTTTTAATCGTTCCTCCATGAAATGAAAACACACTTGACAAACTTGCGTTAAAGCCCTGTGCCCAGATTCACAAAACCTTAAGAAGAAATGTCTTACCGACATTTTTTTTCCTTAACTATAGATGTGTGAAGAAAGTTAAGCAAAGTTGATATTCCTTCGGAGCTGTTGTCCAGGGTTGGAGTAGCCAGGAGGAAGGCATGGCCAGCCGTTGAGAAATGCTTATTGAAATGTTCGATTATCAAGGATTTATCGATGGTGACACTGTTTCCTAGCCTCAGTGCAGTGGGCAGCTGGGAGGAGGTGCTCTTGTTCTCCATGAACTTTACAGTTCGAGCTACAGGATGCTGAAGAACTGAATTCCTAAGACCATTTTGAGGAATTGCACTTACGAACTCTTATGAACTTCTTAATTTATTTTTTTCATAAGAAACTTCTTACGAAGTTATGTTTTGTGAATCTGGCCCATAGTTGTGTCCCAAATGGCACTCTTTCCACTATATAGTGCACTACTTTTGACCAGAGAGAACCTTTTGACCTCTGTGGGTAGCCTTGCGGTTTGACCAGAGCTCTGTGGGTAGCCTTGCGGTTTGACCAGAGCTCTGTGGGTAGCCGTGCGGTTCGAGCGTTGGGCCTGTAACCGAAAGGTTGCTAGTTCGAATCCAGGACCCTACAAGGTGAAAAATCTGTGAATGTGCGTTTGCGCAAGACACTTAACCCCAATTGCTCCAGGGTCAAACCCTGGCCATGACCCGGCTCTCCAAGGGTGTCTGTCACAGGGAGAGTTGTGATGTGAAATTAAACATTTTTTTAATTTTAAATTTCTTTTTTTTTTGAATTTGCATATACACATGCATATTAATACACACTAGCACATGTATGAAATGGGACAAATATAATACAGCCATCAAAGTATTATTTTAACCGGAACCCTTTGGGCCCTGATCAAAAGTAGTGCTCTTTTAGGGATTAGGGTACTATTTGTGACGCGGCCCTGGCTCCGTTCGTCTGGTGTTTTGGGGAGATCAGAGAGGACTTTGCCTCCATACCTCTTTAGAATATTTGTGTTGTTCATTGAGCGATCAACAGTCTGCACATTAAATATATCTCATATTGGATGGGATTTGAAGGTTGGAAGTGTTTTCCAATCCACTCCTATTGGTTGAGTTGTTGTTTGTAGTTTCATGCCTCTTTCCCTAATCAAAATTGTTGGCTTGTACATCTGCCACCGACATGGGATATTACTAACCTTTGGCTGAATATATGCTACTAGACCTTTTGGATTGAACTTGCAATCACAGAAATAGAATGACCACCCATTAACTTGAATGCAAATCCCATTCTATGAATTATTTCTCTGCTTGCAATATCCATTTAATTTTTTTTTCATTCTTCGGGATTGGTGTCCATTCTACGGGACAGTTGAGCTAACATAGGCTAATGCGATTAGCATGAGGTTGTAAGTAACAAGAGAATTTCCCAGGGCATAGACATATCTGATACTGGCAGAAAGCTTAAATTCTTGTTAATCTAACTGCACTGTCCATTTTACAGGAGCTATTACAGTAAAATAATACCATGATAGTGTTTCAGGAGAGGGCACAATTTTGAACATAGTTATTAATAAACAAATTAGGCACATTTAGGCAGTCTTGATACAAAAGCTTGAACAGAAATGCAATGGTTCATTGGATCAGTTTAAAACTTTGGACATACACTGATGCCATCTAGTGGCCAAAATCTAAATTGCACCTGGGCTGGAATAATGGACTTTCTGATGGTAAAAAAATAAATACAAAATGTTTTTCTTTTTTCTTAGTATTATCTTTTACCAGATCTATTGTGTTTTATTCTCCTACATTCCTTTCAACATTTCCATACACTTCAAAGTGTTTCCTTTCAAATGGTACCAAGAAAATGCATATCCTTGCTTCAGGGCCTGAGCTACAGGCAGTTAGATTTGGGTATGTCATGTTAGGTGAACATTTTAAGAGGGGGCTAATCCTTAAGAGGATTAGCACATTGTTTTGTATGTAAATGGGTTCTTTCCATTTCATCCCAAGGCCCATAAATCAACGATCTGGCAAGTGAGACATCTGCCCCAGAACAGAGACATCTTTATGACAGCAGGGGGAGCTGGAAACCTTCATCTATGGAAATAGTAAGTCACTTTATCGATTCTCCACTAACTTGGTAAAATGGATTTCAACCCATAACCTCAGAAACATGTCTCTATAATGGTAAACTAACATCAAACATGGTTAGGTAAGAGTCAAAATCAATGCTCTTCACTCCTGGTACAGTGTGTGGTCTGAATCCTAACTTGAGATTAACATGCATAATTGGCATCAGTGTATGATGTACTGTATGTGAAAGTCTGAGTTATGTGCTTTTATCTCAAGTTACATGTAGGATGTATCCCTGAATGAGTCTAGACTTGTGTGTAGATGCATCCTTGATTCCCGCTGCCTTTGTCCTGTTAACAGTGAATACCCGGCTCAGAGAAGTAAGAAGGACTCAGATGAGGTGGACATGGGCGTGGCCGGCACAGTCACCCTGCTGCAGAACGTCACTCTGTCCACCCAGCCAATCGCCAGCCTGGACTGGAGCCCCGACAAGCAGGGTCTGTGCGTCTGCTCCGCCTTTGACCAGTCCGTCCGCGTCCTCATCGTGACCAAGCTCAACCGTGTGTGAGGTGTACGGTGGAGTACCCCCTAGGCTCTGATCTTGGGTCAGTTTTGCATCCCCCCCCCAGATGGTGAAGGGGGTACATCAGAAGCAGATGTATGATTAGCAAAGTAATATCAGTAAGGAAGAGGTGAACCCCAGCAGGACTGTGACCCAACTAGCTATCTATCTTCAAGGCCTGCTATTCCAAGTTAAAATTACTAACAGAATACCCAGTTGGCCTCCACGGATGGCAGTGAGAAACGCTCCTCCTTGTAATTCAGTAGAAGCGCTCTCTCACCCTCTCTAGTGTCCCTCTCTCTATCTCCAGTCCCCCTCCCTCTCTCGTCTCATCAAACAGTTTCTATTGAAGTCACACAGGATTTTGTGGAACTCGATATCCTTTGTTTCTCTCTCTTCCAGCCATCCTTTCTCCTGTTCAAACCACGTGTAGCCTATGTTTCTAATGACAGGTTGATACTCTGAACAAAAATGCTTTGCTAACTGAAGTTAGCATATTTTGCTGCTTGAGAAAAACTGCTTGTGGTCATTATCTTTTACGAGGCAGGGTGTGTTTGATTGGCACATGCCTCCAGTTTTGCCTACAAATGTTCTTACTGTGAATTTGTTATAAAACCCCCATACTGGGGAGGACTCGTTCCAGATTAAAATGGCCTTTTTGAGAACTAGTATTGTCTTATTGCTTTGGACTTTTAATACTCAAGTCTGTGACCTAAATTTACATGTATAAAGTGGTACCGTGTTTTATGGGGCTGAAATAAAAGCTTGCAGAAATGTTCCATATGCAAATTTGTTTACATCCCTGTTGGTGATCATTTGTCATCAGCCAAGATAATCCATCTACCTGACAGGTGTGGCATATGAAGAAGCTGATTAAACAGCATGGTCATTACACAGGTGCAACTTGTGCTGGGGATAATAAAAGGGCACTCTAAAATGTGCGGTTTTGTCACAACACAGTGCTACAGATTAGACTTTGAATGAGTGGGCAATTGGCATGCTGACTGCAGGAATGTCCGCCAGAGAATTGAATGTTCATTTCTTGACCATAAGCCGCCTCCAACGTCGGCAGTACGTCCAACCAGCCTCACAACCACAGACCATGTGTAACCATACCAGCCAAGACCTCCACATCTGGCTTCTTCACCTGCAAGATCGTCTGACACCAGCCACCCGGACAGCTGATGAAACGGAGTATTTCTTTCTGTTATAAAGCTCTGCTGTGGGGAAAAACTAATCCTGATTGGCTGGTCCTGGTTCCCTAGTTGGTAGGCCTATGCCCACCTGTGGCTCCGCCCCTTCCCAGTTATGTGAAATCCATAGATTATGGTTTAATGAATGCATTTCAATTGACTGATTTCCTTATGAACTGTAACTCAGTAAAATTGTTGAAATTGTTCCATGTTGCATTTATTTTTTTGTCTAGAACATATTTTGTTGCTGTCTGGACCAGCGGTCCGTATTGACCTTGTTCTGGGTCCGGACCGCGGCCCGTCTGGTGAGTAGGGGTATACCACAGTGTGCTGACCTGAGTGAGGGCCGCAGGGCCAGCCCAGTCTGGAGGTGCTGCAATACCTCCCTACGCCTCTGTCGCAGCAGCAGATGCCCCACATGAAGGTTGTAGTCCCAGAAGTCTTGGCTCATTAACCAAGTACCTCAGCAGGGCCCGTTGGATCCAGGTACCTCAGCAGGGCCCGTTGAGACCAGGTACCTCAGCAGGGCCCGTTGGGACCAGGTACCTCAGCAGGGCCCGTTGGATCCAGGTACCTCAGCAGGGCCCGTTGAGACCAGGTACCTCAGCAGGGCCCGTTGAGACCAGGTACCTCAGCAGGGCCCGTTGAGACCAGGTACCTCAGCAGGGCCCGTTGAGACCAGGTACCTCAGCAGGGCCCGTTGAGACCAGGTACCTCAGCAGGGCCCGTTGGGACCAGGTACCTCAGCAGGGCCCGTTGAGACCAGGTACCTCAGCAGGGCCCGTTGGATCCAGGTACCTCAGCAGGGCCCGTTGAGACCAGGTACCTCAGCAGGGCCCGTTGGATCCAGGTACCTCAGCAGGGCCCGTTGGATACAGCCCCCCCCTGATGATTCTGTTCCATGTAATGCATGTGAATGGGGTTGTTCCTCATAGAGCCAGGTCCTGTGATCTCAGTGTCAAGTCTAATCTATCTGTCTAGAATGTCAGTCCCACTGACTAGAAATCATCATGCATGTAATGTCATTACTTTAACATAAACTCAGCAAAAAAAAGAAACGTCCTCTCACTGTCAACTGTGTTTATTTTCAGCAAATTTAACATGTGTAAATATTTGTATGAACATAAGATTCAACAACTAAGACAATTTCCACAGACTTGACTAACAGAAATGGAATAATGTGTCCCTGAACAAAGGGGGGGGGGGGTAACAGTCAGTATCTGGTGTGGCAACCAGCTGCATTAAGTACTGCAGTACATCTCCTTCTCATGGACTGCACCAGATTTGCCAGTTCTTGCTGTGAGGGTTTACCCCACTCTTCCACCAAGGCACCTTCAAGTTCCCGGACATTTCTGGAGAGAATAGCCCTAGCCCACACCCTCCGATCCAACAGGTCCCAGACCTGCTCAATGGGATTGAGATCCGAGCTCTTTGCTGGCCATGGCAGAACACTGACATTCCTGTCTTGCAGGAAATCACACACAGAACGAGCAGTAGGGCTGGCGGCATTGTCATGCTGGAGGGTCATGTCAGGATGAGCCTGCAGGAAGGGTACCACATGAGGGAGGAGGATGTCTTCCCTGTAACGCACAGCGTTGAGATTGCCTGCAATGACAACAAGCTCAGTCCGATGATGATGTGACACACCGCCCCAGACCATGACGGATCCTCCACCTCCAAATCGGTCCCGCTCCAGAGTACAGGCCTCGGTATAACGCTCATTCCTTCGACGATAAACACGAATCTGACGATCACCTCTGGTGAGACAAAACCGCGACTCGTCAGTGGAGCACTTTTTGTCAGTCCTGTCTGGCGACGTTGTTGCTGGTGATGTCTGGTGAGGACCTGCCTTACAACAGGCCTACAAGCCCTCAGTCCTGCCTCTCTCAGCCTATTGCGGACAGTCTGAGTGCTGATGGAGGGATTGTGCATTCCTGGTGTAACTCGGGCAACTGTTGTTGCTATCCTGTACCTGTCCCGCAGGTGTGATGTTCGGATGTACTGATCCTGTGCAGGTGTTGTTCCACGTGTTCTGCCACTGCGAGGACGATCAGCTGTCTGTCCTGTCTCCCTGTAGCGCTGTCTTAGGCGTCTCACAGTACGGACATTGCAATTTATTGCCCTGGCTACATCTGCAGTCCTCATGCCTCCTTGCAGCCTGCCTAAGGCACATTCACGCAGATGAGCAGGGACCCTGGGCATCTTTCTTTTGGTGTTTTTCAGAGTCAGTAGAAAGGCCTCTTTTAGTGTCCGAAGTTTTCATAACTGTGACCTTAATTGCCTACCATCTGTAAGCTGTTAGTGTCTTAACGACTGTTCCACGACAGTTCCACAGGTGCATGTTCATTAATTGTTTATGGTTCATTGAACAAGCATGGGAAACAGTGTTTAAACCCTTTACAATGAAGATCTGTGAAGTTATCTGGATTATTACGAATTATCTTTGAAAAACAGAATCCTGAAAAAGGAACGTTTATTTTTTGGCTTAGTTTATGTCTTTGTATGTATGGTGTCTGATCTTGCCTGCATTCTTGGAGAGGAAGATGAACAGGGTCTGGATGAAGTCTGCCTTGCCCAACTGACCCTGCTCTTTCAACTAGTGGTACTCAGTGTCCCGGGCCTGTAGCTGGTTCTCTATGGTAGGCGTGCCAGGATGTCATCCTGACGTGCCGTAGACTTGGCACTGCTCAGGTCCTCACCGTCGCCGTCAGACTGGAAGAGGAAGAAGAAGGGTGGCGGGTTAAGAATTTTGGGCTTGTCAGGATTGCCGGTTCAAATCCCCGAACCGACTAGGTAAAAAGTCAGTTATGCCCTTCAGCAAGATACTTAACCCTAATTGCTCTGGATAAGAGCGTCTGCTAAATGACTCAAATGTAAGAAGAAGAAATGCACTGATTCATATACATATTCAAATTATGTTCTGGAATAAAGGGAATCGTTCAAAAAATGCTTTGGATTGCTTATGTCTACAATGATGTACCTTCCTATCGCAGGACCTGCGGTAGATTAGCATCCTATTCAGGGGGTGTGCTTGGTACATCAAGCTACCTCACGCTACAGAATCAGGAGATGTGCTCCTGCTGTTCTAGCTCCTCCATCCATACTTCTCTGTTGAATAGTGTTGCTTCTCCAGGGCCAACTCCAGGAGGAAGTGGAGTCCTGGGTCTTTGGGCTTGAGCTTGATGGCTGAGGTATAGTGGATGGAAAGGAAACTGACCATCTTCACCTGGTAGTGGTTTCTTTGCAGCAATTGGACCATGAAGGCCTGATTCACGCAGTCTCCTTTGAACAGTTGATGTTGAGATGTGTCTGTTATTGAACTCTGTGAAGCATTTATTTGGGCTGCAATCTGAGGTGCAGTTAACACTAATGAACTTATCCTCTGCAGCAGAGGTAACTCTGAGTCTTCCTTTCAAATCACATGCGCCGAATACAACAGGTTTAGACCTTACCGTGAACTGCTTACTTACAAGCCCTTAACCAACAATGCAGTTCAAGAAAGATGTATGTTTTTTAAGTGTTCTACTCTGCTAGCCAGCCCCTCGCCTAAATAGGTGTGCGTTTCTTTCGCCTCTAGATAAAGAAAATATTTACCAAATAAACTAAAGTAAAAAGTTACAATAACAATAACGAGGCTATATACTGGGGGTATCGAGTCAATGTGCGGGGGTACAGTTAGTCAAGGTAATTGTACATGTAGGTAGGGGTTGTAAAGGGGGTAGAAGCCGTTAAGGAGCCTTTTGGTCCTAGACTTGGCGCTCCGGTACCGCTTGCCGTGCTGTATGCACTACCTTCTCTAGCGCCTTACGGTTAGATGCCCAAGCAGTTGCCATACCGGGGGGTGATACAACCGGCCAGGATGCTCTCAATGGTGCAGCTGTAGAACTTTTTGAATATCTGGGGACCCATGCCAAATCTTTTCAGTCACCTGAGGAGGAAAAGGTGACCTCTTCACGACTGTCTTGGTGTGTTTGGACCATGATAGTTTGTTGGTGATGTGGACACCAAGGAACTTGAAACTCTCAACCTGCTCCACTACAGCCCTGTTGATGATAATTGGGGCCTGTTCGGCCTCCTTTTTCCTGTAGTTCACGATTAGCTCCTTTGTTTAGTTCACATTGAGGGAGCGGTTGTTGTCCTGGCACCACACTGCCAGCTATCTTACCTCCTCCCTATAGGCTGTCTCATTGTTGTCGGTAATCAGGCCTACCACTGTTGTGTCATCAGCAAACTTAATGATGATGTTGGAGTCGTGTTTGGCCACGCAGTCGTAGGTGAAAGAGGAGTACAGGAGGGAACTGAGCACGCACCCGAGGGGCCCCAGTGTTGAGAATCTGCGTGGCAGACGTGTTGTTGCCTACCCCTACCTCCTGGGGGCAGCCCATCAGGAAGTCCAGGACCCAGTTGCAGAGGGAGGTGTTTAGTCCCAGAGTCCTTAGCTTAGTGATGAGCTTTGTGGGCACTATAGTGTTGAACGCTGAGCTGTAGTCAATGAACAGCATTCTCACATAAGTGTTCCTTTTGTTCAGGTGGAGAAGGGCAGTGTGGAGTGCGATTAAGATTGCATCATCTGTGGATCTGTTGGGGCGGTATGCGAATTGGAGTGGGTCTAGGGCAGGGCTGCCCAACCCTCTTCCTGGCGATCTACTCTCCTGTAGGTTTTCAGTCCAACCCTAATTTAGCATGTCTGATTCAGCTAGTTAAGGTCCTGTTGAGCAGCTAATAAGAATAATCAGGTGTGTTAAATTAGGGTTGGACTGAAAACCCACAGGACGGTAGATCTCCAGGAAGAGGTTTGGGCAGCTCTGGTCTAGGGTATCCAGGATGATGCTATAGATATGAGCCATGACCGGTCTTTCAAAGCACATCAGGCTACTGACGTGAGTGCTACGGGGCGGTAATCAGGCTTACCACTGTAGGTTACCTTCGCTTCCTTGGGCACTGGGGCTATAGTGGTCTGCTTGAAACATGTAGGAATTACAGACTCGGTCAGGGAGAGGTTGAAAATGTCAGTGGAGACACTTACCAGTTGGTCAGCGCATGCTTTTAGTACACGTCCTGGTAATCCTTCTGGCCCCGCGGCTTTGTGAATGTTGACCTGTTTAAAAGTCTTGCTCACATACTATCCACTACTGCGACCTGTATGCTCTCGTTGGCTGGCCCTCGCTACATATCCATTTCCAAACCCACTGGCTCCAGGTCATCTATAAGTCTTTGCTAGGTAAAGCCCCGGCTTATCTCAGCTCACTGGTCACCATAGCAACACCCACCCGTAGCACGCACTCCAGCAGGTATATTTCTCTGGTCACCCCAAAGCCAACACCTCCTTTGGCTGCCTTTCCCTCCAGTTCTCTGCTGCCAATGACTGGAATGAATTGCAAAAGTCACTGAAGCTTGAGACTTACATCTCCCTCACTAACTATAAGCATCAGCTGTTAGAGCAGCTTACTGATTACTGCACCTGTACACAGCCAGTCTGTAAATAACCCATCCAACTACCTCATCCCCACATTATTGTTTTTGCTCTTTTGCACCCCAGTATCTCTACTTGCACATCATCATCTGCAAATCTATCACTCCAGTGTTAATGCTAAATTGTAATTATTTTGCCAGTATGGCCTATCTATTGCCTTTCTACATTTGCACTCACTGCATATATATTTTTCTATTGTGATATTGACTGTATGTTTGTTTATCCCATGTGTATCTCTGTGCTGTTGTTTTTGTCACACTGCTTTGCTTTATCTTGGCCAGGTCACAGTTGTAAATGGGAACTTGTTCTCAACTGGCCTACCTGGTTAAATAAAGGTGAAATAAAAAAATAAAAATCAGCTACCAAGAGCGTTACCACACAGTCAGTGTTGCTTGCCTCGAAGCGAGCATGAAAGGCATTTAGCTCGTCTGGTAGGCTCGCGTCACTGGGCAGCTCGCGGCTGGGTTTATCTTTGTAGTCTGTAATAGTTTTTAAGCCCTGCCACATCCGACGAGCGTCAGAGCCGGTGTAGTAGGATTCAATCTTAATCCTGTATTGACGCTTTGCCTGTTTAATGATTCGTCTGTGGGCGTAGCAGGATTTCTTAAAAGTGTCCCGCTCCTTGAAAGCGGCAGCTCTAGCCTTTATCTCAATGCGGATGAATCCATGACTTCTGGTTGGGATATGTACGTACGGTCACTGTGGGGACGAAGTCGTCAATGTACTTATTGATGAAGCCGATGACTGAGGTGGTATAGTCCTCAATGCCATTGGATGAATCCCGGAACATATTCCAGTCTGTGCTAGCAAAACAGTCCTGTAGCGTAGCATTCACGTCATCTGACCACTTCCGTATTGAGCGAGTCACAGGAACTTCCTGGTTTAGTTTTTAATATATACTTGGTATTTTACCAAGTAGGGCTATCTTCCGTATACCAACCCTACCTTGTCACAACAGAACTGATTGGCTCAAATGCATTAAGAAGGATAGAAATTCCACAAATTAACTTTTAACAACCTCATTAATCTGGTTGAGAGAATGCCGAGTGTGCAAAGCTGTCATCAAGGCATAGGGTGGCTACTTTGAAGAATATTTTTCTAGCTAGCTAGCAAGCAACATTCAACATTAACTAGCTAGCAATTCAATTATATCTAACACATAGCTACATGACATTAACTCAGAGCTTTAATATCTAAAACAATTCTTACCTTGGTCAGTCACACTGCATGTTGTGGTGGCAAGCTAAAGACCCTGGCTAGCTAACTAGCTGTGTTAGCGAGCTTGATGAAAACTCTTGCTTGCAGGCTGAAGAATAAAATATCTTCTTCAAATCAATGTATTTATTAAATAATCAAATAAAATTCCATTATTCATTTTTTATTTAATTTAACTAGGCTAGTCAGTTGACAGCCAACCCCGGCCAAACCCTAACCCGGACGTCGCTGGGCTAATTATGCACCACCCTATGGGACTCCCAATCACGGCCGGTTGTGATACAGCCTGGAATCGAACCAGGGTCTGTAGCGACATCTCTAGCACTGAGAAGCAGTGGATTCCATTATCCATCTGAAGAAAATTCTAAATTGCAATGGGCCTCGGCTGTTCTGTCAGGGTAGGATTAGAATACCCCTGTGTTATAGTAACTCTGTAGAGGGCGGTCAGAGTGACAGGACATTCATACTAGATCTGCTCTTTCAGATCCCTAAAAGCCACAGCCATGGGATTCTGCTCGTGTGACCAGCACATATTACATCTGGATGAGGTTTGAAAAGAGACACTCTAATCCATTAGGCCTCATTCAATAGTTGATATCATTATCTAAAGTACAAAGATTTACCAAAGGTTTCCATACACATTTTGCCGATACTGTAGCAGTCTGTGTAATCATCTTACCTGAGAATTGCTCCCATCTGCTGATAAAACCTTGATACTGACAACAGTTTCACCAACATTCAATATGGAATGTTGGGAATCACTTTCTCCATTCATGTTTTTTATCAGGAACCTTGGGCATAACAGTCACTGAGTTACAGTAGAATGAAACTGTGCCTAAATGAGGTACAAAAAACCCCCAGCACATTACATGTCATAGAATAAGTCATTAGAATGGTACTTTAATTTCTTAAGTTTATGGCTATCCTCCTCTCATTTGAGTAGGTAATCATAGATGTTTGGGGAAAATGTAGGTTGTAGTTGACCGTGCAATATTTCATGGAGGTGTCATAATCGGCTACCACCTCAATCGCAACCCCATTCAAACCTTAATTTAGTCTGATGGAATTTGAACTATCACCACACAGCTGAAAAATAAAAATGCATTGATTTGCAAGAAGCATGAAGAACAAATTATGGCTTATGTCTGTCTTTGTTAGAAACCATCATTTTGCTCTCTGTGCAGCGCTTTGCTAGCACTCAAATTATGTTAACAGTCCTGTTTATTATGCCATTGCCAACTAAATGAATCACATTCTACTAACTTTAATTTTAAAATAGCCAGGATAGCCCCTCACAATATGCACTTTTAGCGATTGAATGTACATTTTGTTTTCTGCAACCCAACACCGTAGAGGGCGCTATTGAGCATCGGTGTAGTGTTGATAGGCGAAACACAAAACATAGAAGAAGAGAATGTTGCCGCTTACGTATTTCCGGTTGGACAACAACGTGTGGAGAAACAGGTAGCTAGATAGCTTCTCATTATTACATTAACCAGATAATATAATAGACAAATTATTCAACAATGAGTAGTTAACGGAGTGTTGCGAGGCGATTTGTCATTGATAGGAATAAAGTGTTTTCGCTGAGCCGTAGCTTGCTTAAACGCTAGCTAGCCAGCAATATGCATGGCTATTTTAGCCACATTATCAATGATATTGCTTCGCGTCTTCCTACATCAAAGCAGGTGGTATAGATGCGTGTAAAACAGACGGGTTGGTTTAGATTGTTGTTAACGTGTAAAGTATGTTCCGTCTTCAATGTTTTTTTGAAAACATAAATAAATTACATATATATTGAGTGTTACATGAATCCTATCAATTTGGATGCAATCAAATGATATTTAAACAAAAATGTTGCAGGAATGCTAATCTTTTGTTTCTAACAACCAAAATGATTTCAGAACAATCTGCGGTGAGTGTCGAGCCTCTTCTTGTTGAGGTGGAACGACTCATGGTATCATTAGTAGCTAGCTAGCGACCTTGTCTAGTGTCTACAGTACACTCAATACTTTAAGTCCATCTGGATAAGAGCGTCTGCTAATAAAATGTACTGTGTCTATCTAGCTAATGTTAATTTCTTTCTCAATCTCCCCAGACATGGCAGAGGACATCCCTGTGGAAGACTACCCTACTGAGATTGAGGAGCAGCTCACAGGGTTTGAGACGTCAGTCGGTGCTGTCAACAACATGGTGCAGACCATCCTATCCATGCCAAGAAATGAGCTGGTGAAAAAAGTATGTTTTCAGACTGACCGGGCAGAAGGACTTGGTATTGAGTTCCTCTGAAGTCCTGCGGTGTATTCAGCTGATTACTGCTTAAGAACCAAACGGAGCACAAACGAAACGAGGAGAGACCTAGCTGAATTTGTCCAATAGAAACTCTAGTTTTCAATGCAACACATTTTCCGTTTGTAGTTTAACGGTTTCTGTCGCAAAAAGTTTTGCAACAGTATCGGCGTAAGAATTCACCCCTGATTATTGGGAATGTCCCTCTGAGTAGGTCACATATTCAAACGACCTCTGCTGTTAAACCCTCACCAATTAAGAGGTTTAATGACACTACTGAACTGGGGTGCACATAGCGCCCTGCTCAAATCCACAGCTCCGGGTCATATTGTCAACAAGGCAGCATAAGGCATGCTTCAGAAAGAGGCTACAACATGTATTTTCTATAAAATATATTTGTTTGAATTCTCAAACTATACCGAACAAAGATATCAACGCAACATGTAAAGTGTTGGTCCCATGTTTCATGAGCTGAAATAAAAGATCCCAGAAATGTTCCATACACACAAAAAGTGTATTTCTCTCCAATTTTGTGCACAAATTTGTTTACATCCCTGTTAGTGAGCATTTCACCTTTGCCAAGATAATCCATCCACCTGACAGATGTGGCATATCAAGAAGTTGATTAAATGGCATCATTACACAGGTGTACCTTGTGCTGGGGACAATAAAAGGCCACACTAAAATGTGCCGTTTTGTCACACAACACAATGCCACAGATGTCTCAAGTTTTGAGGGAGTGTGCAGTTGGCATGCTGACTGCAGGAATGTCCACCAGAGTTGTTGCCAGAGAATTTAATGTTAATTTCTCAACCATACGCCGCCTCCAACGTCGTTTTAGAGAATTTGGCGTTCAACCTGCCTCACAACCGCAGACCACGTGTAACCATGCCAGCCCAGGACCTCCACATCCGGCTTCTTCACCTGCGGGATCGTCTGAGACCAGCCACCTGGAAATCTGATGAAACCAAGGAGTATTTCTGTCTGTAATTAAAGCCCTTTTGTGGGGAAAAACTCTGATTGACTGGGCCTGGCTCCCAAGTGGGTGGGCCTATGCCATGGTTCCACCTCTGCCCAGTTATGTGAAATCCATAGATTAGGGCCTAAGGAATTCATTTCGACTGACTAATTTCCTTATATGAACTGTAACTCAGTAAAATTGTTAATTGTTGCATGTTGTTTATTTTTGTTCAGTTTAGTTTTGCTTCAGAAGGCAGATAAATCATGTGTTTTCTATCAAACACTTATTCATGTGAAAACAGGGAATACTAACTCATTACTGCTTGCCAATTTCACCAGTGGCTCTCAGCTCATGCCCGGGGTGCAGCCTGCTTACAAAACGAATACAAATCACTTTTAACTCTAACTCTGCCTACCTATCGAACTGGGTGAGCTAAAACAAACCCCTCTCAATGTGTCTCTTGTTTTCTTAATAGCTGGATCCCCTGGAACAAGCCAAGCTGGACCTAATGTCTGCATATAGCCTCAACTCTCTTTTCTGGAGTAAGTGTGCTTCGTTTTCCTGCAAATCCAAGTTAATATTATAAAATGATATCCACTCTGCACATTTTTTGGGGGGGGAGGTGTAAAGATGTTGAAATGATTTGTCACCACAACACACTCCATGTTAAATTACAGTGTCATTCTTGTTTACAGTGTACTTGGTCACACAAGGAATAAACCCAAAAGAACATGCAATCAAACAAGAGTTGGTAAGATATTACATTTGTACCCTGAAGAGAATTCCACTCCTCCCAATCCTATTTTGTTCAGTCTATTGTCAACTTGCATAACTTGCATTCAAAACCCCACATAATCTAAACATTAGGACCACCTGCTCTTTCCACGACAGAGCATGTTTACATACACACTAATAATTCAATATTAAATTATGACAGAAGGCTGAGTATGGCGTAACATTAGCCATGTAAACACCTTACTCTGCTTATCTGTCATGGAAACAGCAGGCGTTCCTAATGTTTTGTACACTGTATGTATGGTTATAATGGAAGTAGGCATTCGTCGATTTAAACACGTTTTTCAGCATTTATCAAATGTCCCCTCAGTAGCCTGATTTCAGATGTCCATGTAAACATGATTGTTAAGGAAATCGTTCTTCTTGCTTAGCATGTAGACATTTTAAACAAGCTATTATATTAAGCTGACTACCCACAATAGTCATATTGTTTGCATGTAACGTTGGTCAGGGGAATCCAGGGGTAAGCTATAATCCCTTATTGATGACACTTGTTGAATCCACTTCAATCAGTGTAGATGAAGGGGAGGAGACAGGTGGTTAAAGAAGGATTTTTAAGTCTTGAGACAACTGAGACATGGGTTGTGTATGTGTCCCATTGAGGGTGAATGAGCAAGGCAAAAGATTTAAGTGCCTTTGAACGGGGTTATGGTAGTAGGTGCCAGGTGCACTGGTTTGTGTCAAGAACTGCAACGCTGCTGGTTTTTCACACTCAATAGTTTCCGTGTGTATCAAGAATGATCCACCACACAAAGGACATTCAGCCAACTTGACATAATAGTGGGAAGCACAGGAGTCAACATGGGTCAGCGTCTCCGTGGAACGCTTTTGACACCTTGTGGAGTCCATGTCCTGACCTATTGAGGGCAAAAGGAAGGTGCTCCTAATATTTTGTACACTCGGTGCCTACTGTAGATAGGTGACATGTAATATTTTTTATTTCTAAATCCTTTATTTTCTTGTCACCTGACTAGGAGAGGATCAGGACGTATATGAACCGTGTGAAGGAGATCACTGACAGGAGGAAAGCAGCCCGTCTGGACAAAGCAGCGGCGTCTCGCTTCCTCAGGAACGCATTGTGGAAACTTGAGGAAGGGAGGTCAAAGGACACGCCGGGTTGTGAACCTCCGGACACGCCGGGACGTGCCCCCCAGCACACACCAGGTCGCGGCCAGCACAGGCCAGATCGCGGCCACCGCACACCAGGTCGCGGCCAGCACAGGCCAGGTCGCAGCCAACACACTCCAGGTCGCGGCCAACACACGCCAGGTCGCGGCCAGCACAGGCCAGATCGCGGCCAACACAGGCCAGATCGCGGCCAGCGCACGCCAGGTCACGGCCAGCAGAAAAGCTTTGATGGCCATCAGTCAAAAGGACCCAAACTCAGCTGAGAGGAGGTGGAGCAACACCAGGGGCTGGTTCCTCGCTGGCCTCTACCATGGTTCCTTGGCCCCCTTTTCTATGTGCACCTGTCTGAAAGTACCTGATAGGTACAAGCAGCGCCTTATCACTTGTTACCATGGACACGTGACTCATGAGCCACTGGTGTTTTTGTAATGCGCGCAGACACACACACACACTTTTTTTGTGCAGAAATAGAAGTTCATCAAATTGTTTTAGTTTATTTTCACTCTTCAAACATTTTTAAAGAAGTCATTGTCATAACATCCGACAAAATGTCTGGATGATCTAGATGTTCTACCAGCCCTATTATCTTAGACGAGAACGAGACTTTTTATGTGCATCTGTATAATTTAGACATCAAAACGTTTTTTTCCCCCCCTGTGCTTCCTGTGATTATGGTATTGGATCCATCTCGTTTCAACTATAAAGTCTTTATTGATGCTGTTCATTGTTCATTCTGGTAACACCCTACATAGCATCCTCCGTCTGTAGGGCCCTACTGTGATTAAAGAATGCCACTCTGGAAACCGTCTCCAACACTCGTGTCAATTGTAGATCCGACATGTCGCCCGTGTTTAGAAAGTATTCCGGTTGGTAAACGCCGTCTTGTGTCTGTATTGGATCTATCTTGTTTCAACTATAAAGTCTTTAATTGATGCACGGGTACTGTTCATTCTGGTAACACCTTACATAGCATCCTCCTTCTGTAGGGCCCTCTGGGGCATCTTTATCCATCCAAATGGTACCCTTTTCTCGACAGAGTAACTTTTTGATCGGAGACCTATGGGGAAACAGGGTACCATTTTAGACACTACCTCAGTCTTCATTTATTACATTCTGCAACAAATCAGTTTGTCCCTATAATCAAGCTCAGGAAGTACGGACGGACGTACGCTGGTTCCCCAGGAATGAGGGATCTTTCCACATCTTTGCTCTTCTCATCGTCTTTGGTCCAGGGACATTTGTTTAGTAGAGTTCTGCATCTCTTTTCCACTGAAGTGTTGATTCTACGTCGTTCAAAGAAGTATCACAGCGGTCGAAGCGGTGCTAGAGGCTTCACTAAAGACCCTGGCATCCGTTATCCATCTGGCGCAGGGGTCTAAGGCACTACATCTCAGTGCTAGAGGCTTCACTAAAGACCCTGGCATCCGTTATCCATCTGGCGCAGGGGTCTAAGGCAAGAGGTATCGCTACAGACTCTGGTTCGATTCCAGGCTGTATCACAACCGGCCGTGATTGGGAGTCCCATAGGGCGGCGCACAAATGTGCCCAGCGTCCTCCGGGTTTGGGCCGGGGTACGCCGTCATTGTAAATAAGAATTTGTTCGTAACTGACTTGCCTAGTTAGTTAAAGGTAAAACATTTTTAAAAAGCTTTCAGCCTGCCTCACGAATGGTCCAGGTCACATCCAAACCATACCCTATGAAGTGCACTACTTTTGACTAGGCCCCAATAAGGAATAGGGTGCCATTTGTGACGTACCAGTCTGCCCATAGGGCCTTCAGTACATAGGGCCTTCAGTACATACCCTCAAATCCCACTCCATCCTCCCACATGTACTCAGTTCAGAAGCAAACCAAAAGGGGACAATCACCTTTCCCAGAAGTTTGGTTGGTGTGTAAAACCTGTACATTTAAATAAGCAAAAAGGTGTAACAGGTCCTCACTAAAAGATGTTGTGTAAAGCTTTTATTTGCTTTTTTTAAATGTTAAAATTGCGTCAGGGATGTGGCCTAGCGGCTAACAGTGTTGGACCAGTAACTTAAAAGACGCTGGTTCGAATCCCAGAACCGTCTAGAGGAAAAATCAGTTGTTGTGCACTTGAGCAAAGCACTTAACCTTAATTGCTTCTGTTAGTCGCTCATGATAAGACTTTCTGCTAAATAACTTACATGTAATATCACACAGATATTTTGGCTTTGCATCCGTCTTCTACATCAGGTCACTAACCAGAAAAGAAACGGCACGTCGAACGACTTGAGGTAACAAGCTCCATTCTGGTTCTGCTGTGTTTATTTACCCAGTCTGATTGATATGAATCAACGCTAAGCTAGCTATACTGTACTGGCAGAGAGGAGGGTTAGGGGAGGAGAGAGGAGGGTTAGGGGAGCAGAGAGGAGGGTTAGGGGAGCAGAGAGGAGGGTTAGGGGAGGAGAGAGGAGGGTTAGAGGGGGTTAGGGGAGCAGAGAGGAGGGTTAGGGGAGCAGAGAGGAGGGTTAGGGGAGCAGAGAGGAGGGTTAGGGGAGCAGAGAGGAGGGTTAGGGGAGCAGAGAGGAGGGTTAGGGGAGCAGAGAGGAGGGTTAGGGGAGCAGAGAGGAGGGTTAGGGGAGCAGAGAGGAGGGTTAGGGGGAGCAGAGAGGAGGGTTAGGGAGGAGAGAGGAGGGTTAGGGGAGCAGAGAGGAGGGTTAGGGAGCAGAGAGGAGGGTTAGGGGAGCAGAGGAGGGTTAGGGGAGCAGAGAGGAGGGTTAGGGGAGCAGAGAGGAGGGTTAGGGGAGCAGAGAGGAGGGTTAGGGGAGCAGAGAGGAGGGTTAGGGAGCAGAGAGGAGGGTTAGGGAGCAGAGAGGAGGGTTAGGGGAGCAGAGAGGAGGGTTAGGGGAGCAGAGAGGAGGGTTAGGGGAGCAGAGAGGAGGGTTAGGGAGCAGAGAGGAGGGTTAGGGGAGCAGAGAGGAGGGTTAGGGGAGCAGAGAGGAGGGTTAGGGGAGCAGAGAGGAGGGTTAGGGGAGCAGAGAGGAGGGGGTTAGGGAGGAGGGTTAGGGAGAGAGGAGGGTTAGGGGAGCAGAGAGGAGGGTTAGGGAGCAGGGAGGGTTAGAGCAGAGAGGAGGGTTAGGGGAGCAGAGAGGAGGGTTAGGGGAGCAGAGAGGAGGGTTAGGGGAGGGGAGAGAGAGGGTTAGGGAGCAGAGAGGAGGGTTAGGGAGCAGAGAGGAGGGTTAGGGGAGCAGAGAGGAGGGTTAGGGGGAGGGGAGAGAGAGGGGGTTAGGGGGAGCAGAGAGGAGGGTTAGAGAGGAGGGTTAGGGGGAGGAGAGAGGAGGGTTAGGGAGCAGAGGGGGTTAGGAGGGGGTTAGGGGAGCAGAGAGGAGGGTTAGGGGAGCAGAGAGGAGGGTTAGGGGAGCAGAGAGGAGGGTTAGGGGAGGAGAGAGGAGGGTTAGGGGAGGAGAGAGGAGGGTTAGGGGAGCAGAGAGGAGGGTTAGGGAGGAGAGAGGGAGGGTTAGGGGAGGAGAGGAGGGTTAGGGGAGGAGAGAGGAGGGTTAGGGGAGCAGAGAGGAGGGTTAGGGAGGAGAGAGGAGGGTTAGGGGAGCAGAGAGGAGGGTTAGGGAGGAGAGAGGAGGGTTAGGGAGGAGAGAGGGGGGGAGAGGAGGGTTAGGGGAGGAGAGAGGAGGGTTAGGGGAGCAGAGAGGAGGGTTAGGGGAGAGAGAGGAGGGTTAGGGAGGAGAGAGGAGGGTTAGGGGAGCAGAGAGGAGGGTTAGGGGAGGAGAGAGGAGGGTTAGGGGAGGGTTAGAGAGGAGGGTTAGGGAGCAGAGAGGAGGGTTAGGGGAGCAGAGAGGAGGGTTAGGGGATAGCAGAGAGGAGGGTTAGGGAGCAGAGAGGAGGGTTAGGGGAGGAGAGAGGAGGGTTAGGGAGGAGAGAGGAGGGTTATGGGAGGAGAGAGGAGGGTTAGGGAGCAGAGAGGAGGGTTAGGGAGCAGAGAGGAGGGTTAGGGAGGAGAGAGGAGGGTTAGGGGAGCAGAGAGGAGGGTTAGGGGAGGAGGGGGAGAGAGGGGGTTAGGGAGGAGAGAGGAGGGTTATGGGAGGAGAGAGGAGGGTTAGGGAGCAGAGAGAGGGGGTTAGGGGAGCAGAGAGGAGGGTTAGGGAGGGAGGGTTAGGGAGAGAGAGGAGGGTTAGGGAGGAGAGAGGAGGGTTATGGGAGGAGAGAGGAGGGTTATGGGAGGAGAGAGGAGGGTTAGGGGAGCAGAGAGGGGGTTAGGGAGGAGAGAGGAGGGTTATGGGAGGAGAGGGAGGGTTAGGGGAGCAGAGAGGAGGGTTAGGGAGCAGAGAGGGGGTTAGGGGAGGAGAGAGGAGGGTTAGGGGGAGGAGAGAGGAGGGTTATGGGGAGGAGAGAGGGAGGGGAGGGTTATGGGAGCAGAGAGGAGGGTTAGGGAGGAGAGAGGAGGGTTAGGGGAGGAGAGAGGAGGGTTAGGGAGCAGAGAGGAGGGTTAGGGGAGCAGAGAGGAGGGTTAGGGAGCAGAGAGGAGGGTTAGGGAGGAGAGAGGAGGGTTAGGGAGGGGAGGGGGTTAGAGAGGAGGGTTAGGGGAGCAGAGAGGAGGGTTAGGGGAGCAGAGAGGAGGGTTAGGGGAGCAGAGAGGAGGGTTAGGGGAGCAGAGAGGAGGGTTAGGGAGGAGAGAGGAGGGTTAGGGGAGCAGAGAGGAGGGTTAGGGGAGCAGAGAGGAGGGTTAGGGAGCAGAGAGGAGGGTTAGGGGAGCAGAGAGGAGGGTTAGGGAGGAGAGAGGAGGGTTAGGGGAGCAGAGAGGAGGGTTAGGGGAGAGAGGAGGGTTAGGGGAGGGAGGAGGGTTAGGGAGGAGAGAGGAGGGTTAGGGGAGCAGAGAGGAGGGTTAGGGGGAGAGAGGAGGGTTAGGGGAGCAGAGAGGAGGGTTAGGGGAGAGAGGAGGGTTAGGGGAGCAGAGGGAGGGTTAGGGGAGCAGAGAGGAGGGTTAGGGGAGCAGAGAGAGGGTTAGGGAGCAGAGAGGAGGGTTAGGGGAGGAGAGAGGGGGGAGGAGTTAGGGGAGCAGAGAGGGGGTTAGGGAGGAGAGAGGAGGGTTAGGGAGCAGAGAGGAGGGTTAGGGGAGGGAGAGGAGGGTTAGGGAGCAGAGAGGAGGGTTAGGGGAGCAGAGAGGAGGGTTAGGGAGAGGGAGCAGAGAGGAGGGTTAGGGGAGCAGAGAGGAGGGTTAGGGGAGCAGAGAGGAGGGTTAGGGAGCAGGGGAGGGTTAGGGGAGCAGAGAGGAGGGTTAGGGAGGAGAGAGGAGGGTTAGGGAGGAGGAGGGTTAGAGCAGAGGGAGGGTTAGGGGAGCAGAGAGGAGGGTTAGGGGAGCAGAGAGGAGGGTTAGGGAGCAGAGAGGGGGTTAGGGAGCAGAGAGGAGGGTTAGGGGAGGAGAGAGGAGGGTTATGGGAGCAGAGAGGAGGGTTAGGGAGCAGAGAGGGGGTTAGGGGAGCAGAGAGGAGGGTTAGGGGAGCAGAGAGGAGGGTTAGGGAGCAGAGAGGAGGGTTAGGGAGCAGAGAGGAGGGTTAGGGGAGCAGAGAGGAGGGTTAGGGAGCAGAGAGGAGGGTTAGGGAGCAGAGAGGAGGGTTAGGGAGCAGAGAGGAGGGTTAGGGAGGAGAGAGGAGGGTTAGGGGAGCAGAGAGGAGGGTTAGGGGAGCAGAGAGGAGGGTTAGGGGAGCAGAGAGGAGGGTTAGGGGAGCAGAGAGGAGGGTTAGGGGAGCAGAGAGGAGGGTTAGGGGAGCAGAGAGGAGGGTTAGGGGAGCAGAGAGGAGGGTTAGGGGAGCAGAGAGGAGGGTTAGGGAGCAGAGAGGAGGGTTAGGGGAGGAGAGAGGAGGGTTAGGGGAGAGAGAGGAGGGTTAGGGGAGAGAGAGGGGGGAAGAGAGGAGGGTTAGGGGAGCAGAGAGGAGGGTTAGGGAGCAGAGAGGAGGGTTAGGGAGCAGAGAGGAGGGTTAGGGGAGCAGAGAGAGGATTAGGGGAGCAGAGGGAAGGTTTAGGGGAGCAGAGGGAGGGTTATTGGAGGAGAGAGGAGGGTTATGGGAGCAGAGATTGGGGGAGAGAGGGAAGCTAGAGAGGAGGGTTGAGCAGAGGGAAGGGAGCAGATTGGGAGGAGGGGAGGAGAGGAGGGGTGGGAAGCAGAGAGGAGGGTTAGGGAGGAGAGAGGAGGGTTATGGGAGCTAGAGAGGAGGGCTATTGGGAGGGAAGCAGAGAGGGGGCTATTGGGGAGCAGAGAAGCTTATTGGAGGGGAAGCTATTGGAGCGAGAGGAGGGTTAGGGAAGCTATTGGGGAGCAGAGGGGGGGTTAAGCAGATTATGGGAGGGAGCTATTGGGGAGCAGAGAGGGGTTATGGGAAGAGAGGGGGTTAGGGACAGAGAGGAGGCTATTGGAGCAGAGAGGGGGTTATGGGAAGAGAGGGGGTTGGGGAGCAGAGGGAAGGGAGCATTGGGAGCAGAGAGGGGGTTAAGCAGAGAGGAGGGTTGAGCAGAGGGGGGTTATGGGAGCAGAGAGGAGGGTTAGGGTGCAATTGCAGAGAGGAGGGTATGGGGAGCAGAGAGGAGGGCAAGTTAGGGGAGCAGAGAGGATATTGGAGCAGAGAAGCAGAGAAGGGTAACTGAGAGATTGGGAGCAGAGATGGAAGAAATGTTGAAGGGGTTATAAGCAGAGAGGGGGTTGTACAGAAGGAGGGTTATAAGGGTTATTAGAGGGGGTTATAGGAGAATTTATTGGGGAGCAGAGAGGAGGGTTATGGGAAGAGGAGGGTTACTAGGAGAGAAGGGTTATGGGCAGAGGGGGGTTAGGGAGCAGAGAGGAGGGTTATGGGAGCAGAGATAAGGGTTATGGGAGCAGAGAGGAGGGTTATGGGGAGGAGAGAGGAGGGTATGGGAGGAGAGAGAGGGTTATGGGAGGAGAGAGGAGGGTTATGGAGGAAGAGGAGGGTTAGGGGAGCAGAGAAGGGTTATGGGAGGAGAGAGGAGGGTTATGGGAGGATTATGGGAGGAGAGAGGAGGGTTAGGGAGCAGAGAGGAGGGTTATGGGAGGAGAGAGGAGGGTTATGGGAGGAGAGAGGAGGGTTACAAGGAGAGAGGAGGGTTAGGGGAGCAGAGATAGGGTTTCAAGACAGAGAGGGTCATAGGAAGAGGTTAGGGGAGGAGAGGAGGGTTATGAGGGTTGGGGAGCAGAGAGGAGGGTTATTGGAGGAGATTGTTATGGGAAGAAGGAGGGTTAGGGGGCAGAGAGGAGGGTTATGGGAGGAGAGAGGGGGTTAGGGAGAGAGAGAGGGTCCTCCAGAGAGGAGGGTTAAGAGGAATGGAAAAATTATAGCAGAGAGGAGGGTTATCTAAGAAGGGGTTATGGGAGCAGAGGAGGGTTACTGGAAGGGGAGCAGAGAGGAGGGTTAGGGGAGCAGAGAGGGGGTTATGGGAGCAGAGAGGAGGGTTATGGGAGGAGAGGGAGAGGGGAGCAGTGCAGGCACTGGGTTAGGGAGTGAGAACAGGAGGGTTAGGGGAGCAGAAGGGAGCAGTGCAGGCACTGGAGCAGATAGGGAGTGAGAACAGGTGGGAGGAGGGTTGGGCAGGAGAGGAGGGTTAGGGAGCAGAGAAGCAGGTGGGTTGGGCAGAGAGGAGAACAGAGTGGGTCTAGGGCAGAGTGAGAACAGGTGGGTCTGGGCAGAGTGGGAGAACAGGTGGGTCTGGGAGCAGAGTAGGGAGAACAGGTGGGTCTGGGCAGAGAGGAGGGTTAGAGAACAGGTGGGTCTGGGGAGCAGAGAGGAGGGTTAGGGGAGAACAGGTGGGTCTGGGGGAGAGAGGAGGGGTTAGGGCAGAGAGGAGGGTTAGAGAGGAGGGTTAGGGGAGCAGAACAGGTGGGTTAGGGGAGAGAGAACAGGTGGGTCTGGGCAGAGGAGAGAGAGGAGGGTTAGGGAGGCAGGTGGGTCTGGGCAGAGGGTTAGGGGAGAACAGGTGGGTCTGGGCAGAGAGACAGTGGGTCTGGGCAGAGTGAGGGGGAACAGGTGGGTCTGGGCAGAGAGGAGGGAGAACAGGTGGGTCTGGGCAGAGTGAGAACAGGTGGGTCTGGGCAGAGAGGAGAACAGGTGGGTCTGGGCAGAGTGAGAACAGGTGGGTCTGGGCAGAGTGAGAACAGGTGGGTCTGGGCAGAGGAGAACAGGTGGGTCTTAGGGGAGCAGAGAGGAGGGTTATGGGAGGAGAGAGGAGGGTCTGGGCAGAGAGGAGGGTGGGGAGAACAGGTGGGTCTGGGCAGAGAGAGAACAGGTGGGTCTGGGCAGAGTGGGGGTTAGAGGAGAGAGGGGGGTCTGGGCAGAGAGGGGGTTAGAACAGGTGGGTCTGGGGAGCAGAGAGGAGAACAGGTGGGTCTGGGCAGGAGAGAGGGGGAACAGGTGGGTCTGGGCAGAGAGGGGGTTAGAACAGGGGGGTCTGGGCAGAGAGAGAACAGGTGGGTCTGGGCAGAGGAGAGACAGGTGGGTCTGGGGAGCAGAGAGGAGAACAGGTGGGTCTGGGCAGAGAGGAGGGTTAGGGAGAACAGGGTTAGGGGAGCAGAGAGGAGGGTGGGAGCAGAGAGGAGGGTTATGGCAGAGAGGTGGGTCTGGGAGCAGAGAGGGGGGTGGGGAGAACAGGTGGGTCTGGGCAGAGAGGAGAACAGGTGGGTCTGGGCAGGAGTGAGAACAGGTGGGTCTGGGCAGGAGGGTGAGAACAGGTGGGTCTGGGCAGAGAGGAGAGAGGAGAGGTGGGTCTGGGCAGAGAGAGAACAGGTGGGTCTGGGCAGAGTGAGAACAGGTGGGTCTGGGCAGGAGGAGAACAGGTGGGTCTGGGCAGAGAGGAGGGTTAGAACAGGTGGGTCTGGGCAGAGAGGAGGGTGAGGAGACAGGTGGGTCTGGGCAGGAGGAGGGTTAGAGAACAGGTGGGTCTGGGCAGAGAGGAGGGTTATGGGAGGAGAGAGGAGGGTTATGGGAGGAGAAGGGAGCAGGTGGGTCTGGGCAGGGAGTGAGAACAGGTGGGTCTGGGCAGAGAGGAGAACAGGTGGGTCTGGGCAGGGAGTGAGAACAGGTGGGAGAGAGGAGGGTCTGGGCAGAGAGGAGGGTTAGGGGGTGGGTCTGGAGGGTTATGGGCAGAGTGAGAACAGGTGGGTCTGGGCAGAGTGAGAACAGGTGGGTCTGGGCAGAGAGAGAACAGGTGGGTCTGGGCAGAGGAGAACAGGTGGGTCTGGGCAGAGGGGGTGAGAACAGGTGGGTCTGGGCAGAGAGGAGGGTTATGAGAACAGGTGGGTCTGGGCAGGAGGAGGGTGAGAACAGGTGGGTCTAGGGAGGAACAGAGGAGAACAGGTGGGTCTGGGGAGCAGAGAGAGAACAGGTGGGTCTGGGCAGGAGATGAGAACAGGTGGGTCTGGGCAGAGAGAGAACAGGTGGGTCTGGGGAGCAGAGTGAGAACAGGTGGGTCTGGGCAGGAGTGAGAACAGGTGGGTCTGGGCAGAGTGAGAACAGGTGGGTCTGGGCAGAGTGAGAACAGGTGGGTCTGGGCAGAGAGGAGAACAGGTGGGTCTGGGCAGAGAGGAGAGAACAGGTGGGTCTGGGCAGAGGGGAGTTTCTGTAACAGGTGGGTCTGGGCAGAGTGGAACATTGGTGGGAAGCTATTGACGTGGGAAGCTATTGACGTGGGAAGCATTGGTGGGTCTGGGAAGCTAGAGTGGGAAGCAGGTGGGTCTGACGGGGAAGCAGAGTGGAAGCAGGTGGGTCTGGGCAGGAGGGAACAGGTGGGTCTGGGCAGGGAAGCTATTGAGAAGCAGGTGGGCTATTGGCGGGGAAGCTATTGAGAAGCAGGTGGAAGCTATTGACGGGGAAAGCATTGAGTGGAAGCATTGACGGGGAAGCTCGGGGAAGCTATTGACGTGGGAAGCTATTGAGAAGCTATTGGTGGGAAGCTATTGACGTGGGAAGCTATTGACGTGGGAAGCTATTGACAGGAAGCTGGGCGGGGAAGCTATTGAGAAGCTATTGGGTCGGGGCTATTGACGGGGAAGCTATTGACGGGGAAGCTATTGACGTGGGAAGCTATTGACGTGGGAAGCTATTGACGTGGGAAGCTATTGGCGTGGCTGAGAGGTAAATCGTTGCATGGGCCAGTGCACTTAAAAGAGCCTGTCCAAATGGCAACCTCTTAGAAAAAAATATTGGAACCAAGACCTACAAATAACTGATATTGGCTCAAGATGTAAGAAATGTTGAACATAACTAACGAAAATGTACACTTAATCCACTATAAATTAATTTATAGAATTTATTGTACAAAATCCACTACTTCTACAACACAATGGCAGAGTCATGTCTTCAGTAGAAAACGAACAATAACTCAATAATCCAAGCTTTCTGCTATAAAGTTAAGAAGTTATGAGTAGAGGTAGAGCGTTGGCTGTCAGAAGTATTACAATGTAAATGTACTTTTAATCTGTCTGCATATTTCAAGACAAGTCATATAAGGGTGCAGTGAGATACCCGATGAGTTGGACAATACTCTTCTTGTCAATTGTCTTGGAAAAACGTCTACTTCACTGGAAATCAACCAATCCTCCACCGTTAAGACAATGGAAAAATCATACGCTTCATTATCTAAATATTGTAAAGAGCGTTGTTGACTGGAACAAAGTGGTGCAATTTGAGGACATGGCGGAGAGCAGTGCAGGCACTGGAGATAGGAGTGAGAACAGGTGGGTCTGGGCAGAGTGAGAGCAGTGCAGGCACTGGAGATAGGAGTGAGAACAGGTGGGTCTGGGCAGGGGAGAACAGGTGGGTCTGGGCAGAGTGAGAACAGGTGGGTCTGGGCAGAGTGAGAACAGGTGGGTCTGGGCAGAGTGAGAACAGGTGGGTCTGGGCAGAGTGAGAACAGGTGGGTCTGGGCAGAGTGAGAGCAGGTGCAGGCACTGGAGATAGGAGTGAGAACAGGTGGGTCTGGGCAGAGTGAGAACAGGTGGGTCTGGGCAGAGGAGAACAGGTGGGTCTGGGCAGGGTGAGAACAGGTGGGTCTGGGCAGAGTGAGAACAGGTGGGTCTGGGCAGAGTGAGAACAGGTGGGTCTGGGCAGAGGAGAGCAGTGCAGGCACTGGAGATAGGAGGAGAACAGGTGGGTCTGGGCAGAGTGAGAACAGGTGGGTCTGGGCAGAGTGAGAACAGGTGGGTCTGGGCAGGAGTGAGAACAGGTGGGTCTGGGCAGGAGTGAGAACAGGTGGGTCTGGGCAGAGGAGAACAGGTGGGTCTGGGCAGGAGTGAGAACAGGTGGGTCTGGGCAGGAGTGAGAACAGGTGGGTCTGGGCAGGAGTGAGAACAGGTGGGTCTGGGCAGGAGTGAGAACAGGTGGTCTGGGCAGAGGAGAACAGGTGGGTCTGGGCAGGAGTGAGAACAGGTGGGTCTGGGCAGAGTGAGAACAGGTGGGTCTGGGCAGAGTGAGAACAGGTGGGTCTGGGCAGGAGTGAGAACAGGTGGGTCTGGGCAGAGTGAGAACAGGAACAGTGGGTCTGGGCAGAGTGAGAACAGGTGGGTCTGGCCTGGGTGATGTCATTGATATTTGTGTGAGTCTGTATGTTGTCTTTTGTATGTGTATGTTTAGTAATGTTTGAAAAAAACATTAAAATCTGTAAAAAAAAAGAAGTAATGATTTGGTTGAAAAATAACTAGTTGCATGGGAGGGTGTAGGTAAGGGTGGGGAGGGTGTAGGTAAGGGTGGGAAGGGTGTAGGTAAGGGTGGGGAGGGTGTAGGTAAGGGTGGGGAGGGTGTAGGTAAGGGTGGGGAGGGTGTAGGTAAGGGTGGGGAGGGTGTAGGTAAGGGTGGGGAGGGTGTAGGTAAGGGTGGGGAGGGTGTAGGTGAGGGTGTGGGGAGGGTGTAGGTGAGGGTGGGGAGGGTGTAGGTAAGGGTGGGGAGGGTGTAGGTGGGGAGGGTGTAGGTGAGGGTGGGGAGGGTGTAGGTGAGGGTGGGGATGAAATGTTCTAAGTTGTCTTCAGTGGCTGAGTAAAGGACTAGAAGACTAGAGGAGTAAAGGACTAGAGGAGTAAAGGACTAGAAGACTAGAGGAGTAAAGGACTAGAGGAGTAAAGGACTAGAGGAGTAAAGGACTAGAAGACTAGAGGAGTAAAGGACTAGAGGAGTAAAGGACTAGAGGAGTAAAGGACTAGAAGACTAGAGGAGTAAAGGACTAGAGGAGTAAAGGACTAGAAGACTAGAGGAGTAAAGGACTAGAGGAGTAAAGGACTAGAGGGAGTAAAGGACTAGAGGAGTAAAGGACTAGAGGAGTAAAGGACTAGAGGAGTAAAGGACTAGAAGACTAGAGGAGTAAAGGACTAGAGGAGTAAAGGACTAGAAGACTAGAGGAGTAAAGGACTAGAGGAGTAAAGGACTAGAAGACTAGAGGAGTAAAGGACTAGAGGAGTAAAGGACTAGAAGACTAGAGGAGTAAAGGACTAGAGGAATAAAGGACTAGAAGACTAGAGGAGTAAAGGACTAGAGGACTAGAGGACTAGAGGAGTAAGGACTAGAGGAGTAAAGGACTAGAAGACTAGAGGAGTAAAGGACTAGAGGAGTAAAGGACTAGAAGACTAGAGGAGTAAAGGACTAGAGGAGTAAAGGACTAGAAGACTAGAGGAGTAAAGGACTAGAGGAGTAAAGGACTAGAAGACTAGAGGAGTAAAGGACTAGAGGAATAAAGGACTAGAAGACTAGAGGAGTAAAGGACTAGAGGAGTAAAGGACTAGAGGAGTAAAGGACTAGAGGAGTAAAGGACTAGAGGAGTAAAGGACTAGAAGACTAGAGGAGTAAAGGACTAGAGGAGTAAAGGACTAGAAGACTAGAGGAGTAAAGGACTAGAGGAGTAAAGGACTAGAGGAGTAAAGGACTAGAGTAAAGGACTAGAAGACTAGAGGAGTAAAGGACTAGAGGAGTAAAGGACTAGAAGACTAGAGGAGTAAAGGACTAGAGGAATAAAGGACTAGAAGACTAGAGGAGTAAAGGACTAGAGGAGTAAAGGACTAGAAGACTAGAGGAGTAAAGGACTAGAGGAATAAAGGACTAGAAGACTAGAGGAGTAAAGGACTAGAGGAGTAAAGGACTAGAGGAGTAAAGGACTAGAGGAGTAAAGGACTAGAGGAGTAAAGGACTAGAGGAGTAAAGGACTAGAGGAGTAAAGGACTAGAAGACTAGAGGAGTAAAGGACTAGAGGAGTAAAGGACTAGAGGAGTAAAGGACTAGAGGAGTAAAGGACTAGAGGAGTAAAGGACTAGAGGAGTAAAGGACTAGAGGAGTAAAGGACTAGAGGAATAAAGGACTAGAGGAGTAAAGGACTAGAGGAGTAAAGGACTAGAGGAGAAAGGACTAGAGGAGTAAAGGACTAGAGGAGTAAAGGACTAGAGGAGTAAAGGACTAGAGGAGTAAAGGACTAGAGGAGTAAAGGACTAGAGGAGTAAAGGACTAGAGGAGGACTAAAGGACTAGAGGAGTAAAGGACTAGAGGAGTAAAGGACTAGAGGAGTAAAGGACTAGAGGAGTAAAGGACTAGAGGAGTAAAGGACTAGAGGAGTAAAGGACTAGAGGAGTAAAGGACTAGAGGAGTAAAGGACTAGAGGAGTAAAGGACTAGAGGAGTAAAGGACTAGAGGAGTAAAGGACTAGAGGAGTAAAGGACTAGAGGAGTAAAGGACTAGAGGAGTAAAGGACTAGAGGAGTAAAGGACTAGAGGAGTAAAGGACTAGAGGAAAGTAAAGGACTAGAGGAGTAAAGGACTAGAGGAGTAAAGGACTAGAGGAGTAAAGGACTAGAAGACTAGAGGAGTAAAGGACTAGAAGACTAGAGGAGGAAAGGACTAGAAGACTAGAGGAGTAAAGGACTAGAGGAGTAAAGGACTAGAGGATAGGCTCCGCCACTGGATTAATAGCCCTCTGAGAAGCTGCTCCACCCCCTTCCACTGAGCTGAGATGCCCGACGAGATGCCTGACACACTGTCTATGAGAGACAAATAGTTAATTGTATGTTATTCTGATTATCCATTTGTCATAATTATTGCTTGACTGATATGCCCCCCTTTACAGGAGATCGCTATAACAGTAACGGGATCCAGAGACCTAATGAGAATGGCTGGCTAGAGTCCATACAGTCAGAGACATGAGAATGGCTGGCTAGAGTCCATACAGTCAGAGACCTAATGGGAATGGCTGGCTAGAGTCCATACAGTCAGAGACCTAATGGGAATGGCTGGCTAGAGTCCATACAGTCAGAGACATGAGAATGGCTGGCTAGAGTCCATACAGTCAGAGACCTAATGAGAATGGCAGGCTAGAGTCCATACAGTCAGAGACATGAGAATGGCTGGCTAGAGTCCATACAGTCAGAGACATGAGAATGGCAGGCTAGAGTCCATACAGTCAGAGACATGGGAATGGCTGGCTAGAGTCCATACAGTCAGAGACCTAATGAGAATGGCTGGCTAGAGTCCATACAGTCAGAGACCTAATGAGAATGGCTGGCTAGAGTCCATACAGTCAGAGACATGAGAATGGCAGGCTAGAGTCCATACAGTCAGAGACCTAATGAGAATGGCAGGCTAGAGTCCATACAGTCAGAGACATGGGAATGGCTGGCTAGAGTCCATACAGTCAGAGACCTAATGAGAATGGCTGGCTAGAGTCCATACAGTCAGAGACCTAATGAGAATGGCTGGCTAGAGTCCATACAGTCAGAGACATGAGAATGGCTGGCTAGAGTCCATACAGTCAGAGACATGAGAATGGCAGGCTAGAGTCCATGCAGTCAGAGACATGATGGGAATGGCTGGCTAGAGTCCATACAGTCAGAGACATGGGAATGGCTGGCTAGAGTCCATACAGTCAGAGACATGATGGGAATGGCTGGCTAGAGTCCATACAGTCAGAGACATGGGAATGGCTGGCTAGAGTCCATACAGTCAGAGACCTAATGAGAATGGCTGGCTAGAGTCCATACAGTCAGAGACCTAATGAGAATGGCTGGCTAGAGTCCATACAGTCAGAGACATGAGAATGGCAGGCTAGAGTCCATACAGTCAGAGACCTAATGAGAATGGCAGGCTAGAGTCCATACAGTCAGAGACATGGGAATGGCTGGCTAGAGTCCATACAGTCAGAGACCTAATGAGAATGGCTGGCTAGAGTCCATACAGTCAGAGACCTAATGAGAATGGCTGGCTAGAGTCCATACAGTCAGAGACATGAGAATGGCTGGCTAGAGTCCATACAGTCAGAGACATGAGAATGGCAGGCTAGAGTCCATGCAGTCAGAGACATGATGGGAATGGCTGGCTAGAGTCCATACAGTCAGAGACATGGGAATGGCTGGCTAGAGTCCATACAGTCAGAGACATGATGGGAATGGCTGGCTAGAGTCCATACAGTCAGAGACATGGGAATGGCTGGCTAGAGTCCATAGAGTCAGAGACATGATGGGAATGGCTGGCTAGAGTCCATACAGTCAGAGACATGAGAATGGCTGGCTAGAGTCCGTACAGTCAGAGACATGAGAATGGCTGGCTAGAGTCCATACAGTCAGAGACATGATGGGAATGGCTGGCTAGAGTCCATACAGTCAGAGACCTAATGGGAATGTCTGGCTAGAGTCCATACAGTCAGAGACCTAATGGGAATGGCTGGCTAGTCCATACAGTCAGAGACATGAGAATGGCTGGCTAGAGTCCATACAGTCAGAGACATGATGGGAATGGCAGGCTAGAGTCCATACAGTCAGAGACATGGGAATGGCTGGCTAGAGTCCATACAGTCAGAGACATGATGGGAATGGCTGGCTAGAGTCCATACAGTCAGAGACATGGGAATGGCTGGCTAGAGTCCATACAGTCAGAGACATGAGAATGGTTGGCTAG
Organism: Oncorhynchus tshawytscha; assembly: GCF_018296145.1. Classification (NCBI taxonomy): domain Eukaryota; kingdom Metazoa; phylum Chordata; class Actinopteri; order Salmoniformes; family Salmonidae; genus Oncorhynchus; species Oncorhynchus tshawytscha. The sequence continues at coordinate 27,230,686 of NC_056452.1, read as the reverse complement.
AGTCCATACAGTCAGAGACATGAGAATGGCTGGCTAGAGTCCATACCGTCAGAGACATGAGAATGGCTGGCTAGAGTCCATACAGTCAGAGACCTAATGGGAATGGCTGGCTAGAGTCCATACAGTCAGAGACCTAATGGGAATGGCTGGCTAGAGTCCATACAGTCAGAGACCTAATGGGAATGGCTGGCTAGAGTCCATACAGTCAGAGACATGATGGGAATGGCTGGCTAGTCCATACAGTCAGAGACCTAATGGGAATGGCTGGCTAGAGTCCATACAGTCAGAGACATGGGAATGGCTGGCTAGAGTCCATACAGTCAGAGACATGAGAATGGCTGGCTAGAGTCCATACAGTCAGAGACATGAGAATGGCTGGCTAGAGTCCATACAGTCAGAGGCCTAATGGGAATGGCTGGCTAGAGTCCATACAGTCAGAGACATGAGAATGGCTGGCTAGAGTCCATACAGTCAGAGACCTAATGGGAATGGATGGCTAGAGTCCATACAGTCAGAGACATGAGAATGGCTGGCTAGTCCATACAGTCAGAGACCTAATGGGAATGGCTGGCTAGAGTCCATACAGTCAGAGACATGAGAATGGCTGGCTAGTCCATACAGTCAGAGACCTAATGGGAATGGCTGGCTAGAGTCCATACAGTCAGAGACCTAATGGGAATGGCTGGCTAGAGTCCATACAGTCAGAGACATGAGAATGGCTGGCTAGAGTCCATACAGTCAGAGACCTAATGGGAATGGCTGGCTAGAGTCCATACAGTCAGATACATGATGGGAATGGCTGGCTAGAGTCCATACAGTCAGAGACATGGGAATGGCTGGCTAGAGTCCATACAGTCAGAGACATGAGAATGGCTGGCTAGAGTCCATACAGTCAGAGACCTAATGGGAATGGCTGGCTAGAGTCCATACAGTCAGAGACATGAGAATGGCAGGCTAGAGTCCATACAGTCAGAGACCTAATGAGAATGGCAGGCTAGAGTCCATACAGTCAGAGACATGAGAATGGCAGGCTAGAGTCCATACAGTCAGAGACATGAGAATGGCAGGCTAGAGTCCATACAGTCAGAGACATGAGAATGGCAGGCTAGAGTCCATACAGTCAGAGACCTAATGGGAATGGCTGGCTAGAGTCCATACAGTCAGAGACATGAGAATGGCAGGCTAGAGTCCATACAGTCAGAGACATGAGAATGGCTGGCTAGAGTCCATACAGTCAGAGAATGGCTGGCTAGAGTGAGAATGGCTGGCTAGAGTCCTTACAGTCAGAGACATGAGAATGGCTGGCTAGAGTCCATACAGTCAGAGACCTAATGGGAATGGCTGGCTAGAGTCCATACAGTCAGAGACCTAATGGGAATGGCTGGCTAGAGTCCATACAGTCAGAGACATGAGAATGGCTGGCTAGAGTCCATACAGTCAGAGACATGAGAATGGCTGGCTGGAGTCCATACAGTCAGAGACACGAGAATGGCTGGCTAGAGTCCATACAGTCAGAGACATGAGAATGGCTGGCTAGAGTCCATACAGTCAGAGACATGGGAATGGCTGGGTGGTAGCCTGTTAGTGACAGTCTTAGGTATTACTGCACCTGTACATTGTCCACCTATAATTTAGCCCAAACAACTACCTCTTTCCCTACTGTATTTAATTAATTCATTTATTTATTTTGCTCCTTTGCACCCCATTATTTTTTATTTCTACTTTGCACATTCTTCCACTGCAAATCTACCATTCCAGTGTTTTACTTGCTATATTGTATTTACTTTGCCACCATGGCCTTTTTTTGCCTTTACCTCCCTTATCTCACCTCATTTGCTCACATCGTATATAGACTTGTTTATACTGTATTATTGACTGTATGTTTGTTTTACTCCATGTGTAACTCTGTGTTGTTGTATGTGTCGAACTGCTTTGCTTTATCTTGGCCAGGTCGCAATTGTAAATGAGAACTTGTTCTCAACTTACCTACCTGGTTAAATAAAGGTGAAATAAATAAATAAAATAAAAGATTCAGGGCATTAGCCTGCTAGTGACAGGCTAAGGTTCAGGGCATTAGCCTGCTAGTGACAGGCTAAGGTTCAGGGCATTAGCCTGCTAGTGACAGGCTAAGGTTCAGGGCATTAGCCTGCTAGTGACAGGCTAAGGTTCAGGGCAGGGTACTGGGTGGTTGCCTGCTAGTGACAGGCTAAGGTTCAGGGCAGGGTACTGGGTGGTTGCCTGCTAGTGACAGGCTAAGGTTCAGGGCAGGGTACTGGGTGGTAGCCTGCTAGTGACAGGCTAAGGTTCAGGGCAGGGTACTGGGTGGTTGCCTGCTAAGGTTCAGGGCAGGGTACTGGGTGGTAGCCTGCTAGTGACAGGCTAAGGTTCAGGGCAGGGTACTGGGTGGTTAATTAGGGGGGTGTTCCCTCTGCTGTTTCCAATGTTCCCTCTGCTGTTTCCAAGTCCACAATCATCTCCTTAGTTTTGTTGACGTTGAGTGTGAGGTTATTTTCCTGACACCACACTCCAAGGGCCCTCACCTCCTCCCTGTAGGCCGTCTCGTCGTTGTTGGTAATCAAGCCTACCACTGTTGTGTCGTCCGCAAACTTGATGATTGAGTTGGAGGCGTGCGTGGCCACGCAGTCGTGGGTGAACAGGGAGTACAGGAGAGGGCTCAGAACGCACCCTTGTGGGGCCCCAGTGTTGAGGATCAGCGGGGAGGAGATGTTGATTAATTATTTTGTTGATTTCACGTTGAATTCATGTTAGTTGACAACTCAACCAAATGTAAATCAACACTACACGTTGAAGTGATGTCAGTGCCCAGTGGGAAGGGACTGATGTACATAGCTGTGATTATCAACAAAGGGACTGATGTACATAGCTGTGATTATCAACAAAGGGACGGATGTACATAGCTGTGATTATCAACAAAGGGACTGATGTACATAGCTGTGATTATCAACAAAGGGACAGATGTACATAGCTGTGATTATCAACAAAGGGACTGATGTACATAGCTGTGATTATCAACAAAGGGACGGATGTACATAGCTGTGATTATCAACAAAGGGACATAGCTGTGATTATCAACAAAGGGACTGATGTACATAGCTGTGATTATCAACAAAGGGACTGATGTACATAGCTGTGATTATCAACAAAGGGACTGATGTACATAGCTGTGATTATCAACAAAGGGACTGATGTACATAGCTGTGATTATCAACAAAGGGACTGATGTACATAGCTGTGATTATCAACAAAGGGACTGATGTACATAGCTGTGATTATCAACAAAGGGACTGATGTACATAGCTGTGATTATCAACAAAGGGACTGATGTACATAGCTGTGATTATCAACAAAGGGACTGATGTACATAGCTGTGATTATCAACAAAGGGACTGATGCAAACCAAGAGGATAACAAAAAAAACAAGATTCCTGTGGAGGCCAGGAGAATACGCGTATACAGCAGCCATGTCTGAGTAGGCCGGTTAACTGAAAAGTCCTGTCTCCTACAGCCTACTGCTAGAATCCACTGAGATGGTAATATGGACTGACCAACAGCAAAGGCTTCCCGCAAGTATTATACACACGTACACATTTAGGCTCTTATGTAAACATTCTGTATAGATCATTGTTTTACTTTACATACAATTAGGGCCCGGTATGTTATAGCCAAATTCATATTTGTATGAATTAGATTTATTCGTCAGTCATAATTATTCTTCTGTCATAATTATTGTTTGACTGATGTTAATAACCTGTCTGTGTTCATACCTCCCTCTGCATGGGGTCCAGAGGCCTAATGGGAATGGCTGGCTAGAGTCTGTACAGTCTGTTGACTGTGTTTTTTTTTGTCTCTGTGATATTGTTTGATCCAAGAATGCCCAAGTTGTCGCTTGAATATCTTAGAATTATCTTTTTTATTTTGATACATTTGTTTTGCAACATTTATAACCAAGAATTGGAATAAATTGAAATTAATTTTTTATGGCAAACAACATGTGGACATTTTATTTCTGGATTCATGGATTAAACGCATCAGGAACAAATAGTCAGCTCATTTTCCACGGTGGCTATAAGGAAAAGACTGGAGGGTTTTAAAATCGATACCAATAGCACCTCACTTACTCCGCTCTACTCAGCCGGTCTCCCTCTTCCTGGTCTCTACCTCCACCCTGTATGATCCTGACAAGCCATCTTCTTTCCCCTCCATCACGATGAAGAACAAAAAGAATATGAGAGTTTTTTTTTTTCTTGACGGTGCTTATCACCATTTTTTTGACTTGGCCCCGTTTCCCCAAAATTGTTAGAAACTTCGTAGGAGCATCGTTAAATCTCCGGGCTGTTTACAAAAACCCTCGTTACTAATGTTTCTCTTGAAAATAATTGGGTTTATCAATAAAATGTCAAATGTATTTATAAACCACTTTGTACATCAGCAGATGTGAAAGTGCTTTTCAGATATCCAGCAATGCAGACCCAGGACAAACTCCCTAGAAGAAAGGAACCTAGATGACCCGCAGCGTCAGATAATAACCATGAAGGTTATAGTAGAGAGGGTCAGATATTAACCATGAAGGTTATAGTAGAGAGGGTCAGATAATAACCATGAAGGTTATAGTGGAGGGGGTCAGATAATAACCATGAAGGTTATAATAGAGGGGGTCAGATCATAACCATGAATGTTATAGTAGAGGGGGTCAGATCATAACCATGAAGGTTATAGTAGAGAGGGTCAGATCATAACCATGAAGGTTATAGTAGAGGGTCAGATAATAACCATGAAGGTTATAGTAGAGGGGGTCAGATAATAACCATGAAGGTTATAGTAGACGGTCAGATAATAACCATTGAGGTTATAGTAGAGGGTCAGATAATAACCATTGAGGTTATAGTAGACGGTCAGATAATAACCATTGAGGTTATAGTAGAAGGGGTCAGATCATAACCATGAAGGTTATAGTAGAGGGGGTCAGATAATAACCATGAAGGTTATAGTAGAGGGTCAGATTTTAACCATTGAGGTTATAGTAGAGGGGGTCAGATCATAACCATGAAGGTTATAGTAGAGGGGGTCAGATAATAACCATGAAGGATATAGTAGACGGTCAGATAATAACCATTGAGGTTATAGTAGAGGGGTCAGATAATAACCATGAAGGTTATAGTAGAGGGTCAGATAATAACCATTGAGGTTATAGTAGAGGGGGTCAGATAATAACCATGAAGGTTATAGTAGAGGGTCGGATAATAACCATTGAGGTTATAGTAGAGGGTCAGATAATAACCATTGAGGTTATAGTAGAGGGTCAGATAATAACCATTGAGGTTATAGTAGAGGGTCAGATAATAACCATTGAGGTTATAGTAGAGGGTCAGATAATAACCATTGAGGTTATAGTAGAGGGTCAGATAATAACCATTGAGGTTATAGTAGACGGTCAGATAATAACCATTGAGGTTATAGTAGAGGGTCAGATAATAACCATGAAGGTTATAGTAGAGGGGGTCAGATAATAACCATGAATGTTATAGTAGACGGTCAGATAATAACCATTGAGGTTATAGTAGAGGGGTCAGATAATAACCATGAAGGTTATAGTAGAGGGTCAGATAATAACCATTGAGGTTATAGTAGAGGGGGTCAGATCATAACCATGAAGGTTATAGTAGAGGGGTCAGATAATAACCATGAAGGTTATAGTAGACGGTCAGATAATAACCATTGAGGTTATAGTAGAGGGGGTCAGATAATAACCATGAAGGTTATAGTAGACGGTCAGATAATAACCATTGAGGTTATAGTAGAGGGGTCAGATAATAACCATGAAGGTTATAGTAGAGGGTCAGATAATAACCATTGAGGTTATAGTAGAGGGGGTCAGATAATAACAATGAAGGTTATAGTAGAGGGTCAGATAATAACCATTGAGGTTATAGTAGAGGGTCAGATAATAACCATCGAGGTTATAGTAGAGGGTCAGATAATAACCATTGAGGTTATAGTAGAGGGTCAGATAATAACCATTGAGGTTATAGTAGATGGTCAGATAATAACCATTGAGGTTATAGTAGAGGGGGTCAGATAATAACCATGAAGGTTATAGTAGAGGGTCAGATAATAACCATTGAGGTTATAGTAGAGGGGGTCAGATAATAACCATTGAGGTTATAGTAGACGGTCAGATAATAACCATTGAGGTTATAGTAGACGGTCAGATAATAACCATTGAGGTTATAGTAGAGGGTCAGATAATAACCATGAAGGTTATAGTAGAGGGGGTCAGATAATAACCATTGAGGTTATAGTAGACGGTCAGATAATAACCATTGAGGTTATAGTAGACGGTCAGATAATAACCATTGAGGTTATAGTAGAGGGTCAGATAATAACCATTGAGGTTATAGTAGAGGGGGTCAGATAATAACCATTGAGGTTATAGTATTCGGTCAGATAATAACCATTGAGGTTATAGTAGAGGGTCAGATAATAACCATTGAGGTTATAGTAGAGGGTCAGATAATAACCATTGAGGTTATAGTAGAGGGGGTCAGATAATAACCATTGAGGTTATAGTAGAGGGGGTCAGATAATAACCATTGAGGTTATAGTAGAGGGGGTCAGATAATAACCATTGAGGTTATAGTAGAGGTCAGATAATAACCATTGAGGTTATAGTAGAGGGGGTCAGATAATAACCATGAAGGTTATAGTAGACGGTCAGATAATAACCATTGAGGTTATAGTAGAGGGTCAGATAATAACCATTGAGGTTATAGTAGAGGGGGTCAGATAATAACCATGAAGGTTATAGTAGAGAGGGTCAGATATTAACCATGAAGGTTATAGTAGAGAGGGTCAGATAATAACCATGAAGGTTATAGTAGAGAGGGTCAGATATTAACCATGAAGGTTAGAGTAGAGGGGGTCAGATAATAACCATGAAGGTTATAGTAGAGGGGGTCAGATAACAACCATTGAGGTTATAGTAGAGGGGGTCAGATAATAACCATGAAGGTTAGAGTAGAGGGTCAGATAATAACCATGAAGGTTATAGTAGAGGGGGTCAGATAATAACCAGAAGGTTATAGTAGAGAGGGTCAGATATTAACCATGAAGGTTATAGTAGAGAGGGTCAGATAATAACCATGAAGGTTAGAGTAGAGGGGGTCAGATAATAACCATGAAGGTTAGAGTAGAGGGGTCAGATCAGATAATAACCATGAAGGTTATAGTAGAGGGGGTCAGATAATAACCATGAAGGTTATAGTAGAGGGTCAGATAATAACCATGAAGGTTATAGTAGAGGGGGTCAGATAATAACCATGAAGGTTAGAGTAGAGGGGGTCAGATAATAACCATGAAGGTTAGAGTAGAGGGGGTCAGATAATAACCATGAAGGTTATAGTAGAGAGGGTCAGATATTAACCATGAAGGTTATAGTCGAGGGGGTCAGATAATAACCATAAAGGTTAGAGTAGAGGGGGTCAGATAATAACCATGAAGGTTATAGTAGAGGGGGTCAGATAATAACCATGAAGGTTATAGCAGAGGGGGTCAGATAATAACCATTGAGGTTATAGTAGAGGGGGTCAGATAATAACCATGAAGGTTAGAGTAGAGGGTCAGATAATAACCATGAAGGTTATAGTAGAGGGGGTCAGATAATAACCATGAAGGTTATAGTAGAGGGGGATCATAACCATGAAGGTTATAGTAGAGAGGGTCAGATGTTAACCATGAAGGTTAGAGTAGAGGGTCAGATAATAACCATGAAGGTTATAGTAGAGGGGGTCAGATAATAACCATGAAGGTTATAGTAGAGGGTCAGATAATAACCATTGAGGTTATAGTAGAGGGTCAGATAATAACCATTGAGGTTATAGTAGACGGTCAGATAATAACCATTGAGGTTATAGTAGAGGGGGTCAGATATAACCATGAAGGTTATAGTAGAGGGGGTCAGATAATAACCATGAAGGTTATAGTAGACGGTCAGATAATAACCATTGAGGTTATAGTAGAGGGGGTCAGATAATAACCATGAAGGTTATAGTTAGAGGGTCAGATAATAACCATTGAGGTTATAGTAGAGGGGGTCAGATAATAACCATGAAGGTTATAGTAGAGGGTCGGATAATAACCATTGAGGTTATAGTAGAGGGTCAGATAATAACCATTGAGGTTATAGTAGAGAGTCAGATAATAACCATTGAGGTTATAGTAGAGGGTCAGATAATAACCATTGAGGTTATAGTAGATGGTCAGATAATAACCATTGAGGTTATAGTAGAGGGGTCAGATAATAACCATGAAGGTTATAGTAGAGGTCAGATAATAACCATTGAGGTTATAGTAGAGGGTCAGATAATAACCATTGAGGTTATAGTAGTTAGATAATAACCATTGAGGTTATAGTAGAGGGGGTCAGATAATAACCATGAAGGTTATAGTAGAGGGGGTCAGATAATAACCATGAGGTTATAGTAGTTAATAACCATTGAGGTTATAGTAGAGGGGGTCAGATAATAACCATGAAGGTTATAGTTAGAGGGTCAGATAATAACCATTGAGGTTATAGTAGAGGGGGTCAGATAATAACCATGAAGGTTATAGTAGAGGGTCGGATAATAACCATTGAGGTTATAGTAGAGGGTCAGATAATAACCATTGAGGTTATAGTAGAGGGTCAGATAATAACCATTGAGGTTATAGTAGAGGGTCAGATAATAACCATTGAGGTTATAGTAGATGGTCAGATAATAACCATTGAGGTTATAGTAGAGGGGTCAGATAATAACCATGAAGGTTATAGTAGAGGGGGTCAGATAATAACCATGAAGGTTATAGTAGAGAGGGTCAGATATTAACCATGAAGGTTATAGTAGAGAGGGTCAGATAATAACCATGAAGGTTAGAGTAGAGGGGGTCAGATAATAACCATGAAGGTTAGAGTAGAGGGGGTCAGATAATAACCATGAAGGTTATAGTAGAGAGGGTCAGATATTAACCATGAAGGTTATAGTCGAGGGGGTCAGATAATAACCATAAAGGTTAGAGTAGAGGGGGTCAGATAATAACCATGAAGGTTATAGTAGAGGGGGTCAGATAATAACCATGACGGTTATAGTAGAGAGGGTCAGATATTAACCATGAAGGTTATAGTAGAGGGGGTCAGATAATAACCATGAAGGTTATAGTAGAGGGGGTCAGATAATAACCATTGAGGTTATAGTAGAGGGGGTCAGATAATAACCATGAAGGTTAGAGTAGAGGGTCAGATAATAACCATGAAGATTATAGTAGAGGGGGTCAGATAATAACCATGAAGGTTATAGTAGAGGGGGTCAGATCATAACCATGAAGGTTATAGTAGAGAGGGTCAGATGTTAACCATGAAGGTTATAGTAGAGAGGGTCAGATGTTAACCATGAAGGTTAGAGTAGAGGGTCAGATAATAACCATGAAGGCTATAGTAGAGGGGGTCAGATAATAACCATGAAGGTTATAGTAGATGGTCAGATAATAACCATTGAGGTTATAGTAGAGGGGGTCAGATAATAACCATGAAGGTTATAGTTAGAGGGTCAGATTAACCATTGAATAGTAGAGGGGGTCCATGAGGTTATAGTAGAGGGGGTCAGATAATAACCATGAAGGTTATAGTAGAGGGGGTCAGATAATAACCATTGAGGTTATAGTAGAGGGTCAGATAATAACCATTGAGGTTATAGTAGAGGGGGTCAGATAATAACCATTGAGGTTATAGTAGAGGGTCAGATAATAACCATTGAGGTTATAGTAGATGGTCAGATAATAACCATTGAGGTTATAGTAGAGGGGGTCAGATAATAACCATGAAGGTTATAGTAGAGGGGGTCAGATAATAACCATGAAGGTTATAGTAGAGATGGTCAGATATTAACCATGAAGGTTATAGTAGAGGGGTCAGATAATAACCATGAAGGTTATAGTAGAGGGGGTCAGAAGGTAATAACCATGAAGGTTATAGTAGAGAGGGTCAGATATTAACCATGAAGGTTATAGTAGAGAGGGTCAGATATTAACCATGAAGGTTATAGTCGAGGGGTCAGATAATAACCATGAAGGTTATAGTAGAGGGGGTCAGATAATAACCATGAAGGTTATAGTAGAGGGGGTCAGATAATAACCATGAAGGTTATAGTAGAGAGGGTCAGATAAACCATGAAGGTTATAGTAGAGGGGGTCAGATAATAACCATGAAGGTTATAGTAGAGGGGGTCAGATAATAACCATTGAGGTTATAGTAGAGGGGGTCAGATAATAACCATGAAGGTTATAGTAGAGGGTCAGATAATAACCATGAAGATTATAGTAGAGGGGGTCAGATAATAACCATTGAGGTTATAGTAGAGGGGGTCAGATAATAACCATGAAGGTTATAGTAGAGGGGTCAGATAATAACCATTGAGGTTATAGTAGAGGGGGTCAGATAATAACCATGAAGGTTATAGTAGAGGGTCAGATAATAACCATTGAGGTTATAGTAGAGGGTCAGATAATAACCATTGAGGTTATAGTAGAGGGTCAGATAATAACCATTGAGGTTATAGTAGATGGTCAGATAATAACCATTGAGGTTATAGTAGAGGGGGTCAGATAATAACCATGAAGGTTATAGTAGAGGGGGTCAGATAATAACCATGAAGGTTATAGTAGAGAGGGTCAGATATTAACCAGGAAGGTTATAGTCGAGGGGTCAGATAATAACCATAAAGGTTAGAGTAGAGGGGGTCAGATAATAACCATGAAGGTTATAGTAGAGGGGGTCAGATAATAACCATGAAGGTTATAGTAGAGGGGGTCAGATAATAACCATTGAGGTTATAGTAGAGGGGGTCAGATAATAACCATGAAGGTTATAGTAGAGGGTCAGATAATAACCATGAAGGTTATAGTGAAGGGGTCAGATATAGTATGAAGGGTAGAGGGGGTCAGATAATAACCATGAAGGTTATAGTAGAGAGGGTCAGATATAACCATGAAGGTTAGAGTAGGGGTCAGATAATAACCATGAAGGTTATAGTAGAGGGGGTCAGATAATAACCATGAAGGTTATAGTAGACGGTCAGATAATAACCATTGAGGTTATAGTAGAGGGGTCAGATAATAACCATTGAGGTTATAGTAGAGGTCAGATAATAACCATTGAGGTATAGTAGAGGGGGTCAGATAATAACCATGAAGGTTATAGTAGAGGGGGTCAGATAATAACCATGAAGGTTATAGTAGAGGGGTCAGATAATAACCATTGAGGTTATAGTAGAGGGGGTCAGATAATAACCATGAAGGTTATAGTAGAGGGGTCAGATAATAACCATTGAGGTTATAGTAGAGGGGGTCAGATAATAACCATGAAGGTTATAGTAGAGGGGGTCAGATAATAACCATGAAGGTTATAGTAGACGGTCAGATAATAACCATTGAGGTTATAGTAGAGGGGGGTCAGATAATAACCATGAAGGTTATAGTAGAGGGTCAGATAATAACCATTGAGGTTATAGTAGAGGGGGTCAGATAATAACCATGAAGGTTATAGTAGAGGGGTCAGATAATAACCATTGAGGTTATAGTAGAGGGTCAGATAATAACCATTGAGGTTATAGTAGAGGGTCAGATAATAACCATTGAGGTTATAGTAGAGGGTCAGATAATAACCATTGAGGTTATAGTAGAGGGGGTCAGATAATAACCATGAAGGTTATAGAGGTAATATAGGTAGTAGAGGGGTCAGATAATAACCATTGAGGTTATAGTAGAGGGGGTCAGATAATAACCATTGAGGTTATAGTAGAGGGGGTCAGATAATAACCATGAAGGTTATAGTAGAGGGGGTCAGATAATAACCATTGAGGTTATAGTAGAGTAAGGTTATAGTAGAGGGTCAGATAATAACCATTGAGGTTATAGTAGAGGGGGTCAGATAATAACCATTGAGGTTATAGTAGAGGGGGTCAGATAATAACCATTGAGGTTATAGTAGAGGGTCAGATAATAACCATTGAGGTTATAGTAGAGGGTCAGATAATAACCATTGAGGTTATAGTAGAGGGTCAGATAATAACCATTGAGGTATAGTAGAGGGGGTCCATGAAGGTTATAGTAGAGGGGGTCAGATAATAACCATGAAGGTTATAGTAGAGGGGTCAGATAATAACCATGAAGGTTATAGTAGAGGGGGTCAGATAATAACCATAAGGTTATAGTAGAGGGGTCAGATAATAACCATGAAGGTTATAGTAGAGGGGGTCAGATAATAACCATGAAGGTTATAGTAGAGGGGGTCAGATAATAACCATGAAGGTTATAGTAGAGGGGGTCAGATAATAACCATGAAGGTTATAGTAGAGGGTCAGATAATAACCATGAAGGTTATAGTAGAGGGGGTCAGATAACCATGAAGGTTATAGTAGAGGGGGTCAGATAATAACCATGAAGGTTATAGTAGAGGGGTCAGATAATAACCATGAAGGTTATAGTAGAGGGTCAGATAATAACCATGAAGGTTATAGTAGAGGGGGTCAGATAATAACCATGAAGGTTATAGTAGAGGGGTCAGATAATAACCATTGAGGTTATAGTAGAGGGTCAGATAATAACCATTGAGGTTATAGTAGAGGGTCAGATAATAACCATTGAGGTTATAGTAGAGGGGTCAGATAATAACCATGAAGGTTATAGTAGAGGGGGTCAGATAATAACCATGAAGGTTATAGTAGAGGGGGTCAGATAATAACCATTGAGGTTATAGTAGAGGGGGTCAGATAATAACCATGAAGGTTATAGTAGAGGGTCAGATAATAACCATGAGGTTATAGTAGAGGGGGTCAGATAATAACCATGAAGGTTATAGTAGAGGGTCAGATCATTGAGGTTATAGTAGAGGGTCCCATTGAGGTTATAGTAGAGGGTCAGATAATAACCATTGAGGTTATAGTAGAGGGTCAGATAATAACCATTGAGGTTATAGTAGATGGTCAGATAATAACCATTGAGGTTATAGTAGAGGGGGTCAGATAATAACCATGAAGGTTATAGTAGAGGGGGTCAGATAATAACCATGAAGGTTATAGTAGAGAGGGTCAGATATTAACCATGAAGGTTATAGTAGAGAGGGTCAGATAATAACCATGAAGGTTATAGTAGAGGGGGTCAGATAATAACCATGAAGTTAGAGTAGGGGGGTCAGATAATAACCATGAAGGTTATAGTAGAGAGGGTCAGATATTAACCATGAAGGTTATAGTAGAGGGGGGTCAGATAATAACCATGAAGGTTATAGTAGAGGGGGTCAGATAATAACCATTGAGGTTATAGTAGAGGGGGTCAGATAATAACCATGAAGGTTAGAGTAGAGGGTCAGATAATAACCATGAAGATATAGTAGAGGGGGGGTCAGATAATAACCATGAAGGTTATAGTAGAGGGGGTCAGATAATAACCATGAAGGTTATAGTAGAGGGGGTCAGATAATAACCATGAAGGTTATAGTAGAGAGGGTCAGATAATAACCATGAAGGTTATAGAGGGTCAGATAATAACCATGAAGGCTATAATAACCATGAAGGTTATAGTAGAGGGTCAGATAATAACCATTGAGGTTATAGTAGAGGGGGTCAGATAATAACCATGAAGGTTATAGTAGAGGGTCAGATAATAACCATTGAGGTTATAGTAGAGGGGTCAGATAATAACCATGAAGGTTATAGTAGAGGGTCAGATAATAACCATTGAGGTTATAGTAGAGGGTCAGATAATAACCATTGAGGTTATAGTAGAGGGTCAGATATAGTAACCCATTGAGGTTATAGTAGAGGTCAGATAATAACCATTGAGGTTATAGTAGGGGGTCAGATAATAACCATGAAGGTTATAGTAGAGGGGGTCAGATAATAACCATGAAGGTTATAGTAGAGATGGTCAGATAGAAGGTTATAGTAGAGGGGTCAGATAATAACCATTGAGGTTATAGTAGAGGGGGTCAGATAATAACCATGAAGGTTATAGTAGAGGGTCGGATAATAACCATTGAGGTTATAGTAGAGGGTCAGATAATAACCATTGAGGTTATAGTAGAGGGGTCAGATAATAACCATTGAGGTTATAGTAGAGGGTCAGATAATAACCATTGAGGTTATAGTAGATGGTCAGATAATAACCATTGAGGTTATAGTAGAGGGGGTCAGATAATAACCATGAAGGTTATAGTAGAGGGGGTCAGATAATAACCATGAAGGTTATAGTAGAGGGGTCAGATAATAACCATTGAGGTTATAGTAGAGGGTCAGATAATAACCATTGAGGTTATAGTAGAGGGGGTCAGATAATAACCATGAAGGTTATAGTAGAGGGGGTCAGATAATAACCATGAAGGTTATAGTAGAGGGTCAGATTTAACCATTGAGGTTATAGTAGAGGGGGTCAGATAATAACCATGAAGGTTATAGTAGAGGGGGTCAGATAATAACCATGAAGGTTATAGTAGACGGTCAGATAATAACCATTGAGGTTATAGTAGAGGGTCAGATAATAACCATTGAGGTTATAGTAGAGGGTCAGATAATAACCATTGAGGTTATAGTAGAGGGTCAGATAATAACCATTGAGGTTATAGTAGAGGGTCAGATAATAACCATTGAGGTTATAGTAGAGGGTCAGATAATAACCATTGAGGTTATAGTAGAGGGGGTCAGATCATAACCATGAAGGTTATAGTAGAGGGGGTCAGATAATAACCATGAAGGTTATAGTAGATGGTCAGATAATAACCATTGAGGTTATAGTAGAGGGGGTCAGATAATAACCATGAAGGTTATAGTAGAGGGTCAGATAATAACCATTGAGGTTATAGTAGAGGGTCAGATAATAACCATGAAGGTTATAGTAGAGGGGGTCAGATAATAACCATTGAGGTTATAGTATTCGGTCAGATAATAACCATTGAGGTTATAGTAGAGGGGGTCAGATAATAACCATGAAGGTTATAGTAGACGGTCAGATAATAACCATTGAGGTTATAGTAGAGGGGGTCAGATAATAACCATTGAAGGTTATAGTAGACGGTCAGATAATAACCATTGAGGTTATAGTAGAGGGGGTCAGATAATAACCATGAAGGTTATAGTAGAGGGTCAGATAATAACCATGAAGGTTATAGTAGAGGGTCAGATAATAACCATGAAGGTTATAGTAGACGGTATAGTAGAGGTTATAGTAGAGGGTCAGATAATAACCATTGAGATAATAACCATTGAGGTTATAGTAGAGGGTCAGATAATAACCATTGAGGTTATAGTAGATGGTCAGATAATAACCATTGAGGTTATAGTAGAGGGGGTCAGATAATAACCATGAAGGTTATAGTAGAGGGTCAGATAATAACCATGAAGGTTATAGTAGAGGGTCAGATAATAACCATTGAGGTTATAGTAGAGGGGGTCAGATAATAACCATTGAGGTTATAGTAGACGGTCAGATAATAACCATTGAGGTTATAGTAGAGGGTCAGATAATAACCATTGAGGTTATAGTAGAGGGTCAGATAATAACCATTGAGGTTATAGTAGAGGGTCAGATAATAACAGATATAGTAACCATTGAGGTTATAGTAGAGGGTCAGATAATAACCATTGAGGTTATAGTAGAGGGTCAGATAATAACCATTGAGGTTATAGTAGAGGGGGTCAGATAATAACCATTGAGGTTATAGTAGAGGGTCAGATAATAACCATTGAGGTTATAGTAGATGGTCAGATAATAACCATTGAGGTTATAGTAGAGGGGGTCAGATAATAACCATGAAGGTTATAGTAGAGGGTCAGATAATAACCATGAAGGTTATAGTAGAGGGTCAGATAATAACCATTGAGGTTATAGTAGAGGGGGTCAGATAATAACCATTGAGGTTATAGTAGATGGTCAGATAATAACCATTGAGGTTATAGTAGAGGGTCAGATAATAACCATGAAGGTTATAGTAGAGGGGGTCAGATAATAACCATGAAGGTTAGAGTAGAGGGGGTCAGATATTAACCATGAAGGTTATAGTAGAGGGGGTCAGATAATAACCATGAAGGTTATAGTAGAGGGTCAGATAATAACCATTGAGGTTATAGTAGAGGGGGTCAGATAATAACCATTGAGGTTATAGTAGACGGTCAGATAATAACCATTGAGGTTATAGTAGACGGTCAGATAATAACCATTGAGGTTATAGTAGAGGGTCAGATAATAACCATTGAGGTTATAGTAGAGGGTCAGATAATAACCATTGAGGTTATAGTAGAGGGGGTCAGATAATAACCATTGAGGTTATAGTAGAGGTCAGATAATAACCATTGAGGTTATAGTAGAGGGGGTCAGATAATAACCATTGAGGTTATAGTAGAGGGTCAGATAATAACCATTGAGGTTATAGTAGAGGGGGTCAGATAATAACCATGAAGGTTATAGTAGACGGTCAGATAATAACCATTGAGGTTATAGTAGAGGGTCAGATAATAACCATTGAGGTTATAGTAGAGGGGGTCAGATAATAACCATGAAGGTTATAGTAGAGGGGTCAGATAATAACCATGAAGGTTATAGTAGAGAGGGTCAGATAATAACCATGAAGGTTATAGTAGAGGGGGTCAGATAATAACCATGAAGGGTATAGTAGAGGGGTCAGATAATAACCATGAAGGTTATAGTAGAGAGGGTCAGATATTAACCATGGAGGTTATAGTCGAGGGGTCAGATAATAACCATGAAGGTTAGAGTAGAGGGGGTCAGATATTAACCATGAAGGTTATAGTAGAGGGGTCAGATAATAACCATGAAGGTTATAGTAGAGAGGGTCAGATATTAACCATGAAGGTTATAGTAGAGTCAGATAATAACCATGAAGGTTAGAGTAGAGGGTCAGATAATAACCATGAAGGTTAGAGTAGAGGGGGTCAGATAATAACCATGAAGGTTATAGTAGAGGGTCAGATAATAACCATGAAGGTTATAGTAGAGGGTCAGATAATAACCATGAAGGTTATAGTAGAGGGGGTCAGATAATAACCATGAAGGTTAGAGTAGAGGGGGTCAGTTAACCATGAAGGTTAGAGTAGAGGGGGAAAGATAATAACCATGAAGGTTATAGTAGAGAGGGTCAGATATTAACCAGGAAGGTTATAGTCGAGGGGGTCAGATAATAACCATAAAGGTTATAGTAGAGGGGGTCAGATAATAACCATGAAGGTTATAGTAGAGGGGGTCAGATAATAACCATGAAGGTTATAGTAGAGGGTCAGATAATAACCATTGAGGTTATAGTAGAGGGGGTCAGATAATAACCATGAAGGTTAGAGTAGAGGGTCAGATAATAACCATGAAGGTTATAGTAGAGGGGGTCAGATAATAACCATGAAGGTTATAGTAGAGGGGGTCAGATCATAACCATGAAGGTTATAGTAGAGAGGGTCAGATGTTAACCATGAAGGTTAGAGTAGAGGGTCAGATAATAACCATGAAGGTTATAGTAGAGGGGGTCAGATAATAACCATGAAGGTTATAGTAGACGGTCAGATAATAACCATTGAGGTTATAGTAGAGGGTCAGATAATAACCATTGAGGTTATAGTAGACGGTCAGATAATAACCATTGAGGTTATAGTAGAGGGGGTCAGATCATAACCATGAAGGTTATAGTAGAGGGGGTCAGATAATAACCATGAAGGTTATAGTAGAGGGTCAGATAATAACCATTGAGGTTATAGTAGAGGGTCAGATAATAACCATTGAGGTTATAGTAGAGGGTCAGATAATAACCATTGAGGTTATAGTAGAGAGGGTCAGATAATAACCATGAAGGTTATAGTAGAGGGTCAGATAATAACCATTGAGGTTATATTAGAGGGTCAGATAATAACCATTGAGGTTATAGTAGACGGTCAGATAATAACCATTGAGGTTATAGTAGAGGGTCAGATAATAACCATTGAGGTTATAGTAGAGGGTCAGATAATAACCATTGAGGTTATAGTAGAGAGGGTCAGATAATAACCATGAAGGTTATAGTAGAGGGTCAGATAATAACCATTGAGGTTATATTAGAGGGTCAGATAATAACCATTGAGGTTATAGTAGACGGTCAGATAATAACCATTGAGGTTATAGTAGAGGGTCAGATAATAACCATGAAGGTTATAGTAGAGGGGGTCAGATAATAACCATTGAGGTTATAGTAGACGGTCAGATAATAACCATTGAGGTTATAGTAGAGGGTCAGATAATAACCATGAAGGTTATAGTTAGAGGGTCAGATAATAACCATTGAGGTTATAGTAGAGGGGGTCAGATAATAACCATGAAGGTTATAGTAGAGATAATAACCATTGAGGTTATAGTAGAGGGTCAGATAATAACCATTGAGGTTATAGTAGAGGGTCAGATAATAACCATTGAGGTTATAGTAGAGGGTCAGATAATAACCATTGAGGTTATAGTAGATGGTCAGATAATAACCATTGAGGTTATAGTAGAGGGGGTCAGATAATAACCATGAAGGTTATAGTAGAGGGGGTCAGATAATAACCATGAAGGTTATAGTAGAGAGGGTCAGATATTAACCATGAAGGTTATAGTAGAGAGGGTCAGATAATAACCATGAAGGTTAGAGTAGAGGGGGTCAGATAATAACCATGAAGGTTAGAGTAGAGGGGGTCAGATAATAACCATGAAGGTTATAGTAGAGAGGGTCAGATATTAACCATGAAGGTTATAGTCGAGGGGGTCAGATAATAACCATAAAGGTTAGAGTAGAGGGGATAATAACCATGAAGGTTACAGTAGGGGGGGTCAGATAATAACCATGAAGGTTATAGTAGAGAGGGTCAGATATTAACCATGAAGGTTATAGTAGAGGGGTCAGATAATAACCATGAAGGTTATAGTAGAGGGGTCAGATAATAACCATTGAGGTTATAGTAGAGGGGGTCAGATAATAACCATGAAGGTTAGAGTAGAGGGTCAGATAATAACCATGAAGATTATAGTAGAGGGTCAGATAATAACCATGAAGGTTATAGTAGAGGGGTCAGATAATAACCATTGAGGTTATAGTAGAGGGGGTCAGATCATAACCATGAAGGTTATAGTAGAGAGGGTCAGATGTTAACCATGAAGGTTAGAGTAGAGGGTCAGATAATAACCATGAAGGCTATAGTAGAGGGGGTCAGATAATAACCATGAAGGTTATAGTAGAGGGTCAGATAATAACCATTGAGGTTATAGTAGAGGGGGTCAGATAATAACCATGAAGGTTATAGTTAGAGGGTCAGATAATAACCATTGAGGTTATAGTAGAGGGGGTCAGATAATAACCATGAAGGTTATAGTAGAGGGTCAGATAATAACCATTGAGGTTATAGTAGATGGTCAGATAATAACCATTGAGGTTATAGTAGAGGGTCAGATAATAACCATTGAGGTTATAGTAGAGGGTCAGATAATAACCATTGAGGTTATAGTAGATGGTCAGATAATAACCATTGAGGTTATAGTAGAGGGTCAGATAATAACCATGAAGGTTATAGTAGAGGGGGTCAGATAATAACCATGAAGGTTATAGTAGAGATGGTCAGATATTAACCATGAAGGTTATAGTAGAGGTCAGATAATAACCATGAAGGTTAGAGTAGAGGGGGTCAGATAATAACCATGAAGGTTAGAGTAGAGGGGGTCAGATAATAACCATGAAGGTTATAGTAGAGAGGGTCAGATATTAACCATGAAGGTTATAGTAGAGGGGTCAGATAATAACCATGAAGGTTATAGTAGGGGTCAGATAATAACCATAAAGGTTAGAGTCAGATAATAACCATGAAGGTTATAGTAGAGGGGTCAGATAATAACCATGAAGGTTATAGTAGAGGGGTCAGATATTAACCATGAAGGTTATAGTAGAGGGGGTCAGATAATAACCATGAAGGTTATAGTAGAGGGGGTCAGATAATAACCATTGAGGTTATAGTAGAGGGGGTCAGATAATAACCATGAAGGTTATAGTAGAGGGGGTCAGATAATAACCATGAAGGTTATAGTAGAGGGGGTCAGATATTAACCATGAAGGTTATAGTAGAGGGGTCAGATAATAACCATAAAGGTTAGAGTAGAGGGGTCAGATAATAACCATGAAGGTTATAGTAGAGGGGGTCAGATAATAACCATGAAGGTTATAGTAGAGGGGGTCAGATAATAACCATTGAGGTTATAGTAGAGGGGGTCAGATAATAACCATGAAGGTTAGGTTCAGATAATAACCATGAAGGTTATAGTAGAGGGGGTCAGATAATAACCATGAAGGTTATAGTAGAGGGGGTCAGATATAACCATGAAGGTTATAGTAGAGAGGGTCAGATAATAACCATGAAGGTTATAGTAGAGGGTCAGATAATAACCATGAAGGTTATAGTAGAGGGGGTCAGATAATAACCATGAAGGTTATAGTAGACGGTCAGATAATAACCATTGAGGTTATAGTAGAGGGTCAGATAATAACCATGAAGGTTATAGTAGAGGGTCAGATAATAACCATTGAGGTTATAGTAGAGGGGGTCAGATCATAACCATGAAGGTTATAGTAGAGGGGGTCAGATAATAACCATGAAGGTTATAGTAGACGGTCAGATAATAACCATTGAGGTTATAGTAGAGGGGGTCAGATAATAACCATGAAGGTTATAGTTAGAGGGTCGGATAATAACCATTGAGGTTATAGTAGAGGGTCAGATAATAACCATTGAGGTTATAGTAGAGGGTCGGATAATAACCATTGAGGTTATAGTAGAGGGTCAGATAATAACCATTGAGGTTATAGTAGAGGGTCAGATAATAACCATTGAGGTTATAGTAGAGGGTCAGATAATAACCATTGAGGTTATAGTAGATGGTCAGATAATAACCATTGAGGTTATAGTAGAGGGGGTCAGATAATAACCATGAAGGTTATAGTAGAGGGGGTCAGATAATAACCATGAAGGTTATAGTAGAGAGGGTCAGATGTTAACCATGAAGGTTAGAGTAGAGGGTCAGATAATAACCATGAAGGTTATAGTAGAGGGGGTCAGATAATAACCATGAAGGTTATAGTAGAGGGGGTCAGATAATAACCATGAAGGTTATAGTAGAGGGTCAGATAATAACCATGAAGGTTATAGTAGAGGGGGTCAGATAATAACCATGAAGGTTATAGTAGAGGGGGTCAGATAATAACCATTGAGGTTATAGTAGAGGGGGTCAGATAATAACCATGAAGGTTAGAGTAGAGGGTCAGATAATAACCATGAAGATTATAGTAGAGGGGGTCAGATAATAACCATGAAGGTTATAGTAGAGGGGGTCCATAACCATGAAGGTTATAGTAGAGGGGGTCAGATCATAACCATGAAGGTTATAGTAGAGGGGTCAGATGTTAACCATGAAGGTTAGAGTAGAGGGTCAGATAATAACCATGAAGGCTATAGTAGAGGGGGTCAGATAATAACCATGAAGGTTATAGTAGACGGTCAGATAATAACCATTGAGGTTATAGTAGAGGGGTCAGATAATAACCATGAAGGTTATAGTTAGAGGGTCAGATAATAACCATTGAGGTTATAGTAGAGGGGGTCAGATAATAACCATGAAGGTTATAGTAGAGGGTCGGATAATAACCATTGAGGTTATAGTAGAGGGTCAGATAATAACCATTGAGGTTATAGTAGAGGGTCAGATAATAACCATTGAGGTTATAGTAGAGGGTCAGATAATAACCATTGAGGTTATAGTAGATGGTCAGATAATAACCATTGAGGTTATAGTAGACCAGATAATAACCATGAAGGTTATAGTAGAGGGGTCAGATAATAACCATGAAGGTTATAGTAGAGAGGGTCAGATATTAACCATTGAGGTTATAGTAGACGGTCAGATAATAACCATTGAGGTTATAGTAGAGGGGTCAGATAATAACCATGAAGGTTATAGTAGAGGGGGTCAGATAATAACCATGAAGGTTATAGTAGAGGGTCAGATTTTAACCATTGAGGTTATAGTAGAGGGGGTCAGATAATAACCATGAAGGTTATAGTAGAGGGGTCAGATAATAACCATGAAGGTATAGTAGAGGTCAGATAATAACCATTGAGGTTATAGTAGAGGGTCAGATAATAACCATTGAGGTTATAGTAGACGGTCAGATAATAACCATTGGGGTTATAGTAGAGGGTCAGATAATAACCATTGAGGTTATAGTAGAGGGTCAGATAATAACCATTGAGGTTATAGTAGACGGTCAGATAATAACCATTGAAGGTTATAGTAGAGGGGGTCAGATAATAACCATGAAGGTTATAGTAGAGGGGGTCAGATAATAACCATGAAGGTTATAGTAGACCATTGAGGTTATAGTAGAGGGGGTCAGATAATAACCATGAAGGTTATAGTAGAGGGTCAGATAATAACCATTGAGGTTATAGTAGAGGGGGTCAGATCATAACCATGAAGGTTATAGTAGAGGGGGTCAGATAATAACCATGAAGGTTATAGTAGAGGTCAGATAATAACCATTGAGGTTATAGTAGAGGGGGTCAGATAATAACCATGAAGGTTATAGTAGACGGTCAGATAATAACCATTGAGGTTATAGTAGAGGGGGTCAGATAATAACCATGAACCATAATAACCATTGAGGTTATAGTAGAGGGGGTCAGATAATAACCATGAAGGTTATAGTAGAGGGTCAGATCATAACCATGATAAGTAGACCATGAAGGTTATAGTAGAGGGTCAGATAATAACCATTGAGGTTATAGTAGAGGGTCAGATAATAACCATTGAGGTTATAGTAGAGGGTCAGATAATAACCATTGAGGTTATAGTAGATGGTCAGATAATAACCATTGAGGTTATAGTAGAGGGGGTCAGATAATAACCATGAAGGTTATAGTAGAGGGTCAGATAATAACCATGAAGGTTATAGTAGACGGTCAGATAATAACCATTGAGGTTATAGTAGAGGGGGTCAGATAATAACCATAGGTTATAGTAGAGGTCAGATAATAACCATTGAGGTTATAGTAGAGGGTCAGATAATAACCATTGAGGATATAGGTCAGATAATAACCATTGAGGTTATAGTAGGGTCAGATAATAACCATTGAGGTTATAGTAGAGGGTCAGATAATAACCATTGAGGTTATAGTAGAGGGTCAGATAATAACCATTGAGGTTATAGTAGAGGTCAGATAATAACCATTGAGGTTATAGTAGAGGGTCAGATAATAACCATTGAGGTTATAGTAGAGGGTCAGATAATAACCATTGAGGTTATAGTAGAGGGGGTCAGATAATAACCATTGAGGTTATAGTAGAGGGGGTCAGATAATAACCATTGAGGTTATAGTAGAGGGTCAGATAATAACCATTGAGGTTATAGTAGAGGGGGTCAGATAATAACCATGAAGGTTATAGTAGACGGTCAGATAATAACCATTGAGGTTATAGTAGAGGGTCAGATAATAACCATTGAGGTTATAGTAGAGGGGGTCAGATAATAACCATGAAGGTTATAGTAGAGAGGGTCAGATATTAACCATGAAGGTTATAGTAGAGAGGGTCAGATAATAACCATGAAGGTTAGAGTAGAGGGGGTCAGATAATAACCATTGAGGTTATAGTAGAGGGTCAGATAATAACCATTGAGGTTATAGTAGAGAGGGTCAGATATTAACCATGGAGGTTATAGTCGAGGGGGTCAGATAATAACCATGAAGGTTAGAGTAGAGGGGGTCAGATATTAACCATGAAGGTTATAGTAGAGGGGGTCAGATAATAACCATGAAGGTTATAGTAGAGGGTCAGATAATAACCATTGAGGTTATAGTAGAGGGGGTCAGATAATAACCATTGAGGTTATAGTAGACGGTCAGATAATAACCATTGAGGTTATAGTAGAGGGGGTCAGATAATAACCATGAAGGTTATAGTAGAGGGGGTCAGATAATAACCATGAAGGTTATAGTAGACGGTCAGATAATAACCATTGAGGTTATAGTAGAGGGGGTCAGATAATAACCATGAAGGTTATAGTTAGAGGGTCAGATAATAACCATTGAGGTTATAGTAGAGGGGGTCAGATAATAACCATGAAGGTTATAGTAGAGGGTCGTAATAACCATTGAGGTTATAGTAGAGGGTCAGATAATAACCATTGAGGTTATAGTAGAGGGTCAGATAATAACCATTGAGGTTATAGTAGATGGTCAGATAATAACCATTGAGGTTATAGTAGAGGGGGTCAGATAATAACCATGAAGGTTATAGTAGAGGGGGTCAGATAATAACCATGAAGGTTATAGTAGAGGGGTCAGATAATAACCATGAAGGTTAGAGTAGAGGGTCAGATAATAACCATGAAGGCTATAGTAGAGGGGGTCAGATAATAACCATGAAGGTTAGAGTAGAGGGGGTCAGATAATAACCATGAAGGCTATAGTAGAGAGGGTCAGATATTAACCATGAAGGTTATAGTCGAGGGGGTCAGATAATAACCATTGAGGTTATAGTAGAGGGTCAGATAATAACCATTGAGGTTATAGTAGAGGGGGTCAGATAATAACCATGAAGGTTATAGTAGAGGGTCAGATAATAACCATGAAGGTTAGAGTAGAGGGTGTCAGATAATAACCATGAAGATTATAGTAGAGGGGGTCAGATAATAACCATGAAGGTTATAGTAGAGGGGGTCAGATCATAACCATGAAGGTTATAGTAGAGAGGGTCAGATGTTAACCATGAAGGTTAGAGTAGAGGGTCAGATAATAACCATGAAGGCTATAGTAGAGGGGGTCAGATAATAACCATGAAGGTTATAGTAGACGGTCAGATAATAACCATTGAGGTTATAGTAGAGGGGGTCAGATAATAACCATGAAGGTTATAGTTAGAGGGTCAGATAATAACCATTGAGGTTATAGTAGAGGGGGTCAGATAATAACCATGAAGGTTATAGTAGAGGGTCGGATAATAACCATTGAGGTTATAGTAGAGGGTCAGATAATAACCATTGAGGTTATAGTAGAGGGTCAGATAATAACCATTGAGGTTATAGTAGAGGGTCAGATAATAACCATTGAGGTTATAGTAGATGGTCAGATAATAACCATTGAGGTTATAGTAGAGGGGGTCAGATAATAACCATGAAGGTTATAGTAGAGAGGGTCAGATATTAACCATGAAGGTTATAGTAGAGAGGGTCAGATAATAACCATGAAGGTTATAGTAGAGAGGGTCAGATATTAACCATGAAGGTTAGAGTAGAGGGGGTCAGATAATAACCATGAAGGTTATAGTAGAGGGGGTCAGATAATAACCATGAAGGTTATAGTAGAGAGGGTCAGATATTAACCATGAAGGTTATAGTAGAGAGGGTCAGATAATAACCATGAAGGTTATAGTAGAGGGGGTCAGATAATAACCATGAAGGTTAGAGTAGAGGGGGTCAGATAATAACCATGAAGGTTATAGTAGAGGGGGTCAGATAACAACCATTGAGGTTATAGTAGAGGGGGTCAGATAATAACCATGAAGGTTAGAGTAGAGGGTCAGATAATAACCATGAAGATTATAGTAGAGGGTCAGATAATAACCATTGAGGTTATAGTAGAGGGGGTCAGATAATAACCATGAAGGTTATAGTAGAGGGTCAGATAATAACCATTGAGGTTATAGTAGAGGGGGTCAGATAATAACCATGAAGGTTATAGTTAGAGGGTCGGATAATAACCATTGAGGTTATAGTAGAGGGTCAGATAATAACCATTGAGGTTATAGTAGAGGGTCAGATAATAACCATTGAGGTTATAGTAGAGGGTCAGATAATAACCATTGAGGTTATAGTAGATGGTCAGATAATAACCATTGAGGTTATAGTAGAGGGGGTCAGATAATAACCATGAAGGTTATAGTAGAGGGTCAGATAATAACCATTGAGGTTATAGTAGAGGGGGTCAGATAATAACCATTGAGGTTATAGTAGACGGTCAGATAATAACCATTGAGGTTATAGTAGAAGGGGTCAGATAATAACCATGAAGGTTATAGTAGAGGGGTCAGATAATAACCATGAAGGTTATAGTAGAGGGTCAGATTTTAACCATTGAGGTTATAGTAGAGGGGGTCAGATAATAACCATGAAGGTTATAGTAGAGGGGGTCAGATAATAACCATGAAGGATATAGTAGACGGTCAGATAATAACCATTGAGGTTATAGTAGAGGGGGTCAGATAATAACCATGAAGGTTATAGTAGAGGGTCAGATAATAACCATTGAGGTTATAGTAGAGGGGGTCAGATAATAACCATGAAGGTTATAGTAGAGGGTCAGAAAATAACCATTGAGGTTATAGTAGAGGGTCAGATAATAACCATTGAGGTTATAGTAGAGGGTCAGATAATAACCATTGAGGTTATAGTAGAGGGTCAGATAATAACCATTGAGGTTATAGTAGAGGGTCAGATAATAACCATTGAGGTTATAGTAGAGGGTCAGATAATAACCATTGAGGTTATAGTAGACGGTCAGATAATAACCATTGAGGTTATAGTAGAGGGTCAGATAATAACCATGAAGGTTATAGTAGAGGGTCAGATAATAACCATGAAGGTTATAGTAGATGGTCAGATAATAACCATTGAGGTTATAGTAGAGGGGGTCAGATAATAACCATGAAGGTTATAGTAGAGGGTCAGATAATAACCATTGAGGTTATAGTAGAGGGGGTCAGATCATAACCATGAAGGTTATAGTAGAGGGGGTCAGATAATAACCATGAAGGTTATAGTAGACGGTCAGATAATAACCATTGAGGTTATAGTAGAGGGGGTCAGATAATAACCATGAAGGTTATAGTAGAGGGTCAGATAATAACCATTGAGGTTATAGTAGAGGGGGTCAGATAATAACCATGAAGGTTATAGTAGAGGGTCAGATAATAACCATTGAGGTTATAGTAGAGGGGGTCAGATAATAACAATGAAGGTTATAGTAGAGGGTCAGATAATAACCATTGAGGTTATAGTAGAGGGTCAGATAATAACCATTGAGGTTATAGTAGAGGGTCAGATAATAACCATTGAGGTTATAGTAGGGGTCAGATAATAACCATTGAGGTTATAGTAGATGGTCAGATAATAACCATTGAGGTTATAGTAGAGGGGGTCAGATAATAACCATGAAGGTTATAGTAGAGGGTCAGATAATAACCATGAAGGTTATAGTAGAGGTCAGATAATAACCATTGAGGTTATAGTAGAGGGGGTCAGATAATAACCATTGAGGTTATAGTAGAGGTCAGATAATAACCATTGAGGTTATAGTAGAGGGTCAGATAATAACCATGAAGGTTATAGTAGAGGGGGTCAGATAATAACCATTGAGGTTATAGTAGAGGGGGTCAGATAATAACCATTGAGGTTATAGTAGATCGGTCAGATAATAACCATTGACGTTATAGTAGAGGGTCAGATAATAACCATTGAGGTTATAGTAGAGGGGGTCAGATAATAACCATTGAGGTTATAGTAGACGGTCAGATAATAACCATTGAGGTTATAGTAGACGGTCAGATAATAACCATTGAGGTTATAGTAGAGGGTCAGATAATAACCATTGAGGTTATAGTAGAGGGTCAGATAATAACCATTGAGGTTATAGTAGAGGGGGTCAGATAATAACCATTGAGGTTATAGTAGAGGGGGTCAGATAATAACCATTGAGGTTATAGTAGAGGGTCAGATAATAACCATTGAGGTTATAGTAGACGGTCAGATAATAACCATTGAGGTTATAGTAGACGGTCAGATAATAACCATTGAGGTTATAGTAGACGGTCAGATAATAACCATTGAGGTTATAGTAGAGGGTCAGATAATAACCATTGAGGTTATAGTAGAGGGGGTCAGATAATAACCATGAAGGTTATAGTAGAGAGGGTCAGATATTAACCATGAAGGTTATAGTAGAGAGGGTCAGATAATAACCATGAAGGTTATAGTAGAGAGGGTCAGATATTAACCATGAAGGTTAGAGTAGAGGGGGTCAGATAATAACCATGAAGGTTATAGTAGAGGGGGTCAGATAACAACCATTGAGGTTATAGTCGGGGGTCAGATAATAACCATGAAGGTTAGAGTAGAGGGGGTCAGATATTAACCATGAAGGTTATAGTAGAGGGGTCAGATAATAACCATGAAGGTTATAGTAGAGAGGGTCAGATAATAACCATGAAGGTTATAGTAGAGAGGGTCAGATAATAACCATGAAGGTTATAGTAGAGGGGGTCAGATAATAACCATGAAGGTTATAGTAGAGGGGGTCAGATAATAACCATGAAGGTTATAGTAGAGGGGGTCAGATAATAACCATGAAGGTTATAGTAGAGAGGGTCAGATAATAACCATGAAGGTTATAGTAGAGAGGGTCAGATATTAACCATGAAGGTTATAGTAGAGGGTCAGATAATAACCATGAAGGTTAGAGTAGAGGGGGTCAGATAACAACCATTGAGGTTATAGTAGAGGGGGTCAGATAATAACCATGAAGGTTAGAGTAGAGGGTCAGATAATAACCATGAAGGTTATAGTAGAGGGGGTCAGATAATAACCATGAAGGTTATAGTAGACGGTCAGATAATAACCATTGAGGTTATAGTAGAGGGGGTCAGATAATAACCATGAAGGTTATAGTAGACGGTCAGATAATAACCATTGAGGTTATAGTAGAGGGGGTCAGATAATAACCATGAAGGTTATAGTAGAGGGTCAGATCATAACCATTGAGGTTATAGTAGAGGGGTCAGATAATAACAATGAAGGTTATAGTAGAGGGTCAGATAATAACCATTGAGGTTATAGTAGAGGGTCAGATAATAACCATCGAGGTTATAGTAGAGGGTCAGATAATAACCATTGAGGTTATAGTAGAGGGTCAGATAATAACCATTGAGGTTATAGTAGATGGTCAGATAATAACCATTGAGGTTATAGTAGAGGGGGTCAGATAATAACCATGAAGGTTATAGTAGAGGGTCAGATAATAACCATGAAGGTTATAGTAGACGGTCAGATAATAACCATTGAGGTTATAGTAGAGGGGGTCAGATAATAACCATTGAGGTTATAGTAGAGGGGTCAGATAATAACCATTGAGGTTATAGTAGAGGGTCAGATAATAACCATGAAGGTTATAGTAGAGGGGGTCAGATAATAACCATTGAGGTTATAGTAGAGGGTCAGATAATAACCATGAAGGTTATAGTAGACGGTCAGATAATAACCATTGAGGTTATAGTAGAGGGGGTCAGATAATAACCATTGAGGTTATAGTAGACGGTCAGATAATAACCATTGAGGTTATAGTAGAGGGTCAGATAATAACCATTGAGGATATAGTAGAGGGGGTCAGATAATAACCATTGAGGTTATAGTAGACAGTCAGATAATAACCATTGAGGTTATAGTAGAGGGGGTCAGATAATAACCATTGAGGTTATAGTAGAGGGTCAGATAATAACCATTGAGGTTATAGTAGAGGGGGTCAGATAATAACCATGAAGGTTATAGTAGACGGTCAGATAATAACCATTGAGGTTATAGTAGACGGTCAGATAATAACCATTGAGGTTATAGTAGAGGGTCAGATAATAACCATTGAGGTTATAGTAGAGGGGGTCAGATAATAACCATGAAGGTTATAGTAGAGAGGGTCAGATATTAACCATGAAGGTTATAGTAGAGAGGGTCAGATAATAACCATGAAGGTTAGAGTAGAGGGTCAGATAATAACCATGAAGGTTATAGTAGAGGGGGTCAGATAATAACCATGAAGGTTATAGTAGAGAGGGTCAGATATTAACCATGGAGGTTATAGTCGAGGGGGTCAGATAATAACCATGAAGGTTAGAGTAGAGGGGGTCAGATATTAACCATGAAGGTTATAGTAGAGGGGGTCAGATAATAACCATGAAGGTTATAGTAGAGAGGGTCAGATATTAACCATGAAGGTTATAGTAGAGAGGGTCAGATAATAACCATGAAGGTTAGAGTAGAGGGGTCAGATAATAACCATGAAGGTTAGAGTAGAGGGGGCAGATAATAACCATGAAGGTTATAGTAGAGAGGGTCAGATATTAACCATGAAGGTTATAGTCGAGGGGGTCAGATAATAACCATAAAGGTTAGAGTAGAGGGGGTCAGATAATAACCATGAAGGTTATAGTAGAGGGGGTCAGATAATAACCATGACGGTTATAGTAGAGAGGGTCAGATATTAACCATGAAGGTTATAGTAGAGGGGGTCAGATAATAACCATGAAGGTTATAGTAGAGGGGGTCAGATAATAACCATTGAGGTTATAGTAGAGGGGGTCAGATAATAACCATGAAGGTTAGAGTAGAGGGTCAGATAATAACCATGAAGGTTATAGTAGAGGGGGTCAGATAATAACCATGAAGGTTAGAGTAGAGGGGGTCAGATAATAACCATGAAGGTTATAGTAGAGGGGGTCAGATAATAACCATGAAGGTTATAGTAGAGAGGGTCAGATGTTAACCATGAAGGTTAGAGTAGAGGGGGTCAGATAATAACCATGAAGGTTATAGTAGAGGGGGTCAGATAATAACCATGAAGGTTATAGTAGACGGTCAGATAATAACCATTGAGGTTATAGTAGAGGGGGTCAGATCATAACCATGAAGGTTATAGTAGAGGGGGTCAGATAATAACCATGAAGGTTATAGTAGATGGTCAGATAATAACCATTGAGGTTATAGTAGAGGGGGTCAGATAATAACCATGAAGGTTATAGTAGAGGGGGTCAGATCATAACCATGAAGGTTATAGTAGAGAGGGTCAGATGTTAACCATGAAGGTTAGAGTAGAGGGTCAGATAATAACCATGAAGGCTATAGTAGAGGGGGTCAGATAATAACCATGAAGGTTATAGTAGACGGTCAGATAATAACCATTGAGGTTATAGTAGAGGGGGTCAGATAATAACCATGAAGGTTATAGTTAGAGGGTCAGATAATAACCATTGAGGTTATAGTAGAGGGGGTCAGATATTAACCATGAAGGTTATAGTTAGAGGGTCAGATAATAACCATTGAGGTTATAGTAGAGGGGGTCAGATAATAACCATGGAGGTTATAGTTAGAGGGTCAGATAATAACCATTGAGGTTATAGTAGAGGGGGTCAGATAATAACCATTGAGGTTATAGTAGAGGGTCAGATAATAACCATTGAGGTTATAGTAGAGGGTCAGATAATAACCATTGAGGTTATAGTAGAGGGTCAGATAATAACCATTGAGGTTATAGTAGAGGGTCAGATAATAACCATTGAGGTTATAGTAGAGGGGGTCAGATAATAACCATGAAGGTTATAGTAGAGGGGGTCAGATAATAACCATGAAGGTTATAGTAGAGAGGGTCAGATATTAACCATGAAGGTTATAGTAGAGAGGGTCAGATATTAACCATGAAGGTTATAGTAGAGGGGGTCAGATAATAACCATGAAGGTTATAGTAGGAGGGTCAGATAATAACCATTGAGGTTATAGTAGAGGGGGTCAGATAATAACCATGAAGGTTATAGTAGAGGGTCGGATAATAACCATTGAGGTTATAGTAGAGGGTCAGATAATAACCATTGAGGTTATAGTAGAGGGTCAGATAATAACCATTGAGGTTATAGTAGAGGGTCAGATAATAACCATTGAGGTTATAGTAGATGGTCAGATAATAACCATTGAGGTTATAGTAGAGGGGGTCAGATAATAACCATGAAGGTTATAGTAGAGGGGGTCAGATAATAACCAGAAGGTTATAGTAGAGAGGGTCAGATATTAACCATGAAGGTTATAGTAGAGAGGGTCAGATAATAACCATGAAGGTTAGAGTAGAGGGGGTCAGATAATAACCATGAAGGTTAGAGTAGAGGGGGTCAGATAATAACCATGAAGGTTATAGTAGAGAGGGTCAGATATTAACCATGAAGGTTATAGTCGAGGGGGTCAGATAATAACCATAAAGTTTAGAGTAGAGGGGGTCAGATAATAACCATGAATGTTATAGTAGAGGGGGTCAGATAATAACCATGAAGGTTATAGTAGAGAGGGTCAGATATTAACCATGAAGGTTATAGTAGAGGGGGTCAGATAATAACCATGAAGGTTATAGTAGAGGGGGATCAGATAATAACCATTGAGGTTATAGTAGAGGGGGTCAGATAATAACCATGAAGGTTAGAGTAGAGGGTCAGATAATAACCATGAAGATTATAGTAGAGGGGGTCAGATAATAACCTTTGAGGTTATAGTAGAGGGGGTCAGATAATAACCATGAAGGTTATAGTTAGAGGGTCAGATAATAACCATTGAGGTTATAGTAGAGGGGGTCAGATAATAACCATGAAGGTTATAGTAGAGGGTCGGATAATAACCATTGAGGTTATAGTAGAGGGTCAGATAATAACCATTGAGGTTATAGTAGAGGGGGTCAGATAATAACCATGAAGGTTATAGTAGAGGGGGTCAGATAATAACCATGAAGGTTATAGTAGAGAGGGTCAGATAATAACCATGAAGGTTATAGTAGAGAGGGTCAGATAATAACCATGAAGGTTATAGTAGAGGGGGTCAGATAATAACCATGAAGGTTAGAGTAGAGGGGGTCAGATAATAACCATGAAGGTTATAGTAGAGGGGTCAGATATTAACCATGAAGGTTATAGTCGAGGGGGTCAGATAATAACCATAAAGGTTAGAGTAGAGGGGGTCAGATAATAACCATGAAGGTTATAGTAGAGGGGGTCAGATAATAACCATGAAGGTTATAGTAGAGAGGGTCAGATGTTAACCATGAAGGTTAGAGTAGAGGGTCAGATAATAACCATGAAGGTTATAGTAGAGGGGGTCAGATAATAACCATGAAGGTTATAGTAGACGGTCAGATAATAACCATTGAGGTTATAGTAGAGGGTCAGATAATAACCATTGAGGTTATAGTAGACGGTCAGATAATAACCATTGAGGTTATAGTAGAGGGGGTCAGATCATAACCATGAAGGTTATAGTAGAGGGGGTCAGATAATAACCATGAAGGTTATAGTAGATGGTCAGATAATAACCATTGAGGTTATAGTAGAGGGGGTCAGATAATAACCATGAAGGTTATAGTAGAGGGTCAGATAATAACCATTGAGGTTATAGTAGAGGGGGTCAGATCATAACCATGAAGGTTATAGTAGAGGGGGTCAGATAATAACCATGAAGGTTATAGTAGACGGTCAGATAATAACCATTGAGGTTATAGTAGAGGGGGTCAGATAATAACCATGAAGGTTATAGTTAGAGGGTCGGATAATAACCATTGAGGTTATAGTAGAGGGGGTCAGATAATAACCATGAAGGTTATAGTAGAGGGTCAGATAATAACCATTGAGGTTATAGTAGAGGGTCAGATAATAACCATTGAGGTTATAGTAGAGGGTCAGATAATAACCATTGAGGTTATATTAGAGGGTCAGATAATAACCATTGAGGTTATAGTAGAGGGTCAGATAATAACCATTGAGGTTATAGTAGAGGGGGTCAGATAATAACCATGAAGGTTATAGTAGAGGGGGTCAGATAATAACCATTGAGGTTATAGTAGACGGTCAGATAATAACCATTGAGGTTATAGTAGACGGTCAGATAATAACCATTGAGGTTATAGTAGAGGGTCAGATAATAACCATGAAGGTTATAGTAGAGGGGGTCAGATAATAACCATTGAGGTTATAGTATTCGGTCAGATAATAACCATTGAGGTTATAGTAGAGGGTCAGATAATAACCATTGAGGTTATAGTAGAGAGGGTCAGATATTAACCATGGAGGTTATAGTCGAGGGGGTCAGATAATAACCATGAAGGTTAGAGTAGAGGGGGTCAGATATTAACCATGAAGGTTATAGTAGAGGGGGTCAGATAATAACCATGAAGGTTATAGTAGAGGGTCAGATAATAACCATTGAGGTTATAGTAGAGGGGGTCAGATAATAACCATGAAGGTTATAGTAGAGGGGGTCAGATAATAACCATGAAGGTTATAGTAGAGGGGGTCAGATAATAACCATGAAGGTTATAGTAGAGGGTCAGATAATAACCATGAAGGTTATAGTAGAGGGTCAGATAATAACCATTGAGGTTATAGTAGAGGGTCAGATAATAACCATTGAGGTTATAGTAGAGGGTCAGATAATAACCATTGAGGTTATAGTAGAGAGGGTCAGATAATAACCATGAAGGTTATAGTAGAGGGTCAGATAATAACCATGAAGGTTATAGTAGAGGGGGTCAGATAATAACCATTGAGGTTATAGTATTCGGTCAGATAATAACCATTGAGGTTATAGTAGAGGGTCAGATAATAACCATTGAGGTTATAGTAGAGGGTCAGATAATAACCATTGAGGTTATAGTAGAGGGGGTCAGATAATAACCATGAAGGTTATAGTAGACGGTCAGATAATAACCATTGAGGTTATAGTAGAGGGTCAGATAATAACCATTGAGGTTATAGTAGAGGGGGTCAGATAATAACCATGAAGGTTATAGTAGAGGGTCAGATAATAACCATGAAGGTTATAGTAGAGGGGGTCAGATAATAACCATGAAGGTTATAGTAGAGGGGGTCAGATAATAACCATGAAGGTTATAGTAGAGGGTCAGATAATAACCATGAAGGTTATAGTAGAGGGTCAGATAATAACCATTGAGGTTATAGTAGAGGGTCAGATAATAACCATTGAGGTTATAGTAGAGATGGTCAGATAATAACCATGAAGGTTATAGTAGAGGGTCAGATAATAACCATTGAAGGTTATAGTAGAGAGGGTCAGATAATAACCATGAAGGTTATAGTAGAGGGTCAGATAATAACCATTGAGGTTATATTAGAGGGTCAGATAATAACCATTGAGGTTATAGTAGAGGGTCAGATAATAACCATTGAGGTTATAGTAGAGGGTGCAACACTTCTAGATTCTAATGTCAGATGGCTTTTCATGCATATTATGGATGTAGAAACACATGTAGAGGATGTGCTACGGAGTGGAAAATATATAACACAGTCATTCAGTAGCAGAGCGCAAATTGGAAGTTGCATACATTATAGTGGCAAGTCACCACTATAGTAAGTGTTGATTGGGCAATGCAACTTTGGGGTAGGAAAGTTCTTCATACAGTACCAATCAAAAGTGCGGACACACCTACTCATTAATAGCACATATGGAATCATGCAGTAACCAAAAAAAAAGTGTTAAACAAATCCAACTATATGTTATAGTTGAGATTCTTCAAAGTAGCCACTGTTTGCCTTAGCGGCAGCTTTGCACACTCTTGGCATTCTCTCAACCAGCTTCATGAGGTAGTCACCTGGAATGCATTTCAATTAACAGGTGTGCCTTGTTAAAAGTTATTTATGGCAATTTTCTTCCTTCTTAATGTGTTTGAGGCACATCAATAGCAGTAGCATGTGTAATAATCTGAATGCTGTTATACTTTAATGAATATGTGAAATTTAGGGTAGGGATGCCAATTTTGCATTTCCTTAATTTTTGGGATATTGCCAACAATGACTCTAACGTAAAATGTAGGTTCTGCATTTAATATATACAACGATGTGCAGAGATAGTGCGATTAACATACAGTTAATGTACAGTTCTAGGATGTTAGTGCACTATCTGGCAATTTAAATTTTGTTTAATTTAACCTTTATTTAACTTGGCAAGTCAGTTAAGAACAAATTCTAATTCACAATGATGGCCTACCCACAGCCAAACCCTAACGATGCCGGGCCAATTGTGCGCCGCCCAATGGGACTCCGAATCACGGCCTGTCGTGATACAGCCTGGAATCAAACCAGAGTCTGTAGAGGCGCCTCTTACACTGAGATGCAGTGGCCTTAGACCGCTGCGCCACTCGGGAGCCCAATGTATAGTCCAGAAAAAATAAGATCAGTCTTTACTGGTATCCTAGAGAGGCGATATTGAAAATATTAAAGATCATCTGAACCTTGTCTGAACGTCTGCTGACCTTTGTGGCCCTGGGTCTAACTAGACGGCAATGTGCTGCATGGAACAGAAGGGGTCCGTCCACCTATTTCTCCACAGACAACGTGGCTCTGTGCTGCGTAGCTTATAGCACCAGATGACAAAGGCTTAGTCAGATAATCCTCGTCGCCATCTGCCCCATGGCCGCCCCACTCAGAACCTCCCAAATGTAAACCTCAAAAACAGGGCACTGGCAACAGATGCTAACATGTGTAACTAGCAGGTGCTTCATTAGGAAAACAGACTGGCGTACACGTGCTGCGGCAGCTGTTCGGGTCGGGCTTTAAACTGTAGCATTTATCAGGATACGTACAATATGATACGTACCGATTTACATCGTATGTCATTTGTAACATATAGAAATGGTTTGCTGGAGATGGTTGGAACAGAGGGCAACGCTAGATAAGATGGGAAAGCTTCACATGTCCTTACGATTGCTGTGGATATCTGTTGCCTTTACGTTGTTCTGTTTCAGACAGGCTCACCAGTAGTGGGTGC
This sequence comes from Oncorhynchus tshawytscha, assembly GCF_018296145.1. Lineage (NCBI taxonomy): Eukaryota > Metazoa > Chordata > Actinopteri > Salmoniformes > Salmonidae > Oncorhynchus > Oncorhynchus tshawytscha. The sequence continues at coordinate 27,193,968 of NC_056452.1, read as the reverse complement.
CAGTGTCTTTTCTTGAATCCAAATAAACACATGGCATTCAATACTGTTCATTTGTATTTTTGAAGCATCAAAAACATTTGCATACAGTAGATTACATTGTTGTTCTTAAACAGAGAATTGACCATCAAGTGGAGGTGGGCATATAACCTTTTCAAGGATCATGTCTACATAGCCTTAGTCAAGATCAGTGGGGTCTCGAGTGTGATGACTGTTAAGCCAACTTACGTTCCCCGGCCAGAAAATAAATCGTCACTCAAACAGAAAGGGGAACTAACAGAGAATCACTGACAACAACCAAAACTAAACAGGTGGTGTTTTTAGGAGGGGTTCTGAAATACACTCATGGAGGTGTCCACTGAAAGTTCACTAGCAACAACAACTGCAACCGAAGACAACCATCGCGAGCGACCACGACATTTCCCCAAGAACAGGGAAACAAAAGAAAAAAAAGAAAAAAACAAAGTAAAAGACAGGAAACGAACCAAAAAAAAGTAGAGCAAAACTAAACCAGGGAAATCAGATAAAAGGATTGTTTGTGTAGAAATCAAAATTAGGGCTCACCCACTAAAAGGTGTTAAACATCCACATCTCTCCAGACAACAGGAGGACAGGGCCAGACACTCTTAAATGTCACCTGGGTCAGCACAGGTGACACACCTTCCCACTAACAAGATGACAAACCAGCACAGGTGACACACCTTCCCACTAACAAGATGGCAAACCAGCACAGGTGTAACACCTTCCCACTAACAAGATGGCAAACCAGCACAGGTGACACACCTTCCCACTAACAAGATGGCAAACCAGCACAGGTGACACACCTTCCCACTAACACGATGGCAAACCAGCACAGGTGACACACCTTCCCACTAACAAGATGACAAACCAGCACAGGTGACACACCTTCCCACTAACAAGATGGCAAACCAGCACAGGTGACACACCTTCCCACTAACAAGATGACAAACCAGCACAGGTGACACACCTTCCCACTAACACGATGGCAAACCAGCACAGGTGACACACCTTCCCACTAACAAGATGACAAACCAGCACAGGTGACACACCTTCCCACTAACACGATGGCAAACCAGCACAGGTGACACACCTTCCCACTAACAAGATGGCAAACCAGCACAGGTGACACACCTTCCCACTAACAAGATGGCAAACCAGCACAGGTGACACACCTTCCCACTAACAAGATGGCAAACCAGCACAGGTGACACACCTTCCCACTAACAAGATGACAAACCAGCACAGGTGACACACCTTCCCACTAACAAGATGACAAACCAGCACAGGTGACACACCTTCCCACTAACAAGATGACAAACCAGCACAGGTGACACACCTTCCCACTAACAAGATGGCAAACCAGCACAGGTGACACACCTTCCCACTAACAAGATGACAAACCAGCACAGGTGACACACCTTCCCACTAACAAGATGACAAACCAGCACAGGTGACACACCTTCCCACTAACAAGATGGCAAACCAGCACAGGTGACACACCTTCCCACTAACAAGATGGCAAACCAGCACAGGTGACACACCTTCCCACTAACAAGATGACAAACCAGCACAGGTGACACACCTTCCCACTAACAAGATGACAAACCAGCACAGGTGACACACCTTCCCACTAACAAGATGACAAACCAGCACAGGTGACACACCTTCCCACTAACAAGATGACAAACCAGCACAGGTGACACACCTTCCCACTAACAAGATGGCAAACCAGCACAGGTGACACACCTTCCCACTAACAAGATGGCAAACCAGCACAGGTGACACACCTTCCCACTAACAAGATGGCAAACCAGCACAGGTGACACACCTTCCCACTAACAAGATGACAAACCAGCACAGGTGACACACCTTCCCACTAACAAGATGACAAACCAGCACAGGTGACACACCTTCCCACTAACAAGATGGCAAACCAGCACAGGTGTAACACCTTCCCACTAACAAGATGGCAAACCAGCACAGGTGACACACCTTCCCACTAACAAGATGGCAAACCAGCACAGGTGACACACCTTCCCACTAACACGATGGCAAACCAGCACAGGTGACACACCTTCCCACTAACAAGATGGCAAACCAGCACAGGTGACACACCTTCCCACTAACAAGATGACAAACCAGCACAGGTGACACACCTTCCCACTAACAAGATGACAAACCAGCACAGGTGACACACCTTCCCACTAACAAGATGACAAACCAGCACAGGTGACACACCTTCCCACTAACAAGATGACAAACCAGCACAGGTGACACACCTTCCCACTAACAAGATGGCAAACCAGCACAGGTGACACACCTTCCCACTAACAAGATGGCAAACCAGCACAGGTGACACACCTTCCCACTAACAAGATGGCAAACCAGCACAGGTGACACACCTTCCCACTAACAAGATGACAAACCAGCACAGGTGACACACCTTCCCACTAACAAGATGACAAACCAGCACAGGTGACACACCTTCCCACTAACAAGATGACAAACCAGCACAGGTGACACACCTTCCCACTAACAAGATGGCAAACCAGCACAGGTGACACACCTTCCCACTAACAAGATGACAAACCAGCACAGGTGACACACCTTCCCACTAACAAGATGGCAAACCAGCACAGGTGACACACCTTCCCACTAACAAGATGGCAAACCAGCACAGGTGACACACCTTCCCACTAACAAGATGGCAAACCAGCACAGGTGACACACCTTCCCACTAACAAGATGACAAACCAGCACAGGTGACACACCTTCCCACTAACAAGATGACAAACCAGCACAGGTGACACACCTTCCCACTAACAAGATGGCAAACCAGCACAGGTGTAACACCTTCCCACTAACAAGATGACAAACCAGCACAGGTGACACCTTCCCACTAACAAGATGGCAAACCAGCACAGGTGACACACCTTCCCACTAACAAGATGGCAAACCAGCACAGGTGACACACCTTCCCACTAACAAGATGGCAAACCAGCACAGGTGACACACCTTCCCACTAACAAGATGGCAAACCAGCACAGGTGACACACCTTCCCACTAACACGATGGCAAACCAGCACAGGTGACACACCTTCCCACTAACAAGATGGCAAACCAGCACAGGTGACACACCTTCCCACTAACAAGATGGCAAACCAGCACAGGTGACACACCTTCCCACTAACAAGATGGCAAACCAGCACAGGTGACACACCTTCCCACTAACAAGATGACAAACCAGCACAGGTGACACACCTTCCCACTAACACGATGGCAAACCAGCACAGGTGACACACCTTCCCACTAACAAGATGACAAACCAGCACAGGTGAAACACCTTCCCACTAACAAGATGGCAAACCAGCACAGGTGACACACCTTCCCACTAACAAGATGGCAAACCAGCACAGGTGACACACCTTCCCACTAACACGATGGCAAACCAGCACGGGTGTAACACTTGTTGGGAACATTTAAAGTAAAGCATAAAACTAAATGAAAGGAAAGTTAATACATCACTGAGTTATAATTTCAGTGTTGAAATATAATACTAAATATCTGTATCCCTTTAATTGACGAAGAAAAAGCTCATGGTAACTGCATATATTTTGGGAAGAACGTTGCAGGTGTCTGACTGGCTGCTTCCTGTGCTCTGTGTGATTGTGTCATAGAACGTCACATCGTATTTTTAAACGTGTGAAGACAGAAAAGGCACATGACTGCACGTCTGAGTGAGTCTCTACAGTAAATATGTATATATATATATATATATATATATATACAGCGCATTGGGAAAGTATCCAGACCCTTTGACTTTTTCCACAATTTGTGACGTTACAGCTTTATTCTAAAATGGTATTAAATAAATTAAAAAATCCTCATTAATCTACATACAATACCCCATAATGACAAAGCGAAAACAAGTTTTCATATTTTTTTTTTCAAATGTATTACAAATAAAAAAACAGAAAGACCTTATTGACATCAGTATTCAGACCCTTTGCTTTGAGACTCGACATTGAGCTCAGGTGCATCCTGTTTCCATTAATCATCCTTGTTTCTACAACTTGATTGGAGTCCACCTGTGGTAAATTCAATTGATTGGACATGATTTACAGTGCCTTGCGAAAGTATTCGGCCCCCTTGAACTTTGCGACCTTTTGCCACATTTCAGGCTTCAAACATAAAGATATAAAACTGTATTTTTTTGTGAAGAATCAACAACAAGTGGGGCACAATCATGAAGTGGAACGACATTTATTGGATATTTCAAACTTTTTTAACAAATCAAAAACTGAAAAATTGGGCGTGCAAAATTATTCAGCCCCTTTACTTTCAGTGCAGCAAACTCTCTCCAGAAGTTCAGTGAGGATCTCTGAATGATCCAATGTTGACCTAAATGACTAATGATGATAAATACAATCCACCTGTGTGTAATCAAGTCTCCGTATGAATGCACCTGCACTGTGATAGTCTCAGAGGTCCGTTAAAAGCGCAGAGAGCATCATGAAGAACAAGGAACACACCAGACAGGTCCGAGATACTGTTGTGAAGAAGTTTAAAGCCGGATTTGGATACAAAAAGATTTTCCAAGCTTTAAACATCCCAAGGAGCACTGTGCAAGCGATAATATTGAAATGGAAGGAGTATCTGACCACTGCAAATCCACCAAGACCTGGCCGCCCCTCTAAACTTTCAGCTCATACAAGGAGAAGACTGATCAGAGATGCAGCCAAGAGGCCCATGATCACTCTGGATGAACTGCAGAGATCTACAGCTGAGGTGGGAGACTCTGTCCATAGGACAACAATCAGTCGTATATTGCACAAATCTGGCCTTTATGGAAGAGTGGCAAGAAGAAAGCCATTTCTTAAAGATATCCATAAAAAGTGTTGTTTAAAGTTTGCCACAAGCCACCTGGGAGACACACCAAACATGTGGAAGAAGGGGCTCTGGTCAGATGAAACCAAAATTGAACTTTTTGGCAACAATGCAAAACGTTATGTTTGGCGTAAAAGCAACACAGCTCATCACCCTGAACACACCATCCCCAATGTCCAACATGGTGGTGGCTGCATCATGGTTTGGGCCTGCTTTTCTTCAGCAGGGACAGGGAAGATGGTTCAAATTGATGGGAAGATGGTTGGAGCCAAATACAGGACCATTCTGGAAGAAAACCTGATGGAGTCTGCAAAAGACCTGAGACTGGGACGGAGATTTGTCTTCCAACAAGACAATGATCCAAAACATAAAGCAAAATCTACAATGGAATGGTTCAAAAATAAACATATCCAGGTGTTAGAATGGCCAAGTCAAAGTCCAGACCTGAATCCAATCGAGAATCTGTGGAAAGAACTGAAAACTGCTGTTCACAAATGCTCTCCATCCAACCTCACTGAGCTCGAGCTGTTTTGCAAGGAGGAATGGGAAAAAAAATTCAGTCTCTCGATGTGCAAAACTGATAGAGACATGCCCCAAGCGACTTACAGCTGTAATCGCAGCAAAAGGTGGCGCTACAAAGTATTAACTTAAGGGGGCTGAATAATTTTGCACGCCCAATTTTTCAGTTTTTGATTTGTTAAAAAAGTTTGAAATATCCAATAAATGTTGTTCCACTTCATGATTGTGTCCCACTTGTTGTTGATTCTTCACAAAAAATACAGTTTTATATCTTTATGTTTGAAGCCTGAAATGTGGCAAAAGGTCGCAAAGTTCAAGGGGGCCGAATACTTTCGCAAGGCACTGTAGAAAGGCACACACCTGTCTATATAAGGTCCCACAGTTGACAGTGAATGTCAGAGCAAAAACCAAGCCATGACGACTCTTCAACCATGAGAAACAAGAGTCTCTGAGATAGAACTCTTTGGTGTGAATGCCAAGTGTCACATCTGGAGGCAACCAGGCACCACTCATCACCTGGCCAATACCATCCCTACGGTGACACATGGTGGTGGCAGCATCATGCTGTGGGGATGTTTTTCAGCGGCAGGGACTGAGAGACTCGTCAGGGTTGAGGGAAAGATGAACTGAGTATAGAGAGATCCTTGATGAAAACCTGATTCAGGGCGCTCGGGACCTCAGACTGGGGGCGAAGGTTCACCTTCCAACAGGACAACGACCCTACGCACACAGCCTAGACAACACAGGAGTGGCTTCAGGCTTCTACCCCCAAGCCATAAGACTCCTGAACATCTAATCAAATGGCTACTCAGACTACTTGCATTGCCCCCCTTACTACACTGCTACTGTCTATTATCTATGCATAGTCACTTTAATAACTCTACCTACATGTACATATTACCTCGACTAACCGGTGCCCCCCCCCTGTATATAGCCTCCACATTGACTCTGTACCTGTACCCCCTGTATATAGCCTCCACATTGACTCTGTACCGTAATACCCTGTATATAGCCTCCACATTGACTCTGTACCGTAATACCCTGTATATAGCCTCCACATTGACTCTGTACCGTAATACCCTGTATATAGCCTCCACATTGACTCTGTACCGGAATACCCTGTATATAGCCTCCACATTGACTCTGTACCGTAATACCCTGTATATAGCCTCACTATTGTTATTTTACTGCTGCTCTTTAATTATTTGTTACTTTTCTTTCTTTTTTTGTGTATGTTTCTTAACTGCGTTGTTGGTTAAGGGCTCGTAAGTAAGTGTTTCACTGTGAAGTCTACATCTGTTGTATTCGGCACATGTGACTAATAAGATTTGATTTGACAAGTCTCTTAATGTCCTTGAGTGGCCCAGCCAGAGGCCGGATCGAACATCTCTGGAGAGACCTGAAAATAGCTGTGCAGGAACGCTCCCCATCCAACTTGACAGAGCTTTTATAGGACCTGCAGAGAGGAATGGATTAAACTGCCCAAATACATGTGTGCCAAGCTTGTAGCATCATACCCAAGAAGACTCGGCTGTAATCGTGCCAAAGAGGCTTCAACAAAGTTCTGAGTAAAGGGTGTGTGTAAATGTTATATTTCTGTTTAGTTTTTTGTTTTTTTCTGCACAAATTTCAAAACCTATTTTTGCTTTGTCATTATTGGGTATTGTGTGTAGATTTATGAAAAACATTACATCTGTTTTAGAATAAGGCTGTAATGTAACAAAATGTGGAAAAAGTGAAGGGGTCTGAATATGTTCCACATGCACCGTACAGCTCCCTGAGCCTGGGGGTGTAGACTCGCATGGTACCCTATCGCTTACACATGGGCCCTAGTCAAAAGCATTGCACTAAATAGGGAATAGGGTGCCATTTGAACCTCACAGTCGTAAGCACCTTAGACTTAAAGCTTCTCTGTGGAGAACAGTCTGTGACAGATATCTCCTAGCCTCTCTGTGGAGAACAGTCTGTGACAGATATCTCCTAGCCTGTCTGTGGAGAACAGTCTGTGACAGATATCTCCTAGCCTCTCTGTGGAGAACTGTCTGTGACAGATATCTCCTAACCTCTCTGTGGAGAACAGTCTGTGACAGATCTCCTAGCCTCTCTGTGGAGAACAGTCTGTGACAGATATCTCCTAGCCTCTCTGTGGAGAACAGTCTGTGACAGATATCTCCTAGCCTGTCTGTGGAGAACAGTCTGTGACAGATATCTCCTAGCCTGTCTGTGGAGAACAGTCTGTGACAGATATCTCCTAGCCTCTCTGTGGAGAACAGTCTGTGACAGATATCTCCTAGCCTCTCTGTGGAGAACAGTCTGTGACAGATCTCCGAGCCTCTCTGTGGAGAACAGTCTGTGACAGATATCTCCTAGCCTGTCTGTGGAGAACAGTCTGTGACAGATATCTCCTAGCCTGTCTGTGGAGAACAGTCTGTGACAGATATCTCCTAGCCTCTCTGTGGAGAACAGTCTGTGACAGATATCTCCTAGCCTCTCTGTGGAGAACAGTCTGTGACAGATATCTCCTAACCTCTCTGTGGAGAACAGTCTGTGACACATCTCCTAGCCTCACTGTGGAGAAAGATTTGTGACATATCTCCTAGCCGCTCTGTGGAGAACTGTCTGTGACAGATATCTCCTAGCCTCTCTGTGGATAACAGTCTGTGACATATCTCCGAGCCTCTGTGGAGAACAGTCTGTGACAGATATCTCCTAGCCTGTCTGTGGAGAACAGTCTGTGACAGATATCTCCTAGCCTCTCTGTGGAGAACAGTCTGTGACATATCTCCGAGCCTCTGTGGAGAACAGTCTGTGACAGATATCTCCTAGCCTGTCTGTGGAGAACAGTCTGTGACAGATATCTCCGAGCCTCTATGTGGAGAACAGTCTGTGACAGATCTCCTAGCCTCTCTGTGGAGAACAGTCTGTGACAGATATCTCCTAGCCTCTCTGTGGAGAACAGTCTGTGACAGATATCTCCTAACCTCTCTGTGGAGAACAGTCTGTGACACATCTCCTAGCCTCACTGTGGAGAAAGATTTGTGACATATCTCCTAGCCGCTCTGTGGAGAACTGTCTGTGACAGATATCTCCTAGCCTCTCTGTGGATAACAGTCTGTGACATATCTCCGAGCCTCTGTGGAGAACAGTCTGTGACAGATATCTCCTAGCCTGTCTGTGGAGAACAGTCTGTGACAGATATTTCCTAGCCTGTCTGTGGAGAACTGTCTGTGACAGATATCTCCTAGCCTCTCTGTGGATAACAGTCTGTGACATATCTCCGAGCCTCTGTGGAGAACAGTCTGTGACAGATATCTCCTAGCCTGTCTGTGGAGAACAGTCTGTGACAGATATCTCCTAGCCGCTCTGTGGAGAACAGTCTGTGACAGATATCTCCTAGCCTGTCTGTGGAGAACAGTCTGTGACAGATATCTCCTAGCCTGTCTGGGGAGAACAGTCTGTGACAGATATCTCCTAGCCTGTCTGTGGAGAACAGTCTGTGACAGATATCTCCTAGCCTGTCTGTGGAGAACAGTCTGTGACAGATATCTCCTAGCCTGTCTGTGGAGAACAGTCTGTGACAGATATCTCCTAGCCTCTCTGTGGAGAACAGTCTGCGACAGATATCTCCTAGCCTGTCTGTGGAGAACTGTCTGTGACAGATATCTCCTAGCCTCTCTGTGGATAACAGTCTGTGACATATCTCCGAGCCTCTGTGGAGAACAGTCTGTGACAGATATCTCCTAGCCTGTCTGTGGAGAACAGTCTGTGACAGATATCTCCTAGCCTGTTTGTGGAGAACAGTCTGTGACAGATATCTCCTAGCCTCTCTGTGGAGAACAGTCTGTGACAGATATCTCCTAGCCTGTCTGTGGAGAACAGTCTGTGACAGATATCTCCTAGCCTGTCTGTGGAGAACAGTCTGTGACAGATATCTCCTAGCCTGTCTGTGGAGAACTGTCTGTGACAGATATCTCCTAGCCTCTCTGTGGAGAACAGTCTGTGACAGATATCTCCTAGCCTCTCTGTGGAGAACAGTCTGTGACAGATATCTCCTAACCTCTCTGTGGAGAACAGTCTGTGACACATCTCCTAGCCTCACTGTGGAGAAAGATTTGTGACATATCTCCTAGCCGCTCTGTGGAGAACTGCCTGTGACAGATATCTCCTAGCCTCTCTGTGGATAACAGTCTGTAACATATCTCCGAGCCTCTGTGGAGAACAGTCTGTGACAGATATCTCCTAGCCTGTCTGTGGAGAACAGTCTGTGACAGATATCTCCTAGCCTGTCTGTGGAGAACAGTCTGTGACAGATATCTCCTAGCCTGTCTGTGGAGAACAGTCTCACACTTGTGGGTGAGAGCAGCAGTAGACGAGGTCTATCTAAGATGTCTGCTGTGGCTTTGAAGTAAAGAAGTACAGGTAGGATTAATACTGCACTGAGCAACTTGGACTCAGGGGTAGACGTAACATAGTAAATGTAAATCCGGGACAGTCCAATTAGTTTGATACAGTATGCTAATGTTATTTAGCTAGGTTTCTTAGCCTATACAGAGCATTTGGAAAGTATTCATACCCCTTGACTTTTTCCACATTTTGTTACGTTACAGCCTTATTCTAAAATGGATTACATGTTTTTTCCCCTCATCAATATTCACACAATATCCCATAATTACAAAGCGAAGACAGATTTTTAAAAAATGTTTGCAAATGTATTAAAAAAAAAAAAAAACAGATACCTAATTTACATAATTATTCAAACCCTTTGCTGTGAGACTTTAAATTTAGCCCATGTGCATCCTGTTTCCGTTGATCATCCTTGAAATGTTTCTATATCTTGATCGGAGTCAACCTGTGGTAAATTCAATTGATTGGACATGATTTCGAAAGCCACACACCTGTCTATATAAGGTCAAACAGTTGACAGAGCAAAAACCAAGCCATGAGGTCAATGGAATTGTCCGTAGAGCACTGAGACAGGATTGTGTCGAGGCACAGATCTGGGGAAGGGTACAAAAACATGTCTGCAGCATTGAAAATCCCCAAGAACACAGTGGCCTCCATCATTCTTAAATGGAAGAAGTTTCCTAGAGCTGGCCGCCCGGCCAAACTGAGCAATCAGGGGAGAAGGGCCTTTGTCAGGGAGGTAACGAAGAACCCGATTGTCACTCTGACAGAGCTCTGGAGTTCCTCTGTGGAGATGGGAGAACCTTACAGAAGGACAACACTCTCTGCAGCACTCCACCAATCAGGCCTTTATGGTAGAGTGGCCAGATGGAAGCCACTCCTCAGTAAAAGGCACATGACAGCCCTCTTGGAGTTTGCCAAAATGCACCTAAAGGTCTCTCAGACCATGAGAAAAAAAATGATCTGGTCGGATGAAACCAAGATTGAATTCTTTGGCTTGAATCCCAAGCATCACGTCTGGAAGAAACCTGGCGCCATCCCTACGATAAAGCATGGTTGTGGCAGCATCATGCAGTCAGGATGGATGGAAAGATGAATGGAGAAAAGTACAGAGATATCCTTGATAAAAACCTTCTCCAGAGCACTCAGGACCTCAGACTGGGGTGAAGGTTCACCTTCCAACAAGACAACGACATTAAGCATACAGCCAAGACAATGTAGGAGTGGCTTCAGGACAAGACTCTGAATGTCCTCAAGTGGCCCAGCCAGAGCCCAGACTTGAACCCAATCAAACATCTCTGGAGAGACATGAAAATAGCTGTGCAGTGACGCTCCCCATCCAACCTGACAGAGCTTGAGAGGGTCTGCAGAGAAGAATGAGAGAAACTCCCCAAATACAGTTGTGCCAAGCTTATAGCGTCATACCCAAGAAGACTCGAGTCTGTAATTGCTACAAAAGGTTCTTCAACAAAGTACTGAGTAAAGGATCTGAATACTTATGTAAATGTGATATTTAAGTATTTTCGCTTTGCTTAGTCATTACGGGGTATTGTGTGTAGATTGATAAGGGAAAAAAACAATTGAATCCATTTTAGATTACAGCTGTAACATAACATAATGTGGAACAAGTCAAGGGGTCTGAATAGTTTCCGAATGCACTGTATGTTAAGTTTCGTATGGGGTGTATTCATTTGTGGATGTCCATCTCCTATGATATGTTACAAATTACAACGCATACGATATATTACTAACTGCAATTCGTACAATATGTGCCGAATTTGCTAAACGTATGGTACGATATTCCAATATTATGCCACTAATGTCCCTAGGTGGCTAACGTTAGCTTAGGGTTAAGGTTACGGTTAAGGGAAGTGTTCAGTATTTGCAAAGTAGTTGAAAAGTAGTAACTCATTGCAAAGTTGCTAATTAGCTTAAATGCTAAAGTTGTCCGTGATGATTTTTGAAAACACTACCGTTGGCATGCTGGACGTTCACCCATTCACCCCGACTAACCAACCTACTTTCATTTTTGCCTTAATTAACCTCCTGTCTTATGTAACCATACCAAACATAACATATCATACTAATTTGAGTTTCCTGGATTTACAACTTACTATGTTACGTCTAGCCTATGAGACCAGGCTGCTCTGAGAAACTGCTTCTTACACTGAGCTGAGCCGTCTTTTGAGAAGCCTGGCATATTGTAGACACCTCCAGAAGGACACTGACTCCGTTCCACTCAGCCTCTCAGCCGGTCTCCCTCTTCCTGGTCTCTACCTCCACCCTGTATGATCCTGACAAACCGTCTTCTGCCTCCTCCATCAGGATGAAGAACCAAAAGAAAAAGAGAGGGTTTATTTTTCTCTTAGTCTTCTTGGTTACTCTTCCTCCCTCGTTGGGTAGGTTTTTATTTTCTCTGTCCTGGTCTTTGTCTTGATATTGGGAGTTCACTGGGTTTTCTTGACCTTCTTTTAGATAATACCATTTCCTTAACCTCTTTTGACTTTGAACTGTCTTGTTTCTCTCTGCTTTCCTGCCGTTTCAGGAAGTGAGTACAATAATTCAAATGGAATATTCAGAGAAATAGGACCACAGGTGTCAGAAGTATTGAATGGATTATGACAGCATGTGTTATAATTTCTGTACTGTATAAAAGTCTACTCGTTATCCATAGATTGTCATCTATCTTTTTTTTTAGCGATTGTGAATAAGCTTGACAGTGCTGTTTTTGTTATAAGTGACACATTTCGATTCATTTGTTTTTTCTCCACCAGGGCAAACGTCAGACTATGCTCCCTATTTCTACGACAAAGGACCGAGCAGCACCAATGGGAATATGGCTCTCTTCAGTATCTCAGAAGACACACCAGTCGGTAAGTGTTGTGAACAATTAAATAAATGAGATGATTATTTAATATAATTATTCAATTGAGTCAGTGAAGTTGTGAATTGATAATATACAGTATGTCATGTGGTTTACAAATAGCTAAATTAAAAGAAATTAAAAGAAATTAAATTAAAATCACAGTGTGATGGATTTTGTTTCAAGAACAGTGTTAAACAGTAGCTAAGGATCAGACCTGGGTTCAAATACTATTTGTAATCATTTCAAGGAGATGATGTGTGCTTCGTTGAGCTTGCCTAGCTTCGTTGACCAACAGAATAGTCCCAAAACTGCAAACCCTGCACTCCATGCAGGCGAGAGCAAACACTCAAAAATATTTGAAAGATTTCAAATAGTATTTGAACCCAGGTCTGCTTGTGATGGACTAATCAGTGATCACTTGAGCAACGTTGAGCCTTAGATTTATCACCATAATGCCCTGCAGAGGACGGTGACTCGCGCTAACAAGCTTAGCCAGGGAAAACAATAACGAGGCAGGGGTGGCTGTCAACAATAGGAAAAACAATCAGAAAATACTACGGAATGCAACATTTCCAGGTTTTCCAGAAATCCCACTTGGAGGTATACCCAGATTTCCTGCTTGTTCCTGGATTTCTCGAAAACCTGGGTTTTTGGGAAAGGTACACCTCAGAATTCCTATTCCTAAACAACTATGTCCAGGTCAGGTTAATGGTGCTGTAGGATATGCTCTCCTGTACAACTGGAGGTAGAGATGGTTTACCTTTCATGTATTTGATAGGTAATGTTATTACCAAATTCGGTAACACTTTAATATTTGAAGAGTAGCTACATAAAGACTTCATCACACATTCATAAGCATTCATAACTCATACATAAGCATTCATAACACATTCATAAGCATTCATAACACATTCATAAGCATTCATAACACATCCATAAGCATTCATAACAGATTCATAAGCATTCACCACCCATTCATAAGCATTCATAACACATTCATAACCCATTCATAAGCATTCATAACACATTCATAAGCATTCATAACACATTCATAACCCATCCATAAGCATTCATAACACATTCATAATCATTCATAACCCATTCATAAGCATTCATAACACATTCATAACCCATTCATAAGCATTCATAACGCATTCATAACGCATTCATAACAGATTCATAAGAATTCATAACACATTCATAACCCATTCATAAGCATTCATAACACATTCGTAATAATTCATAACCCATTCATAAGCATTCATAACACATTCATAACCCATTCATAAGCATTCATAACGCATTCATAACACATTCATAACACATTCATAACCCATTCATAAGCATTCCTAACACATTCATAACCCATTCATAACAGATTCATAAGCATTCATAACACATACATAAGCATTCATAACACATACATAAGCATTCATAACGCATTCATAACGCATTCATAACAGATTCATAAGCAGGTGCTATCTCTGTCTCTAACCTTACAGGAACACAGGTATATATCCTAAATGGCACTGACCCAGAGGGGGATGCCGTGTGGTTTGGCCTGACCTTTGAGAAGGGCACCAGAGAATACCTGAGAGTGGACCCCAAATCAGGAAACATAACTCTCATTCAGGAACTAGACAGAGAGGTGAGTGTAATGCAGGGAGCTTTGAGAAAACGATATCTCTGGTAATCTCAGCAACCCAGAACCAAGTCTGCCGTCTGTCGCCAGAGACTATCATTAACCCCTAGTACCGGATGTGCTATTTAGAGTGCTGTTAAAATCATGTTCTTTGTTTTGTCAGAAACAAGGTGAAATCTCAGCTCTCGTTAGCATAACAGATGGCCGGAATAAGGTGAGCTGAGCTTTGACAACAACATTCGTCGCTTCAAATGTATAGGCCTATACACATACCAAATAATCATACCTGGCTTCTCAGCCGGGCTGTTGTGATGTCATCTGTTTGTTCCTTCCTTTAGGTTGCCGAGACGATACGGGTGTTTGTCACCGATGCCAATGATGAAGAACCAGAGTTCCAGAACCTGCCTTTCGCCGTAGACGTCCCAGAGGTCAGTGTTAAACCCTCATCGCCATACAGACAGCTCTGTCTTTGGTTTAAAAGGTCTTTAGAGATAATGTTAAGTGATAACGACAGAGATGTCAATACTGGTATCATGTTTTTAGACATAATGTTAAGTGATAACGACAGAGATGTCAATATTGGTATCATGTCTTTAGAGATAATGTTAAGTGATAATGACAGAGATGTCAATACTGGTATCATGTCTTTAGAGATAATGTTAAGTGATAACGACAGAGATGTCAATATTGGTATCATGTCTTTAGAGATAATGTTAAGTGATAATGACAGAGATGTCAATACTGGTATCATGTCTTTAGACATAATAGGGTGTCACTACCCCAGGGGCCTGTCTGACATGCTGGCAAGTAATGACACCGTTATTAAAGTCTAAGCAGATATGTACTAGATAAGTAAGTGCACAGGCACTTATCTAGTACACATTATGTTTAATGTCAAATGTCATCCATGTCTGTGTCATCTGCAGGACACTCCAGCTGGAAGCAGCATTTACAGAGTGCAAGCCGTGGATAAAGACATGGGCTCTGGAGGCAGTGTCACCTACTACTTACAGGTGAACAACGTCCATTGATCACTAAAGAAGAAGAAAATGGTCTGAAACAGGAAGGGAGTATATGAACCCTCAAATAGAACAATATCATTTTGTTTTGTTGCTACGTGTGTCATAATGAACACAGTCCTGGTCTGCCAGAGGGTTCAGGGTTAGCTCTAATGTTATACAGTCTATACGAAGGATCCACTGTCATACTGTAGATGAATGGTAAGGCCACATGTCTTTAATCAACACAGGAAGTGAACCATCCTCTGAGAGAAAACCATTCTTTTTTTTTTACACTGGAGTGGAGGCAGGAAATGGTGTTACTTTAGTGGATTACATTTAAATTACATTTCAGCAAGGTGTCGAGGGCTTAGCTGGAGCTTAGGGCTGCTTTTGGCCATCAGCAAGCAAACAGCCGTTGGCACCGTTCATATGTTGACTGGGAGATTCACAAAGCAGATTCTGGAGTCTAAAACCATCCTGATGATTTTAGATATCTGAAAGAACAACAGCAGAAAATGGTTGAACGGCTGAAATGTGACGTTTTATCCCTCTTCAGGCCTGGATTTGATGTGTGATGTGGTCTTGGTTGTACTTCAGGTGTATTTGAAATGTCATTGACACTAAACAGTTAATTGAATGGCGAGTGCTTAGTTAGATCTGTCTAGATCTCAGTGTACATCATCACAACGAAGGGTTTTACTGATGGTCCTGTGTCTGTTCACAGGGAACTCCTACTACCAAGTTCACCATCGACGGCCACAGTGGGGTCCTGCGGATCAAACCAGGCGAGACGCTCGACTTTGAGACGACAACGTTACACTTTGTGACGGTGGTTGCCAAGGTTAGATGGCGGCTAGCTATGTGTCAATCAATCAATGTCATTTTTATGAAGCCCTTTTTTATACAGCAGTTGTCACAAAGTTCTTTACAGATACCCAGCCTAAAACCCCAAACAACAATGTGTCATCCCAATGTTTCAGCCCAATGTGTCATCCCAATGTGTCATCCCAATGTGTCATCCCAATGTGTCATCCCAATGTCTCATCCCAATGTCTCATCCCAATGTGTCATCCCAATGTGTCATCCCAATGTGTCATCCCAATGTTTCATCCCAATGTGTCATCCCAATGTGTCATCCCAATGTTTCATCCCAATGTGTCATCCCAATGTGTCATCCCAATGTGTCATCCCAATGTGTCATCCCAATGTCTCATCCCAATGTCTCATCCCATCCCAATGTGTCATCCCAATGTTTCATCCCAATGTGTCATCCCAATGTTTCATCCCAATGTGTCATCCCAATGTGTCATCCCAATGTGTCATCCCAATGTGTCATCCCAATGTGTCATCCCAATGTTTCATCCCAATGTGTCATCCCAATGTCTCATCCCAATGTCTCATCCCAATCTGTCCTCTCCTCTGAGCCTTGGGGGAGGGAAGCTTTTCTTCTATTTCTGTTCTCTATGAGTCCTGGGGGAGGGAAGCTTTTCTTCTATTTCTGTTCTCTGAGTCCTGGGGGAGGGAAGCTTTTCTTCTGTCTCTATCCTCTTCTCTGATCCCTGGGGGAGGGAAGCTTTTCTTCTGTCTCTATCCTCTTCTCTGATCCCTAGGGAAGGGGAAGCTTTTCTTCTGTCTCTACCCTCTTCTCTGATCCCTGGGGAGGGAAGCTTTTCTTCTGTCTCTATCCTCTTCTCTGAGCCCTGGGGAGGGAAGCTTTTCTTCTGTCTCTATCCTCTTCTCTGATCCCTGGGGAGGGAAGCTTTTCTTCTGTCTCTATCCTCTTCTCTGAGCCCTGGAGAGGGAAGCTTTTCTTCTGTCTCTATCCTCTTCTCTGATCCCTGGGGAGGGAAGCTTTTCTTCTGTCTCTATCCTCTTCTCTGATCCCTGGGGAGGGAAGCTTTTCTTCTGTCTCTATCCTCTTCTCTAATCCCTGGGGAGAGAAGCTTTTCTTCTGTCTCTATCCTCCTCTCTGAGCCCTGTGGAGGTTGAAGGGCTGGGGGTCCCTCTGTCTTTAAGCCTCAGGGGGAGGATCAGCTCCTCTCCTCCATCCGTCTCTAAGCTCTCGGGGAGGGTCTGCCCAGATTATTTAAGGCCACACTACGGCTCGGCCCTTGATCCCACACCATGGCAGTTGATTGACTAATTGTCTTGTGTGAAGGAGCATGTTGTTTAGGCCCTTTACTGTATGTTGAGTGTATTTTCATGGGAGCCAGATTCTGAAGTTCACACACAAATAGAAAGCTGTTGAAATTCACATATCTAGCAGATGGAGATGTGTGACACTGAGTTCTCAGCCTGAAGTGTCGCTCCTTTCGCAATTGAAGAAGGCCTTTTTCTTTAGGGCGATGGAGGAGGTGGTACTCCTCACTAAGCAAACAGTGTTACAGCCTTCCACACAGAGTATTTAAATTTTTTGGTATTTAATTAGGCAAGTCAGTAAGAACAAATTCTTATTTACAGCCTACTGGGGAACAGTGAGTTAACTGCTTTGTTCAGGGGCAGAACGACAGATGTCAGCTCAGGGATTCGATTCGATCCAGCAACCTTTCAGTTACTGGTCCAACGCTTTAACCACTAGGCTACCTGCCGCCTTGTTTAACTTATGCAAACAGTACTGTTGCTTCGCAATGGTTTTTAGCGCTAAATAATCAGTCAGCACATGAGTCGTCGTCCAATGTCTAACCTTCTGTTGTATCCATCAGGATGGGGGCGGGCAGTACAAAGGGAAGCATCAGGTGTTGACATCTACAGCCACCATAACCATCAACGTCCTTGACGCCCAAGACACTCCTCCAGCCTTCGTTGGAACTCCTTACTTTGGCTACGTCTACGAGGTCTCAGTTCCTGTAAGTACAACACAACCTTACTTTGGCTACATCTACGAGGTCTCACTTCCTGTAAGTACAACACAACCTTACTTTGGCTACATCTACGAGGTTTCACTTCCTGTAAGTACAACACAACCTTACTTTGGCTACATCTACGAGGTCTCACTTCCTGTAAGTACAACACAACCTTACTTTGGCTACATCTACGAGGTCTCACTTCCTGTAAGTACAACACAACCTTACTTTGGCTACATCTACGAGGTCTCACTTCCTGTAAGTACAACACAACCTTACTTTGGCTACATCTACGAGGTCTCACTTCCTGTAAGTACAACACAACCTCCTTACTTTGGCTACATCTACGAGGTCTCACTTCCTGTAAGTACAACACAACCTTCTTACTTTGGCCACATCTACGAGGTCTCACTTCCTGTAAGTACAACACAACCTTCTTACTTTGGCCACATCTACGAGGTCTCACTTCCTGTAAGTACAACACAACCTTACTTTGGCTACATCTACGAGGTCTCACTTCCTGTAAGTACAACACAACCTGATGATCCTCTGGTCTTTCAAACATAGGTTTTAAAACTTTTGGGAACTTTTGCAAGCCATTTCTTCATATTCAATAAATTGAACTTGAATTATTTTGAATATCATGTCGCCGCATTAACATACAGTATGTTCAACTGATGTTTTGGAAAACTTTTCCAGGCCATTTCTTTATGATTTATAATTTGTATTTGCAGGGTTCTGAAATAGCCACTGTGTTTGCCAAAGATGGTGACGAAGGAAACCCTAACCCTATTCATTACTCTATTACCAATGGTAAGTTACACACACACACACACACACACACACACACACTTACTTCACAAACTGCGCCATGATTCACATACTACGGTGATGTTCTTACCTTTCTCCTCCTTCAGGTAGTGAGGATGTCTTCACCATCAATAGCACAACTGGTTGTATCAGCCTAACAACTTATCCAGTCACGCTGAGGAATGAATTATATGAAATCAAAGTCAAGGTAATACAAGCTTTCTTATCCTGTTATTAGTATCAGTGCTCTGTTATTAGTATCAGTGCTCTGTTATTAGTGTCAGTGCTCTGTTATTAGTGTCAGTGCTCTGTTATTAGTATCAGTGCTCTGTTATTAGTATCAGTGCTCTGTTATTAGTGTCAGTGCTCTGTTATTAGTATCAGTGCTCTGTTATTAGTATCAGTGCTCTGTTATTAGTATCAGTGCTCTGTTATTAGTGTCAGAGCTCTGTTATTAGTGTCAGTGCTCTGTTATTAGTATCAGTGCTCTGTTATTAGTATCAGTGCTCTGTTATTAGTGTCAGTGCTCTGTTATTAGTATCAGTGCTCTGTTATTAGTATCAGTGCTCTGTTATTAGTGTCAGTGCTCTGTTATTAGTATCAGTGCTCTGTTATTAGTGTCAGTGCTCTGTTATTAGTATCAGTGCTCTGTTATTACAGTGTTAGTGCTCTGTTATTAGTATCAGTGCTCTGTTATTACAGTGTCAGTGCTCTGTTATTAGTATCAGTGCTCTGTTATTACAGTGTCAGTGCTCTGTTATTAGTGTCAGTGCTCTGTTATTACAGTGTCAGTGCTCTGTTATTAGTATCAGTGTTCTGTTATTAGTATCAGTGCTCTGTTATTAGTATCAGTGCTCTGTTATTAGTATCAGTGCTCTGTTATTAGTATCAGTGCTCTGTTATTAGTATCAGTGCTCTGTTATTAGTATCAGTGCTCTGTTATTAGTGTCAGTGCTCTGTTATTAGTATCAGTGCTCTGTTATTAGTGTCAGTGCTCTGTTATTAGTATCAGTGCTCTGTTATTACAGTGTTAGTGCTCTGTTATTAGTATCAGTGCTCTGTTATTACAGTGTCAGTGCTCTGTTATTACAGTGTCAGTGCTCTGTTATTAGTATCAGTGCTCTGTTATTAGTATCAGTGCTCTGTTATTAGTGTCAGTGCTCTGTTATTAGTATCAGTGCTCTGTTATTAGTGTCAGTGCTCTGTTATTAGTATCAGTGCTCTGTTATTACAGTGTTAGTGCTCTGTTATTAGTATCAGTGCTCTGTTATTACAGTGTCAGTGCTCTGTTATTACAGTGTCAGTGCTCTGTTATTAGTATCAGTGCTCTGTTATTAGTATCAGAGCTCTGTTATTAGTATCAGTGCTCTGTTATTAGTATCAGTGCTCTGTTATTAGTGTCAGTGCTCTGTTATTAGTGTCAGTGCTCTGTTATTAGTATCAGTGCTCTGTTATTACAGTATCAGTGCTCTGTTATTAGTATCAGTGCTCTGTTATTACAGTGTTAGTGCTCTGTTATTACAGTGTTAGTGCTCTGTTATTACAGTGTTAGTGCTCTGTTATTACAGTGTTAGTGCTCTGTTATTAGTGTCAGTGCTCTGTTATTACAGTATCAGTGCTCTGTTATTACAGTATTAGTGCTCTGTTATTACAGTATTAGTGCTCTGTTATTACAGTATTAGTGCTCTGTTATTACAGTATTAGTGCTCTGTTATTACAGTATTAGTGCTCTGTTACATGTTTAGCACATCTTTTTTATTGTCTGATCTCTTTCGCTTGTGTCTCTCTCTCTCTCTCTCTCTGCTTCTCTCTCTCTCTCTCTCTCCTTCTCTTTCTCCTTCACTCTCTCCCTCTCTCTCTCTCTCTCCTTCTCTTTCTCCTTCACTCTCTCTCTCTCTCTCTCTCGCTGTTGCTGCCATTCTCTCTGTCTCTCTGTCTCTGTGTCTCAGGCCACTGAGCTGGGGCCTAGCGAGGAGCTGTTGGACTACAATGCCATGACTATGGTGACGGTTCGAGTGGTGGATCTCAACAACCACCCTCCTACCTTCTACGGAGAGAATGGGCCCCAGAGCCAATTTGAGGTGACCATGTATGAGCACCCTCCAGAGGGGGAGATCCTCAGGGGGCTGAAGATAACGGTCAACGACTCTGATCAGGTATTGGAAGGCAAAGTCTGTTTCCCAAATTGCACCCTATTCCCTATATAGTGCACAACTTTTGATCAGTGCCCTATGGGCCCTGGTTAGAAGTAGTCCGTTATATTGGGTAACATTTCGGATACAACCAGAGACATTCTATTTCCCACCTCTCGTACTTTCATGGAAATTACTCCTTTATGCTTCGTTATAGGCCTTGAGCCTGTCTCCTAAACATGTTTGTTAGCCCAACCCCAGAACACTTGACTGATACTAGGGTATTGATAGCTCCAACGATGACTTTAGTGCTACAATCCACATTGTGTTTTATTAATGGGTGCTGGTTGTATTATATTATGTGATGTATTTGGCCGTAAAAATCTACATTTCATAAAGGATGCTTTCATTAATCCCCACCCCCCACAAAACAGTATGTGACATTATGTAAACCCATTTTAGAAATAAATATCTTAATCCCCATATTCGCCTAATAATACTATTAAGCATCCCAGGAATGTCAATAGTTAATTTAGATTAAGATGGCTGTCATTATCATCATTATCATCATTATCATCATTATGTCATTGTTCCCAGAATTCTCGTCTGCAATTTTTTACATTATATAATAATTGTATCCATTGACAGTTTTTTTTCCCCCTCAGCCCATTAGATAGATTAAAATGATTGTTGTCAAACAGAGGTCAGAGATCTTGGTATCTGCCATGAATGTTGTCATAGATGGCATATTCATGTAGGTGTGTGTTTTCTCTGACAGGGGGCGAATGCTAAATTTAAACTGAGATTGGTAGGGCCTGGTCGTGTACTCAGAGTGGTGCCACAGACGGTCCTAAATGAAGCACAGGTCACCGTCATCATTGAAGACTCTGCTGCCATTGACTATGAAAAAGGCAAATCCTTAACATACAAGGTATTTCACACCATTTTCAGCTGCATTTACAGTACCAGTCAAAAGTTTGGACACACCTACTCATTCAAGGGTTTTCCTTTAAAAAAAAAAAACTATTTTCTACATTGTAGAATAATAGTGAAGACATCAAAACTATGAAATAACACATGGAATCATGTAGTAGCCAAAAGTGTTACACAAGTAGCCACCCTTTGCCTTGATGACAGCTTTGCACACATGGCATTCTCTCAACCAGCTTCACCTGGAATGCTTTTCCAACAGTCTTGAAGGAGTTCCCACATATGCTGAGCACTTGTTGGCTGCTCTGTGTCTCACAAAGACACAGCGGTTGGAACCAAAAATCTCAAATTTGGATTTCCACCGGTCTAATGTCCATTGCTCGTATTTCTTGGCCCAAGCAAGTCTCTTCTTATTATTGATGTCCTTTAGTAGTGGTTTCTTTGTAGCAATTCAACCATGAAGGCCTGATTCACACAGTCTTCACCGAACAGTTGATGTTGAGATTTGTCTGTTACTTGAACTCTGAAGCATTTATTTGGGCTGCAATTTCTGAGGCTGGTAACTGTCATGAACTTATCCTCTACAGCAGAGGTAACTCTGGGTCTTCATGAGAGCCAGTTTCATCATAGAGTTTGATGGTTTTTGCGACTGCACTTGAAAAAACTTGAAAAGTTCTTGAAATGTTCTGTATTGACTGACCTTCATGTCTTAAAGTAATGATGGGCTGTCGTTTCTCTTTTCTTATTTATTGAGCTTTTCTTGACATATTATGGTATTTTACCAAATAGGGCTATGTTCTGTATATCTTCTACCTTGTCACAACACAACTGGCTCAAACGCATTAAGAAAGATAAATAAATTCCACAAATTAACTTTTAAATTAACAAATTAACTACCTCATGAAGCTGGTTGAGAGAATGCCAAGAGTGTGCAAAGCTGTCATCAAGGCAAAGGGTGGCTACTTTGAAGAATCTAAAATCGAAAATATATTTAGATTTAACACTACATGATTCCATATGTGTTATTTCATTGTTGTGATGTCTTCACTATTATTCTACAATGTAGAAAATAGTACAAATGAAGAAAAACCCTGGAATGAGTAGATGTGTCCAAACTTTTGACTGGTACTCCATGACAAACTGGAATAACAAATATTTGATCCGAAAATGGACAATGTAGATTGGATATGATTTTATTTTGATGGTACAGAAATTACTAGGTATTTACTAAGAAATTACAATGGTAATTATACAGTTAGAAATTACAATGGTAATTATACAATAAAAAATTACAATGGTAATTATACAGTTAGAAATTACAATAGTAATTATGCAATAAGTAATTACAATGGTAATTATACAATAAAAAATTACAATGGTAATTATACAGTTAGAAATTACAATGGTAATTATACAATAAAAAATTACAATGGTAATTATACAGTTAGAAATTACAATAGTAATTATGCAATAAGTAATTACAATGGTAATTATGCGGTAAGAAATTACATTGGTAGTTATACAGTAATAACCTATGACTTATAAAATAATAATAATTTAGCAGATTCTTTTATCCAAAGTCACTTAAAGTAGCGCTTCCATATATTTTGTATTTTTGACCCCAGTGGGAATCTAACCCACAACTCTGGCATTGCAGGCATCATGCTCATTCCTTCAACAATTCTTTACTATAGTATAACAGCAAGAATAGCAGTGAGTATTTTATGGATTTAACATAACATTTTCCTCTACCAGTTACTGGCTGTGGAGATTGACACCCCTGAGAGGTTCAGTGCGACGGCTGATATTGTGATTCACCTTTTGGACACCAATGACAACACTCCCAGGTTCACCTCAGAGTATTACATGGCACGTATCCCGGAGAACTCCCCCGGAGGCTCCAACGTTGTGTCTGTCACCGTAAGTACATCTGGATTATTCAACTCTACACAAACATCACTGCCACCAGAATATGATTATGTAATATCCCAACAATAATCCACCGATAGATGGATATTAATGGTTATGGGTAATTGGAAGCGAAGAGGAAGCAGGGATTTCCAGCTTGAGGGATTTCCACAAAATGCCCGTAGAGACGTAATGCTTATATGATTGACTTTCTCCATACAATACTCAACTATGGAACCAGATTCAATAAATGCAAATAAATTTATTGAAACAACAATAATAGGAAAAAACAATACTCCAATATCAATTTTATTTCAATGTTGTTATCTGTATTTATTTTGGGATGAATCTGCTTCCATACTACGAGTATTTATAATGTTACACTACTAGTAGTTACCCTTTAGCAGGAATTAGAGTTGGTGAGAAGGAAACATTTCTTTAGGGTCAATCATATTGGCCTTTACAATGTAGTGTCCCTGTGGTGTGACTGTGTCCTAATCACCCCAGGGAATGGGAGCCTAGTAGACAGACCCTGCTGGGGTGAAATCCTCCCCACATTGTTCGGTGTGTTTTAGCTTAGAGTAAGATCCTCTCTAGTGTGTTATCCTCAGACTGTTCCAATCAGCAAATGGACAGTGACCTTCATTCAATGACCTTCATTAAGGAGTTGTGTCCCATGGGACTCCCTACTCAACAATATTGTCCCCCAAAATAAGTTGTTAAAACTATAAATATTAATGTGGAAATTGTTGTTATTATTATGAATAATATTGTTATATAATATTGGAAAAATAAAATGTTTGATATGCATTTATTTCCTGTATGATTGGATACTTTTTAAAGAGCCCTGACATGCTTATGCATAGGTACCAAAATTCTCCTCTCCTTTATGTTCTGTTCCAAAATTCTAACTCCTCTCCTTCATGTTCCGTTCCAACATTCTACCAAAATTCTAACTCCTCTCCTCTATGTTCCGCTCCAGCATTCTACCAACATTCTAACTCCTCTCGTCTCTGTTCCGTTCCAACATTCTAACTCCTCTGCTCTCTGTTCCTTTCCAACATTCTAACTCCTCTCCTCTCTGTTCCTTTCCAACATTCTACCAACATTATAAGTCCTCTCCTCTATGTTCCGCTCCAGCATTCTACCAACATTCTAACTCCTCTCGTCTCTGTTCCGTTCCAACATTCTAACTCCTCACCTCTCTGTTCCTTTCCAACATTCTAACTCCTCTCGTCTCTGTTCCGTTCCAACATTCTAACTCCTTTCCTCTATGTTCCGCTCCAACATTCTACCAACATTCTAACTCCTCTCCTCTATGTTCCGCTCCAGCATTCTACCAACATTCTAACTCCTCTCTATCAACATTCTGACTTCTCTCTGTTCCGTTCCAACATTCTAACTCCTCACCTCTCTGTTCCTTTCCAACATTCTAACTCCTCTCCTCTCTGTTCCTTTCCAACATTCTACCAACATTATAAGTCCTCTCCTCTATGTTCCGCTCCAGCATTCTACCAACATTCTAACTCCTCTCGTCTCTGTTCCGTTCCAACATTCTAACTCCTTTCCTCTATGTTCCGCTCCAACATTCTACCAACATTCTAACTCCTCTCCTCTATGTTCCGTTCCAATATTCTAACTTCTCTTTTCTCCTCTCTGTTCCGTTCAAGCATTCTACCAGGATTCTAATTTCTCTGTTCCCTTCCAGTATTCTGAATCCTCTCCTCTATATTCCTTTCCCAGCACTCTACCAGTATTCTGACTTCTATCCTCTCTGTTCCTTTCCAGCACTCTATCAACATTCTGACTTCTATCCTCTCTGTTTCTTTCCAGCACTCTATCAACATTCTGACTTCTATCCTCTCTGTTTCTTTCCAGCATTCTATCAACATTCTGACTTCTATCCTCTATGTTCCTTTCCAGCACTCTATCAACATTCTGACTTCTATCCTCTCTGTTTCTTTCCAGCACTCTATCAACATTCTGACTTCTATCCTCTCTGTTCCTTTCCAGCACTCTATCAACATTCTGACTTCTATCCTCTCTGTTTCTTTCCAGCCCTCTATCAACATTCTGACTTCTATCCTCTCTGTTCCTTTCCAGCACTCTATCAACATTCTGACTTCTATCCTCTCTGTTTCTTTCCAGCCCTCTATCAACATTCTGACTTCTATCCTCTCTGTTCCTTTCCAGCCCTCTATCAACATTCTGACTTCTATCCTCTCTGTTCCTTTCCAGCCCTCTATCAACATTCTGACTTCTATCCTCTGTTCCTTTCCAGCCCTCTATCAACATTCTGACTTCTATCCTCTCTGTTTCTTTCCAGCACTCTATCAACATTCTGACTTCTATCCTCTCTGTTCCTTTCCAGCCCTCTATCAACATTCTGACTTCTATCCTCTCTGTTCCTTTCCAGCACTCTATCAACATTCTGACTTCTATCCTTTCCTTTATGTTCTGTTTCAACATTCTAACTTCTATCCTCTCCTCTATGTTCTGTTTCAACATTCTAACTTCTATCCTCTCCTCTATGTTCTGTTTCAACATTCTAACTTCTATCCTTTCCTCTATGTTCTGTTTCAACATTCTAACTTCTATCCTTTCATTTATGTTCTGTTTCAACATTCTAACTTCTATCCTTTCCTCTATGTTCTGTTTCAACATTCTAACTTCTATCCTCTCCTCTATGTTCTGTTTCAACATTCTAACTTCTATCCTTTCCTCTATGTTCTGTTTCAACATTCTAACTTCTATCCTTTCCTCTATGTTCTGTTTCAACATTCTAACTTCTATCCTTTCCTCTATGTTCTGTTTCAACATTCTAACTTCTATCCTTTCCTCTATGTTCTGTTCCAACATTTCTGTTCCAACATAACTTCTATCCTTCTCTTCTATTCTGTTTCCAACATTCCTCTATCCTTTCCTCTATGTCTCCTCTATGTTCTGTTCCAACATTCTATCCTTCCTATCCTCTCCTCTATGTTCTGTTCCAACATTCTGTTCCAACATTCTTTCTATCCTTTCCTCTATGTTCTGTTCCAACATTCTAACTTCTATCCTCTCCTCTATGTTCTGTTTCAACATTCCAACTTCTATCGTCTCCTCTATGTTCTGTTCCAACATTCTAACTTCTATTGTCTCCTCTATGTTCTGTTTCAACATTCTAACTTCTATTGTCTCCTCTATGTTCTGTTCCAACATTCTAACTTCTATCCTCTCCTCTATGTTCTGTTTCAACATTCCAACTTCTATCGTCTCCTCTATGTTCTGTTCCAACATTCCAACTTCTATCGTCTCCTCTATGTTCTGTTCCAACATTCTAACTTCTATCGTATCCTCTATGTTCTGTTTCAACATTCTAACTTCTATCCTTTCCTCTATGTTCTGTTTCAACATTCTAACTTCTATTCTCTCCTCTATGTTCTGTTCCAACATTCTAACTTCTATCGTATCCTCTATGTTCTGTTCCAACATTCTAACTTCTATCCTTTCCTCTATGTTCTGTTTCAACATTCCAACTTCTATCGTCTTCTCTATGTTCTGTTCCAACATTCTAACTTCTATCATTTCCTCTATGTTCTGTTCCAACATTCTAACTTCTATCATTTCCTCTATGTTCTGTTCCAACATTCTAACTTCTATTGTCTCCTCTATGTTCTGTTTCAACATTCCAACTTCTATCGTCTCCTCTATGTTCTGTTTCAACATTCCAACTTCTATCGTCTTCTCTATGTTCTGTTCCAACATTCTAACTTCTATCATTTCCTCTATGTTCTGTTCCAACATTCCAACTTCTATCGTCTTCTCTATGTTCTGTTCCAACATTCCAACGTGTGTCCTCTCTATGTTCTGTTCCAGCATTCTAACTCCCTTTCTCTTTTTTTGCATTCCAGGCCAATGATCCAGACTCTGGCCTTTGGGGTGAAGTCAAGTACTCCATCTATGGATCCGGATCTGATTTGTAAGTACAGTGGAGTCCTGCCAATACCAATGATTGTTGAACATGAAGATTTGAATAAAATCCATTAATCTGTTGGTGTGGAGCCAGTTGAATAGACCAAAATGGGCAGAAATGATCACTTAAGCAATATAATAATTTGTATTGCCTGATTATGCGTGAGGACAAACGTGGGGAAACCCACTGGGTCTTTGTATTGGGTCCCAATCGCTCAAGCAACAGTGATAGAATGGTAGAAAAAAGTGGGTTCACAGTGAATAAAGTACAGCTGCGTTTATTTTCTATGGCTTTTCCCGGCAATAGATGTGAAAACGCTTGTGCAAAAATAAAAAAAGTTGTGTAAACAGTGTTTACTTGTGTCTACTCTCCACCCAGACATAACAACAACGCTTACCAACAGATGAACCAACCTCCTACTGACTGATCATTCTCAGAGAGATTCATCTTTTTCATGGCATTCTATCACCTGCCGGCTCTGATTATTGTGGATAAAAATGAATGAGTTTGACTTGGGTTAACTAATCCTGCTCCAGGTCAACCATCTCTCAACTCAGATTCTTCCCCTTTGATTGGAAGATGGGAGAAGACAGTATTTCACTATTAGGTTGGCTATGCTTGTAGCTCTTCTCCTCCCTCCTGTAACAGCTTACTCTAAGATTGGGGCACGATAATGACTGGTTAATCTTGTAATTGGATTGCAGGGTGAAAAATAGCCTGCCAGGCCTGGATGTCTCGTGTAGAGAGGGCCAATTAACATGCAATGTGGTAGCTGGAGCTCTGCTATGGAAAGCAAGGCAGGCAGGCTGCAATACAAGCAGAACATTGAAAAAATAAGTGTCAAGTTATCTTCTAATTTTGCTTGCTGTCTTGACGCAGGAAGTAAATGATAAATGTGTGAAAGTTAACAGTTTGCCTTGTATTTGTTAATTTTCACAGGGAATACGTTCTAAAAAAAGAAAATGTTGGAAAATGGCTGAATATGTGCCACTAACAGAATATTGGACATAAAAAAATGTGTACTGGACAAAAAACGACCTTGGTGATAATACAGAATCATTTATCATCTGCAACACGGGTATTGATATATTTTTCCCATGAGATTTAATCCAAGATTAAACTGTTGTGCACAGTACATACAGTAGTGCATAACCTTGATTGTTACATAACTCCCAATATACTGCTAATGCACTGCTAAAATACTGCCAATGTACTGTAAAAAAAATACTGCCAATATACAGGTTCCAAAAGGGTTCTTCGGCTGTCCCCTTAGGAGAACCCTTTTTGGTTCCAGGTAGAGCCCTCTGTGGAAAGGGTTCTACCTGGAACTAAAAAGGGTTCTACCTGGAACTAAAAAGGGTTCTACCTGGAACTAAAAAGGGTTCTACCTGGAACTAAAAAGGGTTCTACCTGGAACTAAAAAGGGTTCTTCAAAGGTTTCTGCTATGGGGACAGCCGAAAAACCCTTTTAGGTTCTAGATAGCAACCTTTTCGAAGATAGCAACCTTTTCTAGATAGCAACCTTTTCGTGTACTGCCTAAATACTGACAATATACTGACAATATATTGCTTGTATACTACCAATATACTGCCAACTTACTCTCAATATACTGTCAATATAATGTTAATATACTATCAATATACTGCCAATATTCCACTAATATAATGTCAATATCCTGCTAATACACTGTTGTGTATTCCAGGTTTCTCATCCACCCGTCCTCAGGCATCATCTACACCCAGGCCTGGGCCACTCTGGATGCTGAGGTCAAGTCCAAGTACAACTTCTACGTGAAGGCAGAGGACACAGAGGGCAAGTACAGCCTGGCAGAGGTGTTTGTCACTGTCCTTGACATGAACGACCACGTTCCAGAGTTTGATGACAGCTTTGTGGAGAGGACCATGATCATCGGTGCACCTGTTAGGGTAGAGGTATGTACAGTGGCAATAAGATAGGATAAGATAGCACTGTATAGATCCCTAAAGTAGAGGTATATACAGTAGCCATGTGGTGTGTAGAGGTATATTCTAGAGCAGTGGTTCCACAACGGTGGGGCTGTAATAGTAGAATGAAGGTGCACTTTCACAATTGTGTAGTGCATCATCAGTGTTCCTCTTGTCATGTCAGTCATTGGATACCTTCCAGAGCTATTACTAACTGGTCATGTCCAGATCAACTATCCCATGTTAGCTAACGTTATTTAGCTAGGTTTCTTAGCCTATACAGTGCATTCGGAAAGTATTCAGACCCCTTGACTTTTTCCACATTTTGTTACGTTACAGCCTTATTCTAAAATTGATGGGTTTTTTTTCTCCCCCTCATCAATCTACACACAATACCCCATAATGACATCACAATACCCCATAATGACATCACAATACCCCATAATGACATCACAATACCCCATAATGACATCACAATACCCCATAATGACATCACAATACCCCATAATGACAAAGCAAAAACATGTTTTTAGAAATTGTTGCAAATGTATTACAAATAAAAAACTGTAATATCACATTTACATAAGTATTCAGACCGTTTACGCAGTATTTTTTTGAAACACCTTTGGCAGTGATTACAGCCTCGAGTCTTCTTGGGTATGACGCTACAAGCTTGGCACACCTGTATTTGTGGAGCTTCTCCCATTCTTCTCTGCAGATCCTCTCAAACACTGTCAGGTTTGATGGGGAGTGTCGCTGTAGAAAAGGCCCATGGAGTTGGTGGAATAATCCTTTAACTCATTGCCATTTACTCAGCTGGGCCAGGGGCGCTTTAATTAGGTCAGGTGGAAATGTCCGACAGATCTCAACTCCATAAAAGGAGGAAATTGCCATCGCCTGATCTCGCTGCTTTCTCTTCCTTAAGTCCATCTGATTCAGACGTTCTGTGCGTCCATGAATCCACCGACTCTGTTACCTTTCATCTGAACTATCTGTTGCGATCCGGAGATGGGCCATCAGTTATTGTTTATAGTTATTACGGCGGAGCGCGGCTTGGAGCGCACGCTTCAAACATATTGTGTAATGTGAATTGTCACTGATCACGGCCCTACGGATCCTCATAGGCCAATTAAGCAATCGATATGGTTCATATGTATTGAAATGAATTATATGTACACATGAAGACAATTGAAAGAGTGAAATGAGAAACGTCATTGTTTGCTAACTGATCAACTTTGATAATGGGGATTATAGATTGTATAACCATTCACTGTTTGTATTCTGTCATGATTTATGATAAATAGTTACGAGCCTAAATGACTCACGGATGATTACTATTGACTTCTTAATGAACTGGACTGTTGAATTCCCTAAATTATGTTAATAATGAATGATATGATTTGATCTTTGATTATGAATTTGACTGGATACATGTTATTCTGTTTCCTTTGTGATGCAGCACAGACGACTCAGTAAATATACCACTTTATGGTTGAAGGAATTCCTGCCTCATTCAGATCCATTCCTCGGCCACCTGACACGTGACCACCTGTTCACCTTCACTGTCAGTCATCCTACCTGTCCAGCTACCCACACAGATTCCACTAATCTTTCAGTCGCTGCACAGCTATTTTCGGGCTCCGGCTGGATCACTCAAGGATGTTTGATCGGGTTCAAGTCCGGGCTCTGGCTGGATCACTCAAGGACATTCAGAGACTTGTACCGAAGCCACTCCTGCTTTGTTTTGGCTGTGTGCTTAGGGTTGTTGTCCTGTTGGAAGGTGAACCTTCACCCCAGTCTGAGGTCCTGAGTGCTCTGGAGGAGGTTTTCATCAAGGATTTCTCTGTACTTTGCTCCGTTCATCTTTCCCTCGATCCTGACTCGTCTCCCAGTCCCTGCCACTGAAAAACATTTCCACAGCATGGTGTTTGCCACCACCATGCTTCACCATAGGGATGGTGACACTTGGCATTTGGACAACTCTAGGAAAAGTCTTGGTGGTCACTGTGTTGTTTTTGATACCCTTCCCCAGATCTGTGCCTCAACACAATTCTGTCTCCGAGGACTACCGGCAATTCCTTCGACCTCATGGCTTGGTTTTTGCTCTGATATGCACTATCAACGGTGGGACCTTAGACAGGTGTGTCCCTTTCCAATTCATGTCCAATCAATTCAATTGACCACAGGTGGACTCCAATCAAGTTGTAGAAACATCTCAAGGATGATCAATAGAAACAGGATGCACCTGAGCTCAATTTCGAGTCTCATAGCAAAGGGTCTGAATACTTATGTAAATAATGTATTTCTGTTTTTTATTTGTAATAAAATAGCAAACATTTATT
Organism: Oncorhynchus tshawytscha; assembly: GCF_018296145.1. NCBI lineage: Eukaryota > Metazoa > Chordata > Actinopteri > Salmoniformes > Salmonidae > Oncorhynchus > Oncorhynchus tshawytscha. Next base: position 27,161,767 of record NC_056452.1, on the reverse strand, counting down.
AAAAAAACAGGTTTCGCCTTGTCATTATGTGGTATCATGTGTAGATTGATGAGTCAAAACATTTTCCCCGATGCTGGAAGGGGGGCCTGAGTGAAAAGGTTTGGGAACCCCTGTCCTAGAGTTGTAATGGTTCACTGGCCATCGGTTCGGTTTGATCCTAAACACTGTGTGAATCAATACATCCCTGGTAAACACTGTGTGAATCAATACACCCCTGGTAAACACTGTGTGAATCATTACACCCCTGGTAAACACTGTGTGAATCATTACACCCCTGGTAAACACTGTGTGAATCATTACACCCCTGGTAAACACTGTGTGAATCATTACACCCCTGGTAAACACTGTGTGAATCATTACACCCCTGGTAAACACTGTGTGAATCATTACACCCCTGGTAAACACTGTGTGAATCATTACACCCCTGGTAAACACTGCGTGAATCATTACACCCCTGGTAAACACTGTGTGAATCATTACACCCCTGGTAAACACTGTGTGAATCATTACACCCCTGGTAAACACTGTGTGAATCATTACACCCCTGGTAAACACTGTGTGAATCATTACACCCCTGGTAAATACTGTACATTGAATGCTTGTTTTTGTTGGATGATAATCACCTGAAATGAAAAATGTGAGCGTGTCCAGAACCGTTCCAGTCCAGCGCAATTTTTAAGTAAATAATGTGTTTAGTTTGACTGCTTTTTCGTTTTTTTAATCCATTCAGGCCATAGATGCCGATGCAGAGTCGCCCAATAACGTGATTGAGTATTCCATTATGCAAGCTGAGCCGGACAACATCTTCGACATCAACGCAGAGACTGGAGAAATCAAGCTGAAGTCGTACATCAAGTCCATGGAGATTGTGCAGAACATCACCAAGCAGAAGGACTGCAGGTGGTCTCTGGTGGTCCAAGCCCGGGACCGAGGATCTCCATCCTTCAGCACTACCGCCGTGGTCAACATCGACATCACTGAGGCGGTAGGTTGAATGTTTCCTGACCTTAACCGTAGAGTAATAACCCTGACCTAACTGCCAAACCCTAACTGCCTAACTGCTTCATTTCCTAACCCTAACTACTTAATTTCCTAACCCTAACTGCCGAATTTCCTCACCCTTACTACCTAATTTCCTAACCCTAACTACCTAACCCTAACTGCCTAACCCTAACTGCCGAATTTCCTCACCCTTACTACCTAATTTCCTAACCCTAACTACCTAACCCTTACTGCCTAATTTCCTAATCCTAACTACCTAACCCTAACTGCTCAATTTCCTAACCCTAACTACCTAACCCTAACTGCTCAATTTCCTAACCCTAACTACCTAACCCTAACTGCTCAATTTCCTAACCCTAACTACCTAACCCTAACTGCTCAATTTCCTAACCCTAACTGCTCAATTTCCTAACCCTAACTACCTAACACTAACTGCTCAATTTCCTAACCCTAACTGCTCAATTTCCTAACCCTAACTACCTAACCCTAACTGCTCAATTTCCTAACCCTAACTACCTAACCCTAACTGCTCAATTTCCTAACCCTAACTACCTAACCCTAACTGCTCAATTTCCTAACCCTAAATACCTAACCCTAACTGCTCAATTTCCTAGCCCTAACTGCTCAATTTCCTAACCCTAACTACCTAACCCTAACTGCTCAATTTTTCCTAACCCTAACTGCTCAATTTCCTAACCCTAACTACCTAACCCTAACTGCTCAATTTCCTAACCCTAACTACCTAACCCTAACTGCTCAATTTCCTAACCCTAACCCTTTCCTAACCCTAACTGCTCAATTTCCTAACCCTAACTACCTAACCCTAACTGCTCAATTTCCTAACCCTAACTACCTAACCCTAACTGCTCAATTTCCTAACCCTAACTGCTCAATTTCCTAACCCTAACTACCTAACCCTAACTGCTCAATTTCCTAACCCTAACTACCTAACCCTAACTGCTCAATTTCCTAACCCTAACTACCTAACCCTAACTGCTCAATTTCCTAACCCTAACTACCTAACCCTAACTGCTCAATTTCCTAACCCTAACTACCTAACCCTAACTGCTCAATTTCCTAACCCTAACTACCTAACCCTAACTGCTCAATTTCCTAACCCTAACTACCTAACCCTAACTGCTCAATTTCCCTAACCCTAACTACCTAACCCTAACTGCTCAATTTCCTAACCCTAACTACCTAACCCTAACTGCTCAATTTCCTAACCCTAACTGCCCAATTTCCTAACCCTAACTGCCCAATTTCCTAACCCTAACTGCTCAATTTCCTAACCCTAACTGCCTAACCCTAACTGCCTAATTTCCTAACCCTAACTGCCTAATTTCCTAACCCTAACTACCTAACCCTAACTGCTCAATTTCCTAACCCTAACTGCCCAATTTCCTAACCCTAACTGCCCAATTTCCTAACCCTAACTGCCCAATTTCCTAACCCTAACTGCCTAATTTCCTAACCCTAACTGCCTAATTTCCTAACCCTAACTGCCTAATTTCCTAACCCTAACTGCCTAATTTCCTAACCATAACTGCCTAACTGCTTAATTTTCTAACCCTGCTGTCATACCTTATCCATAGGCTGCTTACAGGGTAAGGAAATCAATAATTTGGGGGAACTAACGCCAGCAGCATTAGCTCTGTCAAGCCTGTTAAGTGATATTTAAAAACAAACTCTCCTCTAATAGAAACATAAAGAAAGTGCTATTTCAATTGTTTATATTTTGTTTGTTTTTATATTGTAAAAATGTACATACTCATTAAGTGTATTTTTGTTTCCAAATTTGCATTCATTGATTGCATGAATTTTAAAGCCTACCTTCCTCTTTGTTAACTTCGCCCTACATATTTAACATCATATCCGAGAAGAATAGAATACCACAATATTATCTCTGTGTGAATATTATCTCTGTTGTCTTCTGTGTTGCATTGTGCTTTTCAGATCAAAGCTCGAATAATTGCAAACTTCCTGAACCTCATCAAGCGCCCATCAAATGTTATTGGACTTTTTTTGGGCATAGTCGGCTTCACAATCTTACTAACAATCTGTATATCCACTACCTTGTACTGTAGAACAGTGAAGAAAGCTCGCGTCAACCCCCAGGCCAATTTCATCAGAGTTATCCGAAGGCCCAAATGATCATGAGACCCATCCCACTGGACTATACAGACTACATTTTATATATCACCTTATTATATCTGCAAGACATTACTTTATGATACTTTAAAGACAATATATATTTTTTATTTCTTTGTCTGTAAAAGAGTAGCAAAGCACATTATAAAGGATAGGATTTTTCTATTGGATTCTTGTATTGGTATTTGGTATGTTATTAGGATACCCATTAGCTGTTTCCGAAGGCAGAAGCTACTCTTCCTGGGTTCCACACAGAACATGAAAATTGACATAATTACGGAACATGAATAGACAAGATCATCTCAAGGACGGCACTACATACTGGAGCACATTATACAGGAGAGTACTGGAGCACATTATATAGGAGAGTACTGGAGTACATTATATAGGAGAGTACTGGAGCACATTATATAGGAGAGTACTGGGGTACATTATAAAGGAGAGTACTGGAGTACATTATATAGGAGAGTACTGGAGCACATTATATAGGAGAGTACTGGAGCACATTATATAGGAGAGTACTGGAGTACATTATAAAGGAGAGTACTGGAGTACATTATATAGGAGAGTACTGGAGTACATTATATAGGAGAGTACTGGAGTACATTATATAGGAGAGTACTGGAGTACATTATATAGGAGAGTACTGGAGTACATTATATAGGAGAGTACTGGAGTACATTATATAGGAGAGTACTGGAGTACATTATATAGGCGAGTACTGGAGTACATTATATAGGAGAGTATTTATAAAGGAGTACATTATATAGGAGAGTACTGGAGTACATTATAAAGGAGAGTACTGGAGTACATTATATAGGCGAGTACTGGAGTACATTATATAGGAGAGTACTGGAGTACATTATAAAGGAGAGTACTGGAGTACATTATATAGGAGAGTACTGGAGTACATTATAAAGGAGAGTACTGGAGTACATTATATAGGCGAGTACTGGAGTACATTATATAGGAGAGTACTGGAGTACATTATATAGGAGAGTACTGGAGCACATTATAAAGGAGAGTACTGGAGTACATTATAAAGGAGAGTACTGGAGTACATTATAAAGGAACAGTAAATAAGTACACACACACACAAAGGTTTTGACCGGTCGTCAATGTAAATACGATTTTCTTTCTTAACTAACTTGTATACATATGATATTATATAAAAACAATTATAGTTATTTCATATCCATCTTTTATATTTGACTGGGATATGTTTTTCTACTCCTAAAAATGTATTTTTATCTACTTTATTTTTATCTCTACTATTTACTGTTTTGATTATATTGTCAAATTCTAGTGCTAGTATTATAGTATGTAGGACTTATTTTATAGTAATTCACCTAAGTCAGAGCATATTTTAAACAGTTTGACTATACTGAAGTAACAAAGATTAAGTCATTTACTTTCAAGCCAGTGTCTTGAGTTTAAGGTTAATCCCTTTGTCAGAAGAACAGAGTAATCTCTATTTTTCCATTTCATTTTTTTTTCTCCATATCCATGCAAATAATACTCTCAAACCAAAGACCCAGTAGCATTCAACGTAGGGCTTTAGGAACCTGTCACAGGAAGTTAATCCACAATACAATCCTTATCGGAAAACATGTCACTGCGCGTGAACAAAAAGTTCTGAGGCACCAGCCACACTCCCAAACAACAGTCAGTGTGTGTATGACCCAAATGGCACAGCCTAAAGTAGAGCGCCACACCCTAAGCCTCTATCATTAACAGACACAGTAGTTTGGGATGAAAGGGTGTTTGACAACGGTATAATTACAGTGAGAACATACATTATTAGTACATGTATGGACTAGCTGTGGGAATTGAACTCCCCAACCTTGTTGTTGTTAGCCCCGTGCTTTTACCAACTGAGCCACACAGGACTTCCTGCGGCCATCATGCTGCTAGCGTTATAGAGATGTTGTCTGTCTGGGGCTCCTCTGTCAGTGCTTGGCTCATGTCTGACCTCTGACCCTGCTGCTTGCCTGCATGCTTTTGGACCAAAATATGAAAACGTTGAAAACGTCTGATGATCTTAGTCCCGTGGATGGGCATGATTAAAAGTATTATCTTTGTGCTCTTTTGCAGACTCAACTCAAGGGGCCTATGGCAGCCTTTTTATTGCAAAGTAGGCACAACCCAATGAAGGCCCTAGGCATGGTCGCTGGTGTCATTAGCATATTGGTAGGCGTCACTGTCTTGATCTCCACGGCTATGTTCTTGCGCAACACAAAGTCCAACAGGATAATGCCGGCGCGTCGCATCATCATCAGACGGAGACCGTCAAGAGACCGTAAGCCGTGGACGTTTAACGTACCATTCCGTGGCGGCGGTGGAAATGACCCGTTGAACAAGTTTGTTGTAGGCGACCCGGAAGCAGGGAGTGTCAGCATCAACCCCAACAAAAACATCAGACCCAGGTGCTCTAGATCAAAGCCCAATCCTCTGCCCCCCAGAGCCCCCTGTCTGTCTCCTCCATCCTGTCCCCCTCTGTCCTCCGACCCCAGGCCCAGTGAGAGGCCCCGGGCTGCAGTGCCGACCGTCTCTGGGGCCCTGGCTTCAAAGGGCTCCAGAAGATCCAGCCAGAGCAGAGAGAGCAACATCAGCTCTGAGACTACTAGAATCCCCGTCAGCTCAGCCCTGGTCTCTGAACTCAAAAGGAGACTGGAGCAGAAAATCATTGAGAGCAACTCAAGCTATTATTGAACCTGATAGGTGTGGTGTGCTGGCGTTCTAACCAATCTGTCAGTAAATTGTCTGGACTTGCTGAATGTCCTCAGTGCTAGGATTGTAAAACTGCAATTGTAAAAGAAGGTTGAGGACAGTAGGTAAATTCCCTTCAAAACTGTATTTGTTTTCAAAGTAAGTCCTCTGTCAAAGCAATGTTGCAACACTGTCCTATTATTGAACCTACTGAATCTAACGAGCTCTACACATTTTCTTCAAGATGTTAACATAACGTTGGACACTTGGATCCATGGGCCCCGGTCCAGAATAGTGCAGTTTACAGGGAATTAGGGTGCCATTTGAGACACGCACTGTCATCCAGAAATAACTAGAGATGTTTCTGTACTGCCATCTTGAGACGTGTAATGGTATCCTTGTTAGATACATCTCTGCATTGCTGCCATCTTGAGATGTGTAATGGGATCCTTGTTAGATACATCTCTGCATTTCTGCCATCCTGAGATGTGTAATGGGATCCTTGTTAGATAAGTTTGCATATCTGCCATCCTGAGATGTGTAATGGTATCCTTTTGTTAGATAAGTTTGCATATCTGCCATCCTGAGATGTGTAATGGTATCCTTTTGTTAGATAAGTTTGCATATCTGCCATCCTGAGATGTGTAATGGTATCCTTTTGTTAGATAAGTTTGCATTTCTGCCATCTTGAGATGTGTAACAGGATCCTTGTTAGATACGTCTCTGCATTTCTGCCATCTTGAGATGTGTAATGGGATCCTTGTTAGATACGTCTCTGCATTGCTGCCATCCTGAGATGTGTAACAGGATCCTTGTTAGATACGTCTCTGCATTGCTGCCATCCTGAGGGAAACAACATGTTAACAAGAGTGACTAAGGGAGAAATACTGGACCATGTCTGAGGAAAAGACTACTGCATATTTCTGTGTTATATTCCTGAAACGGTTTAGTTTAATTTGCTTAAGACCCTGCAATGTTTTCAAGAATAGTGCTGAAATATATGATTAGGATTGATATGTAGCCTATGTTGCCAGAATGCAAAATGGAATTCAAATTACGGAATTAATTTGGCTAAAAGGACGCCTCAAAATAGCCTCAATCAGCCTTGCTACTGTAGCTAGCTAGCTAGCTTGTTTACAATGATTTGATGCAGTCCAGACGGGCACTAGCAGATGGCATAATAGATAACATATGGCAGCAAGGAGTTTGTGTAACTAGTGCCACACGCCGGAGCCCCTATTCCTCTCTCCACTCACCTCTTCCCCACCTTTCTACTGATACAAACAAGGTGACTTCAGCGAGCAAGTCTCCATTGAAGTTTTCCGAAACAACTGTTTTCTTTAAAACACGTAGTATTTCTACTGTCATGATTTTGTTGTAACAGTGAAAACATTTCAAATGCCCATCCCTAAAAATGTACCAACTTTGACTTGTGCGTCAGATCGAAGCAGCTATATGACACAGCTATAAAAAAATAAGAGATCTTTTTTTGACAGGATGAATGCCATTGCTTAAACACGAGTGCTCATGGACCTGTGTCTGTGACATTCTAATGGTGTTTGTCATATTTAGATAAGTAGATGTTCAAGGATTATGATGTGCCACTGCCTGCTTTCAAGACAACAAAACCTCTTGCTTGTTTGAAATCAGTAACTTTTTTTCTTTATTTCTTTATTTTGTTTTTTTTTGTTTTGCTGAAATGCTTTTCTATTTCAAAAAGGGTCTTCTTTTAATTTGGGGGGATTGGTGTTGGATTACTCACTTAAATGAAGGAATCACTTTGTTGTTTCAGTAAATATCAAACTGTATGAACGGAGATGTTGTAAATTTGGCCATAAACTAAAGCATTAATTTCCACGCTGTGCAAACTACATGAAAATGAATGGGATACATAACGATACAATATATTCTATATATGTGTGTATGTATGTATATATTCAATAATAATAATGTATGTGGTGTAACACTTGCCTGTTTCTTGAAGTGAAATCTTTATTGTCTTTATTTTTTCGTTTTGAATAAATGTATGAAAAATAATTGTCGTGTTGTGATTTTGTTAGTTCATAACTAGCGGGATATACAGTACGTTTTAGATAACAACAATAAACGGAGAGAAGAAAAAATAAGTAATCCGCACACTACTCTTGATCGTATCACTACTCTTGATCGTATCACTGCTCTTGATCGTATCACTACTCTTGATCGTATCACTGCTCTTGATCGTATCACTGCTCTTGATCGTATCACTGCTCTTGATCGTATCACTGCTCTTGATCGTATCACTACTCTTGATCGTATCACTGCTCTTGATCGTATCACTGCTCTTGATCGTATCACTGCTCTTGATCGTATCACTACTCTTGATCGTATCACTGCTCTTGATCGTATCACTACTCTTGATCGTATCACTGCTCTTGATCGTATCACTGCTCTTGATCGTATCACTGCTCTTGATCGTATCACTACTCTTGATCGTATCACTGCTCTTGATCGTATCACTACTCTTGATCGTATCACTGCTCTTTAATTAGCTTTACGCATCGCCCTCACAGCCTTTGTCAGAGCTTAAGATAACAATAGACTACAATACTGAAATAATTTTGTGATCGGCAATAAATTACATAAAAAAATAAATACATGTTTATGTGTAGATGTCAGTGGAGGCTGCTGAGGGGAGGACCGCTCATAATAATGGCTGGAACGGAGCAAATGGAATGGCATCAAACCATGTTTGATGTATTTGGTACCGTTCCACTGATTCCACTCCAGCCATTCGCATGAGCCCGTCCTCCCCAATTTAAGGTGCCACCAACCTCCTGTGATAGGTACGGTACTATATGTCATTATTCAATCAAAGGCGTGTTGTCGACAAGTGCATTGACTTTTAAGGATAATTTACACACATGAATGGTCTCAGGATGCTTTACTGTTGGCATGACACAGGACTGATTGTAGCGCTCACCTTGTCTTCTCCGGACAAGCTTTTCTCCGGACGTCCCAAACAATCGGGAAGGGGATTCATCAGGGAAAATGACTTTACCCCAGTCCTCAGCAGTCCAATCCCTGTATCTTTGGCAGAAAATCAGTCTGTCCCTGATGTTTTTCCTGGAGAGAAGTGGCTTCTTTGCTGCCCTTCTTGACAACAGGCCATCCTGCAAAAGTCTTCGCCTCACTGTGCATGCAGATGCACTCACACCTGCCTGCTGCCATTCCTGAGCAAGCTCTGTACTGGTGGTGCCCCGATCCCGCAGCTGATTCAACTTTAGGAGATGGTCCTGGCGCTTGCTGGACTTTCATGGGGTGCCACAACAATTGCACCGCTCTCCTTGAAATTCTTGATGATCCGATAAATGGTTGATTTAGGTGCAAACTTACTGGTAGCAATATCCTTGCCTGTGAAGCCCTTTTTGTGCAAAGCAATGATGACGGCACGTGTTTCCTTCAGGTAACCATGGTTGACAGAGGAAGAACAATGATTCCAAGCACCACCCTCCTTTTGAAGCTTCCAGTCTGTTATTCGAACTCAATCAGCATGACAGAGTGATCCCAAGCCTTGTCCTCGTCAACACTCACACCTGTGTTAATGGGAGAATCACTGACATGATGTCAGTTGGTCCTTTTGTGGCAGGGCTGAAATGCAGTGGAAATGTTTTTTAGGGGATTCAGTTCATTTGCATGGCAAAGAGGGACTTTGCAATTAATTGTAATTCGTCTGATCACTCTTCATAACATTCTGGAGTGTATGCAAATTGCCATCATACAAACTGAGGCAGCAGACTTTGTGAAAGTTAACATTTGTGTCATTCTCAAAACTTTGAGACAGAGAGCTGTTTGGCATCTCTGTTTTGATAATGTACCACGTTTACTAAGGCTGTCTCAGCTCAGCTGTTTGAAATCCAATTTCTCCAGAATTTTGCATAAGAATGGAATGTTGGTGTCAGGTGTGTGCGTACTGGTAGTGAAGTCAGGTGCAGGAGAGCAGAGAGTTGTGAAACAGGCGCACACTTTATTGAGGCAGGAGCAAACAGCAGATGGATGCTACTGCGTCAAAAACCTCCAGCAAAAATGGCAAAAGTGCAAAGCGCGAAAACAGTCACTAAAGCTGTAGTTTACCAAATAAACATACTTTGTGAAATAAACACGGAATGGAAAACCAGCCTGGTGCATCACATAAAACATGTAACACAAAACAATTCCGCACAAGGACATGGGGGGGAACAGAGGAATATATATATACACAATGTGATTAGGGAATGTAAACCAGGTGTGCGGGGAACAAGACAAAACAAATGGAACAATGAAAAATGGAGCGGCGATGGCTAGAAGGTCGGTGACGTCGACTGCCGAACAAGGAGAGGAGCCGACTTCGGTGGAAGTCGTGACAGTTGGAGATTGTCCGAAAATTGCTAAGAGCTGAAGAATCTACATTACTTTCCTTCAGAAGGGGTTTCACCATAGCAGTTTTTAGTGCAGGGAGGGATTAACAATAGCTTGCACTTCTTCAGATATGCAATTAAAAACTATTTTGAAGAAGGTTGGGGGGGGTAGGATTGAGAAGGCAGGTAGAAGGCTTAAGTTGTGATATAACTTTTCCTGAGTATATCTGTGTCAAATCCATAGTGCCTTTGTGTGGTAGACTAGGGACAATATCATCAAGCTTCTCATCAGATCTTGCTTATGCAGCACACTCCTCATATTTAGACTTGGAAGAGAGTTCACATAGGTTTGAGGTAGAATTTATGAGTTCATGGTCCCGTGTAGCTCAGCTGGTAGAGCATGGGGCTTGCAACATCAGTGTTAATCAATTCCCACGGGAGGGCCAGTGTTAAAACAGTATGCACTCTGTACTGTAAATTACTCTGGAGAAGAGTGTATGCTAAATTACCTCCACAAACATGAGGCCATCAATGGTTGAGAAGAGCACTCTCAAATTATTCTGATTAATAGTGATTAAGTTAGAAAAATGAACATGTCTGCAATGTCTAATTGTCTTGTTATACAGGATATGCCAAGTTGCTCTTAGAATATAATAATGGCAACTTTTACTTTCTTCACTTCCGCTCTGCCATTCTGCAATTTCTCTAACCGCTCCTACACCAAAACGGCATCATCACCATGTTCACAATCACACAGTACCATTCCAACCTCATTGTGTGGAAATGTATATAAAACTCATTTAAAATATGGAGGGGCCCTCAACCAAATCTCTCTTAGGGCCCCCAAAAGGCTACAGCCGGCCCTGATTGTCTTCATAAGTGTATGCTGTCCCTGGGTAAATGGGTGATGTTAACCCTTTAAACCTTACCATTAACACCCTATTCTACAGTCAAACTGACCTGCACCATCTTCCTAATCTTCTTTCTTGACCCTCTCGTCTCTATTCACTCATTCATGGGTAAATCTCACTTATACATAATTGGCATTTGTCTTTTGGCGGCTGAGAATGTTGATAGCAAATTCCGGTGAATCTTTCAACTGGGAAACCTGAACATTTTGTGAAAGTTATCGGAATTTTAGGTGTAATAAATTGAAAGACGTAAACTTACGATGATACAAATCAAATAAGTAGAATATCTTTGACTCCACAATAGATGTGCTTTTATTCAAGACTATACATGTTTTGATCACATTGGCATGTGAAAGACAGATATTTTAGGCAATTGTTGAATACAAAAATACATTCAAGTAAATTAAGGACTAAATTATTTACTCCCTTAATGTGACAGACAATATATATTTTATATAGATAAAAAAAAAACTAATATCAGAAATGATCATCTAATGCAGCTTTCAGTAAACTCAGAGAATATCTCATGTTGTCTATTCTCTCTGAGAGACATAGGATCTAGGTGAGACCCAAATGGGACCCTATTCACATTGTAGTGCACTACTTTTTATCTGGGCCCATACGGAGTAGTACACTACTTTTGTCCATGTCCCACTGGGAGTAGTGCACTACTTTTGACCAGAGCCCATAGTGTACTATATAGGTAGTGTACTATATAGGGAATAGGGTGGCATTTGGTACACAGGTGTGGTTAAGAGGTTAAAGATCTAGAGAGATACAAGATACAGATTATTAAAAAAAACAATATATGATAATCTCTTTACCAGTGTATGAATAAACACGCACCAAAACAACGCTTTTACATAACACATCCTTTTGAGTTGTGGTGCTAAAATCAAAGTGTTAGTCTGTGAACATGCACTCCCTTCCTGTTGGCCCTATCTCTGGGATGTTTACAGATCTGCAGGAAGTCCCACAACTAAACCTCTTATACCTATCCTATCCTATCCTATAGGATAACCTATCCAGACAAGGGTTACAAAATTACAGTAACTTTCCTAAAATTCCCAGGTTTTCCAGAAATCCTGGTTGGACAATTGCAGATGTTCTGCTTATTCCCTCCTGATTCCATGAATCACCAACCAGGATTTCCTGATTCCATGAATCTCCAAACAGGATTTCCTGATTCCATGAATCTCCAAACAGGATTTCCTGATTCCATGAATCTCCAAACATGATTTCCTGATTCCATGAATCTCCAAACAGGATTTCCTGATTCCATGAATCTCCAAACAGGATTTCCTGATTCCATGAATCTCCAAACAGGATTTCTGGAAAACCTGAACATTTTGTGAACGTTACCAGAATTGTACAACCCTAATCCAGACCCTTCAGATTTGTAAACATCAAAAGCTTAAGGTCAATGGGATCTGGGTAGGGAGCAATTCGGATGGTGTTGTCTCAAGTGTCTACCTTCACCCCTAACTCTAATCCCAACAACCTTCACCCCTAACTCTAATCCTAACAACCTTCACCCCTAACTCTAATCCCAACAACCTTCACCCCTAACTCTAATCCCAACAACCTTCACCCCTAACTCTAATCCCAACAACCTTCACCCCTAACTCTAATCCCAACAACCTTCACCCCTAACTCTAATCCCAACAACCTTCACCCCTAACTCTAATCCCAACAACCTTCACCCCTAACTCTAATCCCAACAACCTTCACCCCTAACTCTAATCCCAACAACCTTCACCTCTAACTCTAATCCCAACAACCTTCACCCCTAACTCTAATCCCAACAACCTTCACCCCCAAATCTAATCCTCACCATCCCACCCCCACCATCCCAAAGTGAGTCAAAAACAGGAAAAGAGTAGCAAAGAAGCCTCATACATTACGTAGGTAGTCGTGCAAAGGCTGTATACAGTATGTATTCCATGTATATTTAACTGAACCTCTCCTAATGAATGAGTTTCAACGAACCGTGAGGAAATGCAGTCCATTACATTCTGAAGACAAGAACAACTATATTGCATGTACAGAATTAACAGTTTTTTTTTTTGCCAGATGAGATGAATTCTCCATTTTTCTTTTAAAACAGAGATCAATCAAGATAAATAGATACAGTATATAAACTCATTAAAAAAAAAAAACTTTAACAATATACTCTTTCTACAGACATGGAGAAAGGCGTTTCACTCTTAACATGACAACTTGAAGTTTAACAAATGTATTTCCTAAAGCTTCACTTCACATGAGACTGTTTCCCAATATTACAGATAAGTGTTCCTCTAGGCGTCTTGTACACGTTTTAAAACTTTAAACCTACAGCTAAAATAACATTGTCTCTAGTGGTAGTCTCTAGTGGTAGTCTCTAGTGGTAGTCTCTAGTGGTAGTCTCTAGTGGTTGTCTCTAGTGGTAGTCTCTAGTGGTTGTCTCTAGTGGTTGTCTCTAGTGGTAGTCTCTAGTGGTTGTCTCTAGTGGTAGTCTCTCGTGGTTGTCTCTAGTGGTTGTCTCTAGTGGTAGTCTCTAGTGGTTGTCTCTAGTGGTTGTCTCTAGTGGTTGTCTCTAGTGGTTGTCTCTAGTGGTTGTCTCTAGTGGTTGTCTCTAGTGGTTGTCTCCAGTGGTTGTCTCCAGTGGTTGTCTCCAGTGGTTGTCTCTAGTGGTTGTCTCCAGTGGTTGTCTCTAGTGGTTGTCTCTAGTGGTTGTCTCTAGTGGTTGTCTCTAGTGGTTGTCTCTAGTGGTTGTCTCCAGTGGTTGTCTCTAGTGGTTGTCTCTAGTGGTTGTCTCTAGTGGTAGTCTCTAGTGGTAGTCTCTAGTGGTTGTCTCTAGTGGTTGTCTCTAGTGGTTGTCTCTAGTGGTTGTCTCTAGTGGTTGTCTCCAGTGGTTGTCTCCAGTGGTTGTCTCTAGTGGTTGTCTCTAGTGGTTGTCTCCAGTGGTTGTCTCTAGTGGTTGTCTCTAGTGGTTGTCTCTAGTGGTTGTCTCTAGTGGTTGTCTCCAGTGGTTGTCTCCAGTGGTTGTCTCTAGTGGTTGTCTCTAGTGGTAGTCTCTAGTGGTTGTCTCTAGTGGTTGTCTCTAGTGGTTGTCTCTAGTGGTTGTCTCTAGTGGTTGTCTCTAGTGGTTGTCTCCAGTGGTTGTCTCTAGTGGTTGTCTCCAGTGGTTGTCTCTAGTGGTTGTCTCCAGTGGTTGTCTCTAGTGGTTGTCTCCAGTGGTTGTCTCTAGTGGTTGTCTCTAGTGGTAGTCTCTAGTGGTAGTCTCTAGTGGTTGTCTCCAGTGGTTGTCTCTAGTGGTTGTCTCTAGTGGTTGTCTCTAGTGGTTGTCTCTAGTGGTTGTCTCTAGTGGTTGTCTCTAGTGGATATTTTAAAATGTTAAACCTACAGCTAATATAGCATTGTCTCTAGTGGTTGTCTCTAGTGGTTGTCTCTAGTGGTTGTCTCTAGTGGTTGTCTCTAGTGGATATTTTAAAATGTTAAACCTACAGCTAATATAGCATTGTCTCTAGTGGTTGTCTCTAGTGGATATTTTTTTGAAAACTTTAAACCTGTCGCACTGCTTTGCTTTATCTTGGCCAGGTCGCAGTTATAAATGAGAACTTGTTCTCAGCTGGCCTACCTGGTTAAATAAAGGTGAAATAAAAAAACAGCGAATATAGCATTGTCTCCAGTGGTTGTCTCTAGTAGATATTTTAAAACTTTAAACCTACAGCTAATATAGCTTTGCTCCAGTGGTTGTCTCTGGTAGATCTTGTGCTTTTCCCCTGTGGTTGTTTTTTTCATCTGAGGACTTACTCCTCTTCTTCATCACCTCTTCAGAGTCTCCACAGAGTCCTTCATCGCTGGCGGCTTGGAGGCTGTCGAAGGTCCCCTGTCTCTCCCCATTGGTCCTCAGGGTCTTCTCTTGCCTCCTCCTCCTCTTACACTGCTCCGTACAGCGGTCCAGGTAGCTGAACGTACATCTGGTGTCGGTGGTGCAGGCGTACATCCCCACGGGCACCGCCAGCACCATGGCGCACACGATCACGATAATATGGATGAGCTTCTCCCGTTGTTCCAGCTGACTGATGTCACTTCCTGTTACAAACACGATGCACTGACCGGCGCGGGGCATCTGGTTCTTCAGCGTTACACACACCTCGTATTTAGTAACCGGTAGGAGGTCGTTGACCGAATAGGTGTTGATGCCCGGCCCGATGTATGTCAACTCCTTTTTGTCAGAGTGGTATTTCCCCAAGTGGATGGTGAACCAGGTCTCTGCAGGGTTGTCCGTCGCAGCGTACCACTCCAGAGTGATGCCGTAGACCGTCTGCTTGGAGATGCGGATGTCAATGTAGACGTTCTCGTCGGCTGAGGCCAGGGGGAACGGGGGTAGAGACATGGCGGCACCAACGGAGGAGGAGGAGGCGTTGAAAGACTTGATGTTGACCAGGACACTGACGGAGGAGTTGCCTATGAAGTTGTTGGCGAAGCAGGTGTAAGCGCCTCGGTCCGCCAGGTGAAGGGATGGGATGACCAGCTGAGATCTGATGGTCTCATCGTCCACACGGGTCTCTGAGACTGGAGAGAAAGGAGAATTATGTTACAACTTAATCAACAAGGGTGGATAAAAATCAACATATTGTACATGTATAATATGCAGTATTGTTTATGTTATTTGTTGCATTAGGCATTATTGTTAAGTTTGCCTACAAGAAAGGCAGTGTCATACACTGTTTAAACATCAATAGCCAATCAAACCATGTTTCAATCTATAAACACCAATAGCCAATCAAACCCTGTTTTAATCTATAAACACCAATAGCCAACCAAACCCTGTTTCTATCTATAAAAACCAATAACCAACCAAACCATGTTTCAATCTATAAACACCAATAGCCAATCAAACCCTGTTTTAATCTATAAACACCAATAGCCAACCTGTTTTAATCTATAAACACCAATAGCCAACCTGTTTTAATCTATAAACACCAATAGCCAACCTGTTTTAATCTATAAACACCAATAGTCTACCTGTTTCAATCTATAAACACCAATAACCAACCAAACCCTGTTTCAATCTATAAACACCAATAGCCAATCAAACCATGTTTCAATCTATAAACACCAATAGTCAAATGAATGTATGAAATACACATGCTTTAGCCTACTTGGCTTAAATCCTGTCATCAAAGTGGTGTAGTTATGAGTGACTGACATGTGATATCAGTCACTGGTAAATAACCGCAGCAAAGTCACAGCAATCTAATAGATGATAGTTTGGAAGTTGCAATTAAATAAAACCTTACCAGTAAATCCCCGTATAATCTTCAGGCTGTATGACCAGTGGATGGCGGGGTCAGGCCTGGCTTTGACTAAGCACCGGAGGGTTACCTTGTCCCCCAGTGACACCGTCATGTTGCTTTCTGAGGCTGAGGCCTCGGGCTTCATACATGTTTTCAAACCGACTTCGTGGAAGAACTTTCCCGCTCTGGAACTGGGGCCAGTGCACATCAGGTACGAGTTCATCAGAATTAGAGGCGGACTAACACTTTTGATAAACTCTACGAAACCTTTGAGGCGGCAGTCACACAGCCAAGGGTTGTCGTGCAGCGCTAAAACAACGTTGGTCTCTCCACTGCTGGGCTCTGTACCTTCTTTTCTCTCCGGAGTGTTGAGGAGAGGCCAGTTGAGGAAGACATCCCTGGATATGACAGTAAGCTGATTGAAGGATAAGTCTAAATAGGTCAGGCCTGGAAGTTGTCTCAGGGCAGATTCCGGGAGAACGTCTAGTCGGTTATGTTTCAGGTCCAAAATCTTCAGGTTCGGGGTATCCTGGAACGCTGTCCATGGGACTGAACGCAGCTTATTCCCCTGTAGCCGTAGTTCGGTTAGATTCGTCAGCCCCTCCAGACTCTTGATGTTCATTAGGGTGATGTCGTTGAAATTCAACCACAGAGACACCAAGGCACTAACTTTAGAGAAGGAGCCGCGGGGTAATTCGGTCAGATGAGAATTCTCTATTCGAATTTTACTGAAATCATTTGGAACATTGTCTGGGATTCGTCCCATGGCTGTTTCCATGCAAAGTAGGGATCTAAAATGAAACAAAAAAACATGCTGGGTTATGTAAGTACGGTTACAGTTATAATTTAATGTTTAAATGAAATAAACAAAACTAGGTTATTTATGTTCTCTTAGAGTAAGTAAATCTCTCCACGTTGTTAAAACAAGTTCTGAAAAACAACATTGAGTTTAGCAATAGGCTAAAGTCGATCAGTCAATAGGTCTACTGCATAACGTACTGACACCGTAAAGAAACTCGGGTCAAAACTAGTTAGCCTACAAAATAATTGACAACAAACAATTTACCTTCCCAAGTTGTCATTTGTGCAAGAGCAGCCGGGTAAACAAGAAGTTGATCCAGGAGTAACTCGACAGAATAGCAACGCTATAGTTAAAACTGAATACAAGGTGGCGGCCATATTCCTTTAACAGAAACGCATGTGAAGCATTTGAGCAGGGCATCTCCACCGGGACGGACCGTATAGGTAAAGCTATTACTTTAATCTTCCTAGTGACGCAATTTCTTAAGACCCCAAAGGACATGATAAACACACCGGAGGTTTGTATTTTTAGCAATGAGCCTCATTGACTGAGTGTCTATATGTGCCTCTACTAAACATATGTTCACTAATCCCTATGAATTAATGGGAAGGTTTTCAGGAATAATACGACTTGATATTGAATATGTGACCTGACCCCCAAAAAATAAAAATAGAAATGGATTATCAGGGAGCATAATACGCAATCTATAGATTTGTCTTACTACAAACCAGCTGAGAAAATGGCACCCTATACCCAACGCCTATTATTTGTGTTACTGCGTGAAACAAAAGGATCACAAAAAAAACAAAGAGCTCGTGGTGCCTTTTTAATTGAGGAACATTGGAAGAGGTCTTCAGACATACATAGTCTGCAGATGTTAGTGTACAAAGTAAAGGACTACAGTGACCATGACACAAACAAACACTGGTCTAAGGTACTTAAGTAAAAAATACTGGAAAGTACTATTTAATACTATTTAAATCGTTTTTTGGGGTATTTGTACAGATGTTAGTGTACAAAGTAAAGGACTACAGTGACCATGACAAGGAAACAAGTTGTACACCAAACAAACACTGGTCTAAGGTACTTAAGTAAAAAATACTGGAAAGTACTACTTAAATAGTTTTTTGAGGTATTTGTACTTTACTATTTATACAGTGCCTTGCGAAAGTATTCGGCCCCCTTGAACTTTGCGACCTTTTGCCACATTTCAGGCTTCAAACATAAAGATATAAAACTGTATTTTTTTGTGAAGAATCAACAACAAGTGGGACACAATCATGAAGTGGAACGACATTTATTGGATATTTCAAACTTTTTTAACAAATCAAAAACTGAAAAATTGGGCGTGCAAAATTATTCAGCCCCCTTAAGTTAATACTTTGTAGCGCCACCTTTTGCTGCGATTACAGCTGTAAGTCGCTTGGGGTATGTCTCTATCAGTTTTGCACATCAAGAGACTGAACATTTTTCCCATTCCTCCTTGCAAAACAGCTCGAGCTCAGTGAGGTTGGATGGAGAGCATTTGTGAACAGCAGTTTTCAGTTCTTTCCACAGATTCTCGATTGGATTCAGGTCTGGACTTTGACTTGGCCTTTCTAACACCTGGATATGTTTATTTTTGAACCATTCCATTGTAGATTTTGCTTTATGTTTTGGATCATTGTCTTGTTGGAAGACAAATCTCCGTCCCAGTCTCAGGTCTTTTGCAGACTCCATCAGGTTTTCTTCCAGAATGGTCCTGTATTTGGCTCCATCCATCTTCCCATCAATTTTAACCATCTTCCCTGTCCCTGCTGAAGAAAAGCAGGCCCAAACCATGATGCTGCCACCACAATGTTTGACAGTGGGGATGGTGTGTTCAGGGTGATGGGCTGTGTTGCTTTTACGCCAAACATAACGTTTTGCATTGTTGCCAAAAAGTCATCTGACCAGAGCACCTTCTTCCACATGTTTGGTGTGTCTCCCAGGTGGCTTGTGGCAAACTTTAAACGACACTTTTTATGGATATCTTTAAGAAATGTCTTTCTTCTTGCCACTCTTCCATAAAGGCCAGATTTGTGCAATATATGACTGATTGTTGTCCTATGGACAGAGTCTCCCACCTCAGCTGTAGATCTCTGCAGTTCATCCAGAGTGATCATGGGCCTCTTGGCTGCATCTCTGATCAGTCATCTCCTTGTATGAGCTGAAAGTTTAGAGGGACGGCCAGGTCTTGGTAGATTTGCAGTGGTCTGATACTCCTTCCATTTCAATATTATCGCTTGCACAGTGCTCCTTGGGATGTTTAAAGCTTGGGAAATCTTTTTGTATCCAAATCCGGCTTTAAACTTCTTCACAATAGTATCTCGGACCTGCCTGGTGTGTTCCTTGTTCTTCATGATGCTCTCTGCGCTTTTAACGGACCTCTGAGACTATCACAGTGCAGGTGCATTTATACGGAGACTTGATTACACACAGGTGGATTGTATTTATCATCATTAGTCATTTAGGTCAACATTGGATTATTCAGAGATCCTCATTGAACTTCTGGAGAGAGTTTGCTGCACTGAAAGTAAAGGGGCTGAATAATTTTGCACGCCCAATTTTTCAGTTTTTGATTTGTTAAAAAAGTTTGAAATATCCAATAAATGTCGTTCCACTTCATGATTGTGTCCCACTTGTTGTTGATTCTTCACAAAAAATACAGTTTTATATCTTTATGTTTGAAGCCTGAAATGTGGCAAAAGGTCGCAAAGTTCAAGGGGGCCGAATACTTTCGCAAGGCACTGTATGTTTTGTCAGCATTTACTTTTACTGCACTACATTCCTAAGGAATGATGTGCTTTTTACTGCATACATTTTCCCTGACACCCAAAAAGTACTCATCACATTTTGAATGCTTAGCAGGACAGGAAAATGGCACTATCCATGGTGCTGATCGCAACCAATTATTTATATAATACATTAGATGACTGACAGGGGGCGCTGTTTTGAAGCCACCGAGCTTAAACAGACTGATTTTGATGTGGATTTGTGTATTATGCTAATTAGATGTCCGTGCTAGATATCGACTCTAGGGGGTTAAAGTATAGTTTTTAAGAGAGTACCAATATCACTGTCCCCACTACAGCAAAAAAATATGAAATACATTTGCTCCCGAGTGGCGCAGAGGTCTAAGGCACTGCATCTCAGTGCAAGAGGCGTCACTGCAGACCCTGGTTCAGCGGTCTAAGGCACTGCATCTCAGTGCAAGAGGCGTCACTGCAGACCCTGGTTTGGCTGGGTCTAAGGCACTGCATCTCAGTGCTTTTAGAGGTGTCACTACAGACCCTGGTTCAGCGGTCTAAGGCACTGCATCTCAGTGGTAGAGGTGTCAAATACAGACACTGGTTCAGTGGTGTACAATCACTGCATCTCAGTGCTAGAGGGGTCACTTTTCAGACCCTGGTTCAAACCTCTAAGGCACTGCATCTCAGTGCTAGAGGGGTCACTACAGACCCTGGTTCAGTGGTCTAAGGCACTGCGTCTCAGTGCTAGAGGGGTCACTACAGACCCTGGTTCAGTGGTCTAAGGCACTGCATCTCAGTGGTAGAGGTGTCACTACAGACCCTGGTTCAGTGGTCTGGCGTTTACTGCAGACACCCTGGTTTGAAACCAGGCTGTATCACATCCGGCTGTGATTGGGAGTCCCATAGGGCGGGGCACAATTGGCCCAGCGTTGTCCTGGTTTGGCTGGGGTAGGCCATCATTGTAAATAAGAATTTGTTTTTAACTGACTACTTAAATAAAGGTTAGATACATATAAATATATATATATATATATATATATATATATATATATATCAAAAATGGTCCTTGAAATATTTCATTTAAATACTGAAGAATTCTATTACAGTTTTTTTACAATCACTTTGGCACTAATTTCGGAACCTTGATGTCATTTTTCAAAACTCCAGACACAAACCTCACAACCAATGATCAAAATGCAAATTTTTCAAAACTCTAACACTAACACTTTTTCCACGGTGTTGTACGTTAAGAGATGCCCTTCTGCACACCACTGTTTAAAACAGCTGTTATTTGAGCGTTTGTGGCCTTTCCGTTAGCTTGAATGAGTCTGGACATTGTCCTCTGACCTCTCTCATTAACAAGGTGTTTTTGACCACAGAACTGCTGCTCACTGAATGTGTTGTGTTTATCGCACCATTCTCTGTAAACTCTAGAGACTGTAGTCTCTCTCCCAGGAAGGCAGCTGTTTCTGACATGCTGGAATCACCATGTGTGGCATCAACAATCATGCCACGGTCAAAGTATCTTAGATTATGCCTCTTGCCCGTTCTAATTTAAGGTCAAACAACAACTAAAGCTCTCTACTCTATACACTCTATATATTGAGTTTCAGGCAGCCACATGATTCGCTGTTCTAATGTAACTGTCCTTGATGAGCTAAATCAGGTTGGTAGAGTTGATGGCTTGACCTATGTCATTGTGTGGGATAATGTCAGGTTCCACCATGCTCAAATGGTGCAAGCCTGGTTTCAGGCCCATCCACAATTTACCACCCTGTACTTACCCCCATACTCTCCTTACCTAAAACCCGATTGAGGAATTCCACATGGAGGTGGAAGGTATATTGTAGGCACTCTCACGAACAAGCCGCCCATCTCCGGGCCATGGATGACGCATGCAATGACATCATGGCAGACCGGTGTCAGGCCTGGATTTGCCCGAAGATTCTTCCCAAGATGTTTGGCTAATGAAAACATCCTTTGTGATGTGGATGAGAACCTTTGGCCAAATCCACAAGACAGGGTTGATGGAAATATAGAAGTACAGTAATCAATCTTTTGTTTTGCTTTTTACAGTAAGCCAGGTGAGGAACACTCCAGTGATGTTTTACAGTAAGCCAGGTGAGGAACACTGCAGTGATGTTTTACAGTAAGCCAGGTGAGGAACACTGCAGTGATGTTTTACAGTAAGCCAGGTAAGGAACACTGCAGTGATGTTTTACAGTAAGCCAGGTGAGGAACCAGGATGAGTAAACCAGGTGAACACTGCAGTGATGTTTTACAGTAAGCCAGGTGAGGAACACTGCAGTGATGTTTTACAGTAAGCCAGGTGAGGAACACTGCAGTGATGTTTTACAGTAAGCCAGGTGAGGAACACTGCAGTGATGTTTTACAGTAAGCCAGGTGAGGAACACTGCAGTGATGTTTTACAGTAAGCCAGGTGAGGAACACTGCAGTGATGTTTTACAGTAAGCCAGGTGAGGAACACTGCAGTGATGTTTTACAGTAAGCCAGGTGAGGAACACTGCAGTGATGTTTTACAGTAAGCCAGGTGAGGAACACTGCAGTGATGTACAGTAAGCCAGGTGAGGAACACTGCAGTGATGTTTTACAGTAAGCCAGGTGAGGAACACTGCAGTGATGTTTTACAGTAAGCCAGGTGAGGAACACTGCAGTGATGGTTTACAGTAAGCCAGGTGAGGAACACTGCAGTGATGTTTTACAGTAAGCCAGGTGAGGAACACTGCAGTGATGTTTTACAGTAAGCCAGGTGAGGAACACTGCAGTGATGTTTTACAGTAAGCCAGGTGAGGAACACTGCAGTGATGTTTTACAGTAAGCCAGGTGAGGAACACTGCAGTGATGTTTTACAGTAAGCCAGGTGAGGAACACTGCAGTGATGTTTTACAGTAAGCCAGGTGAGGAACACTGCAGTGATGTTTTACAGTAAGCCAGGTGAGGAACACTGCAGTGATGTACAGTAAGCCAGGTGAGGAACACTGCAGTGATGTTTTACAGTAAGCCAGGTGAGGAACACTGCAGTGATGGTTTACAGTAAGCCAGGTGAGGAACACTGCAGTGATGTTTTACAGTAAGCCAGGTGAGGAACACTGCAGTGATGTTTTACAGTAAGCCAGGTGAGGAACACTGCAGTGATGTTTTACAGTAAGCCAGGTGAGGAACACTGCAGTGATGTTTTACAGTAAGCCAGGTGAGGAACACTGCAGTGATGTTTTACAGTAAGCCAGGTGAGGAACACTGCAGTGATGTTTTACAGTAAGCCAGGTGATGTTTTACTGCAGTTTTCTTCTTTTTTTTGTAGCTAATTATTTTTGCTTTGATTCAAAGAAATCTATGAGTGATTTTATTGTATTTCATCAATAAATGTCATATTTTGTTCAATGATTCCACCGTGTCTGTAGTATTCTCTTTACTAGTCCTTTTACAGTGATGTATTTACGTGTAGTACCATAATGAAACATGTATCACATATTTTGTACTACAATATTTAATGATTGTACGAACAACTACACAGTGAAACTATCGGTATGTTGTGTGTGGGTGATCTAAATGAATGTTCTTATGGTATTTCATGATACATTAGTTATTTGAACCAATGATTCTGCAAGTGCAAGGTTTCTTTAAAGATATGAATGCACAATGCAATGTTTTGACCATTGGACAGCCTGTGTTACAAGTGATGACCGTTTTGAGTTTTGTGTCTAGAGTTTTGAAAAAATGACCACAAGGTTCTGAAATTAGTGCCAAAAGGATTGTAAAAAACTGTAATTCCTATGGATGGTTGAACCTTCTGAAGAGTACCAATATGGCTGATCGGTGGCTTCAAAGCCTCTCATTGGCCAATACCAGAGTATGGGAGTGGAGCTGGAATGGAGAGGACGCTCAATTTGACTGGAGTGTGGAGCGAGTTTCCCAAAGGCTGGAGCGCCGTCCTTCTCGCCCGCTCCAATTTCGCTCCAGTAGCGCACCAGTAGCGCTCACGGTATGCCCGGACCAGCATGCATTTGTAGTCTACTTGTGTGCTGCTATAGCCCCTTGCTTTAGCTACTGTCAGGGAGTTTGCTAAATATTTGAAATGCCTAAAGAAAAAAAAATGTATCTTGGGAGGAAAATGCTTTTACAGAGCAGGTAAGGATTTAAGACAAACATTTATAAAAAAAAAGTTTTTATTTAGTCATACATTTATACATACACATCAGATCATAGATACATATTACAAAATATATAGTACGTTAGCTTTGATTGGACAGTAAAGCTGGCACATTAACATACATGGTAAATACAAAAAAAGTATAAAATATCACTAGAGATGAGTTCTGCTTCAACAATACTTTACAAATACTTTATTTTGTCAAATAACATAATAATAACTCCAGAATAACTGTCAGATGAACTCCAGAATAACTGTCAGATGAACTCCAGAATAACTGTCAGATGAACTCCAGAATAACTGTCAGATGAACTCCAGAATAACTGTCAGATGAACTCCAGAATAACTGTCAGATGAACTCCAGAATAACTGTCAGATGAACTCCAGAATAACTGTCAGATGAACTCCAGAATAACTGTCAGATGAACTCCAGAATAACTGTCAGATGAACTCCAGAATAACTGTCATTCCTCTTTCTCCTTGCAAAACGTCATTAAGAAGATGGGCTTAATGTATTCTAGTAGAATGGGCCATTTAGAGTTCCTTATTCCATTCTGAGTCTGGGAATCTTCCACACAGAATTTCTGTAAAACCAGGGAATTTTGGAAAAGTTAAATACTGCCCTTAAAAGTGCATGACAAATACAAAATGTTTCTTTGCAGATCAGAAATCATTTATGAAAAAAATATATATATAATTTTTTTATTTATTACAGTTCACCAGGTCAAGGGTTGCCTGTATTCCCATAATCACACTTATGTTATTTATTACAGTTCACCAGGTCAAGGGTTGCCTGTATTCCCATAATCACACTTATGTCAACATTTATTTATCTAACTCACATATTCACCACACGTTTTTTTTCCAAAGGAAAGAGTGTCAATGCAACTAGCCTTTTGTTTCTGTCCAGTCTCTGAGCAGTTTCACTCATGCTATTGTCAACTACTGGCTGAAATCATACAAAACCTTAGTATCAAATATTTAAGTTCTGCTTGGAAAGGACATACTTTCTCTGCCCTCTAAAGGCTTGAGGCCATCAGTTGGTATCAACAAAAGTACTCGTTAGGCGGTCCCT
This sequence comes from Oncorhynchus tshawytscha, assembly GCF_018296145.1. Lineage (NCBI taxonomy): Eukaryota > Metazoa > Chordata > Actinopteri > Salmoniformes > Salmonidae > Oncorhynchus > Oncorhynchus tshawytscha. The sequence goes on along the minus strand of NC_056452.1, from coordinate 27,136,514 downwards.
CAGTTCTACAAATGGCCTCGGAGTCCACACTGCACCTAGCAGAGAGCAGTCTGTTGGACTCGTCTGGCTGTTGCCTGGCAAGGTACTCCCCCTCCATCCCCTTAGGGTTCTGTCCCGGGGATAGGGTCTCGAATGTCACATATGATTCTTGGATATCTTTGGATTTTCTCCCCAGTAGCTTTTTGCAGCGCTTCTTGAGCGCCCCGCAGCAGACGATCAGTGTCAGGGGGACAGCGATCACGCAGGCCACGGTGATCACCACCACGTTAATGAGCTTCTGGGTGCCGCTTGCGCTGGCTGCCTCGTCCGTTGAGAAGATTACACACTGCTCCTTTTTAGGGATCAGGCCTTTGACGCAGACGCAGGCGATGTACTTTGTCCTTGGCACAAGGCCCTCAATAGTGATCCGGTTCTTTCCCGCAGCGACGTTGATCCTCCGCATGTCCCTCTCGCCGAACACGGCGTACAGGACGCTGAACTCGGTGGTGTTCTTGGCCGCCGGGGCCCGCCAGTTCAGGGAGACGGTGTGGTCGGTGTCCCCGATTATCTTCACCGAACGCACCACCCGTTTCTCCGGTGGTGCCGGCGCCTGTAAAGAAGAGGCGTTGGCTGCTAGGTTGCTAAGGACCTTCTTCTCCACTTCCTGCATCGCCGTCTCCGTGATGGGAGGACCGGGCGTCTGTCCGTCAACCACGCTGTTGGAGATATCGTAGCTCTCGATATCATACTGTCCTGTAAAACCGCCCGGGCCTAGTGGTTCGGTGATGGGCGTGGCTGCCGTGGTGGTTGGTAGGTATTTTGCAACAAGTTTATCCTGGTAGGCAGCTTTCCCAAACCCACCGGTTTTCCGTCCCCTTTGTTTTCTAGTCTTGGAGCTGCCACCTTGTTCCTCATTTTTTAAGGAGTCTGTGATAACTAGGGAGATGATGGCATCTGCAGTCCCCAGGAAGTTGGTCGCTTTGCAGATGTATTTCCCAGAGTCCCTGTAAGAGACAGCACGAACACTCAGGATGGACCAAATGATTCCCTCCTTTGAAACTTCTTCCTCAACTATCAAAGAAATACGAAAGAAAAAGTGGTTGGATCAATTAGTGAAAAGAAATCAGGCCACCCATCTGTAATCTAGGAAATAAATCCATCCATCTGTAATCTAGGAAATAAATCCATCCATCTGTAATCCAATCTATTTCAGCTTCTGACTGTACAGTGCCAAAAATAGATTTCCTAAGTACGTACTTATTTTAGGCAATAGGCAGACATGTATTCCCTGGTCCCAGATCTGCTTGTGCTGTCTTACCAACTACGCCAAACATGACCATGGGAGTTTCCAAGACAGCACAAACAGATCTGGGACTAGGCTACAACCTGCCATGACTGGAGCAGGTTTAGCCAAACTAACTGTTTTGTGTTACCCTTTATCCATCTTTTTTTTTACGTCTGTACTGTAGCTACTGCTTGTTCTTGCCTGTAATCTATTTGTTACACATTAAATACATTCACTCAATAAATCAATGGAACTCACCAGTGCCGTTCATCTGTTTGCCGTCTGCCCGGGTCCAGGACAGCTCTGGTACCGGGACTCCGATTGTCCCACAGCGCAGCAGGACGTTGTTCCCCAGGGAGCTCCTGACCCGGGCCACAGCCGTGTGGACACGGGGCTCCTGGCACTTCCGGAGCTCCGTCTCGCTGAACGACACCCCCGACAGGCTCTCTGGGTCCGCGCAGTGCAGCCTGGTGTCGATCAGAGTCACGGATGACGACGGAGACTTCTGGAACTGGACCACGTCATAGAGCCGGCAGTCGCACAGCCACGGGTTGTCATGGAGACCTACATCAATGAAGAAAATAAACATTTCGCCAGGAAATACATTTTTGGTTTTGTTTAGCAGACGCTCTTATCCAGAGCGACTTAAGAGTAAGTACATTCAACTAAAATAGGTAAGGTAACAACAATGGTAACTAAACAAAGGTAAAATAAAAACAACATCACTTTTAGCCTGGCAATAGATAAGATAGATATGCTTTTTGGTCTTAACGTTTTTGCTCTGTCTGAACTATGACCATGTGTTATGTGTTTACAATGGCAGTTTAGCAAAAAAAAAGTAATTGAAAGTAGAAGTAATCATGCTAGTTTGAAGTGAGACTAGTGAATGTAGTCACAATTAACACTACAGTATGGCTACATTTACTATAATTAGAGTAATCCTTACACTACTCCCAAATGCTGATGCTGTCTCCTCCAACTGTCCATGTAATGCTATGTAACACACCAAAGGTACTCATGGAATGCATGTTGGGATAAAAACACCTTGACAAGAAATGTTGTAGATAGCGTTTAAAAAAACAACCTTTCCCTGTGTATCAATTTCATGTCATTTAAGGCTTGCAAACCAAATGGGATTCCCTCTAGGTAAATAAAGATAGCTTTAATTGGAATTGATTGATTAATTAATTGCTTAATTGGTTGTTTAGATCCTTACCTAGAATATATTTGGAACTTTCCCCATCTCCTTGAGATGGTTTCACAGATAACCACGTAAAGAGAACCTCAGGAGGAACTGTGACTAGGCTGTTGCTAGATAAGTCCAGGTAGGTCAGGTTCTTGATATAGATGGCCGCCTCGGCCGGGATCGACGATATCTTATTATTATGCAAGTCCAGTAGCCTCAGGTCGGGCATATCAGTCAGAGATTCCCAGGGGAAAGAGATGAGAGCGTTCCCTTCCAGTCTCAGCTCATCCAGACTTCTCAGGCCACGGAAGCTGTCTACATTCAAAGAGTTCAGAGAGTTGAAAGACATGCAGAGCAATTCCAAACTGTTGAGGTAGTGAAAGGTTTCGCTGGAGATCCTTGTGATGGCAGTCTTCTCGATCCGCAGTTTCGAGGTGTCTGTAGGAAAGTTGGGTGGGATCAGAGTGATCTCTGGGTCATTGCAAAGGACACTCCTAGATCGATGGAAAGAAAGGTAAACACAGGTTAGTGAATGTCACTGTATAACCCATTATAACAGGTTTATTTAGATAATTCAACCGTATTACAAGGTTGACTCAATTAACCATGGCCTTGTATGTGTTCATGACATAGGATAGCTTGACAATTAATGCATACAACAACAACAACAAACAAAGAAATCACACTAAATATTTATTTATTTTATATCTGTTTTTAATCGTTCGTTTTTTTTCGCTTATTTTATTCCTCTGGGTCTAAACGTGGTGAATACACCAGGATCAACGAAGAGCGGTAGATAGCCGAGTGTGTTGAGCCAGTAACCAAAAGGTTGCTGGATCGAAACCCTTCGAATCCCAAGGTTAAAAATCTGTCATTCTGTCCCAGAACAAGGCAATTATCCCACTGTCATTGTAAATAAGAATTAGTTCTTAACTGATTTGCCTAGTTAAAATGAAAAGGGATTAGAGCAGCGCAAATGAATCCCCAGACCTATATAAACAAAAAAAGAGCTGATTTTACCTGCATATTCCGCCCCTGTAGCACACAACAGACAAAAACATATAGAAGTTGTTGACATGAAGATTTTAATTAGTTGTAATAATTGCATTGGTCTTACCTTGCTTTGGATCCGTCCGATAGTTTGTGAAAGAAACAGCTACATTGAAACGGACACGTGCTGCATACACACCGTCCGAGGTAAAGTAATGCCAAGCAGAAACACAGACTAAAACCTTGAACCATTTTCTCTCCGAAACTTCACTATCAAATATAGAAGATAGTTAGATTTTTTTTTAAAGTACTGTTTATTTTGTTCTTCCCGAGCCTGCGATGCATCATGTGTGTGTCCTGCTATCTCAGTATCCCATATTGGTCTGAACGTCGTTCCCGAAGCCTGAGATAAAAAGAACGGAGGGATTAGTGGAGAGGAATTGGGTTATTTTCATTTACGCGAGTATTGCCTCCTGGCAGTTCATTAACGAGCTGTGTAGGTTTGCTTATTTTTATATGCAGATTAAAAACACTTCTCTATAGTTGGGGTTTATTATAGAGATGGGAGGGGACCATCAGTCTACCATCAGTCTAAATGCAGAGTAAAACACTTCTCTATAGTTGGGGTTTATTATAGAGATGGGAGGGGACCATCAGTCTAAATGCAGAGTAAAACACTTCTCTATAGTTGGGGTTTATTATAGAGATGGGAGGGGACCATCAGTCTAAATGCAGAGTAAAACACTTCTCTATAGTTGGGGTTTATTATAGAGATGGGAGGGGACCATTAGTTTATATGCAGAGTAAAACACTTCTCTATAGTTGGGGTTTATTATAGAGATGGGAGGGGACCATTAGTTTTGGTGGTTCATTTACTTTTATAGAAGCACTGTATGCATTTTCTTGAATGTGACAATATAAGGTAAGTGCAAAAGGAGCTATTATTTTTTCAAACATAACTATTACCATAGTCTGTCATTAAAAGGTTGCATACCATGATTTTGACATAGAACTTATTATTTCTTACATTTTTGAAACTTTGTGCAGTATTTTCAGGCTAAATATCTATTAACAAAGTCACACCAATGAAAGATATCCACCAGTATTATCCAAACCCATACCAGTAGCAGCCTCCTTTCCCCCAATGCACTGTGGGGTACAGTGTTCTAGACCCCAGTGGGACCCTACATAACATGGAACGCACCACTAGATGGCAGCTAAGAGTAATAGAAAACAAACCATCCATTTGATTTGTAAACTTTCTTAACCTGTATATTTTGGTGAGTCAGGGTCAGGGTTTTAGAGTCAGAGTCGTGGTTCTAGAGTCAGAGTCAGAGTAAGAGTTATAGAGTCAAAGTCAGGGTTCTAGAGTCAGAGTAAGAGTTCTAGAGTCAGAGTCAGGGTTCTAGAGTCAGAGTCAGGGTTCTAGAGTCAGAGTAAGCGTTCTAGAGTCAAAGTCAGTGTTCTAGAGTCAGAGTCAGGGTTCTAGAGTCAGAGTAAGAGTTCTAGAGTCAACGTCAGGATTCTAGAGTCAGAGTCAGAGTTCTAGAGTCAACGTCAGGGTTCTAGAGTCAGAGTCAGGGTTCTAGAGTCAGAGTTCTAGTCGAAAGTCAGGGTTCTAGAGTCAGAGTAAGAGTTCTAGAGTCAACGTCAGGGTTCTAGAGTCAGAGTAAGAGTTCTAGAGTCTGAGTCAGGGTTCTAGAGTCTGAGTCAGGGTTCTAGAGTCAGAGTAAGAGTTCTAGAGTCAACGTCAGGGTTCTAGAGTCAGAGTCAGGGTTCTAGAGTCAGAGTCAGGGTTCTAGAGTCAACGTCAGGGTTCTAGAGTCAGAGTCAGGGTTCTAGAGTCAGAGTAAGCGTTCTACACAAGAGCTTCTGACGGTTTCAACATCCTATGACTATGCTTCTTCATCCATTTCATGTTTATAGCCCCTTGTTCCTGTAGGTCTGGACATCTATTAGTCTGCAAAACTACTGATCCCTCCTCATGACACACTTTCCATCTGTGAGAGTGGCTTAGTGTGAGTACACAGTCTGTCCCTGGTCTCTATTCAGACACTGATGTAAAATGCATCCCGAAATGGCACCCTATCCCCTATATAGTGCACTACTTTTGACCAGGGCCCATAGGGTAGTAATGCACTATATAGGGAATAGGGTGCGGTTTGGGACCGGCCCATAAACAGCCAGGTGCAGACAAAAGCTTTAAAGATTTCAAGCGAATTTGCGACCAGGAGGCAAATCCCAGCCCCCAAACAACTATGTGTCTTTAATCCAGTCATCTATCTATGGCCCTTATTAATACATCTTAAACCCACTTTCATTCTGGAGGGGTTTTCTAGCACATGAAAAAAACCTCCTCCACTTGCATGTATTATCTGGGCTCTAGGTTGTGTGTGTGTGTGTGTGTCCTAAGTAATGTGCATGAGTATTTATAAAGAGGGCTGCCTTCTGCTTTAGTAATAAACTACAGTCTAAGGGGCTGACAGATTGAGGAATGAGTTGAGTTTTGAAATGTTAAACAATTGTGTGTTATTCAAATGTCTAAAGTCCAAACTAAGGCAGCTGGACTTACATCAACAGTGCAATCTTTGTTTTATTGCTACATCAACAGATTATAACGGTAGGTGAAATGAACTATGTCCCAATAGGCAACACAGGCACACTACACTAGCGGTAGAATTGATTAAAATCCATATCGGAATCTGTGGGTGTTGTTTCTCGTTCCATAAAAGGTGGGGTCTTTGATTACAATGTAATATTATTCATCCAGTTTAAGTGGGATTCAAATTCTACCCTATTCCCTATGTAGTGAACTACTGGTCCTGGTCTCTGGTCAAGAGTAGTGAACTACTGGTCCTGGTCGCTGGTCAAGAGTAGTGAACTACTGGTCCTGGTCGCTGGTCAAGAGTAGTGAACTACTGGTCCTGGTCGCTGGTCAAGAGTAGTGAACTACTGGTCCTGGTCTCTGGTCAAGAGTAGTGAACTACTGGTCCTGGTCGCTGGTCAAGAGTAGTGAACTACTGGTCCTGGTCGCTGGTCAAGAGTAGTGAACTACTGGTCCTGGTCGCTGGTCAAGAGTAGTGAACTACTGGTCCTGGTCGCTGGTCAAGAGTAGTGAACTACTGGTCCTGGTTTCTGGTCAAGCTCTGGTCAAGAGTAGTGAACTACTGGTCCTGGTCGCTGGTCAAGAGTAGTGAACTACTGGTCCTGGTCTCTGGTCAAGAGTAGTGAACTACTGGTCCTGGTTTCTGGTCAAGCTCTGGTCAAGAGTAGTGAACTACTGGTCCTGGTCGCTGGTCAAGAGTAGTGAACTACTGGTCCTGGTCTCTGGTCAAGAGTAGTGAACTACGGGTCCTGGTCTCTGGTCAAGAGTAGTGAACTACTGGTCCTGGTCGCTGGTCAAGAGTAGTGAACTACTGGTCCTGGTCGCTGGTCAAGAGTAGTGAACTACTGGTCCTGGTCTCTGGTCAAGAGTAGTGAACTACTGGTCCTGGTCTCTGGTCAAGAGTAGTGAACTACTGGTCCTGGTTTCTGGTCAAGCTCTGGTCAAGAGTAGTGAACTACTGGTCCTGGTCGCTGGTCAAGAGTAGTGAACTACTGGTCCTGGTCTCTGGTCAAGAGTAGTGAACTACGGGTCCTGGTCTCTGGTCAAGAGTAGTGAACTACTGGTCCTGGTCGCTGGTCAAGAGTAGTGAACTACTGGTCCTGGTCGCTGGTCAAGAGTAGTGAACTACTGGTCCTGGTCTCTGGTCAAGAGTAGTGAACTACTGGTCCTGGTCGCTGGTCAAGAGTAGTGAACTACTGGTCCTGGTCTCTGGTCAAGAGTAGTGCAGTAAATAGGGAATAGGGTGCCATTTGGGACACCAGCAAGCTCTATTGTTTAAGTCTTTACTGTTGTTACAGTACATTAGGACCATCTCTAGGCTATCCAATGCTTTGGGCTCTACTGATGAAGTATGACCCTGGGACCATCTCTAGGCTATCCAAGGCTTTGGGATCTACGGATGAAGTATGAACCTGGGGCCATCTCTAGGCTATCCACGGCTTTGGGATCTATGGATGAAGTATGACCCTGGGACCATCTCTAGGCTATCCAAGGCTTTGGGCTCTACTGATGAAGTATGACCCTGGGACCATCTCTAGGCTATCCAAGGCTTTGGGATCTATGGATGAAGGATGAAACTGAGCTAATGTATCACATACCAACTCATAGAGCCTAGTCATAATGCCATCTAATGCTTTGACCCATATATATATATATACATATTGAAATTGAATTTATAACTCAATATGCTTTGTCAGCTTCCAGCTAGCACTTAAAGTTACTGTAGGTCTATGTTTATGATGTCATGGATGGTGAAGGTAGCAGGTAGGATCGTAATTGTAGGATCTTAATTTGATCACTCTTTTGTTGCTGAGCATTTTCCTGCATAGAGGAAATTCTAACTTGTAGCGTATTCAAGGTTTAAAAAGGCTTCTAAAGTTTGTAATTTATACTTTAAAATGTCAGACTTGATTAGCCCTATCGAAAAAATGAATCAAAAATATCCATTAATTATAATCCACATAATAATTCACGTTTCCTGTTGATGCTGGATCATTTTCCTGCCATAGCAAACTGGCTCAAACTAAGATCCTACATCTGTAGGCCTACCTATCTAAATATATATTTATATGTTATTTAAACTTGATTTAACTAGGCAAGTCAGTTAAGAACAAATTCTTATTTACAATGGCGGCCTTACACTGGCCAAACCCTAACCAGGACGACACTGGGCGATTTGTGCGCCGTCCTATGAGAGATATCCTTCATTGTCATGTACCATATAATGTTTAGCCTACAAAGGATAAAGCATGATCTGTGGGTTTAGAGTTCAGTGACTACCACTGGTCAGAAGTAGCCTATAATGTGAGATAGGCGGGCTCCTTATCAGTTGTTTTATAGATCAGCGAGCTGCGCATGCGCACTATGTGCGCAGAAACCACTTCAAATGAACACAAAGAAAAATATATTTTCGTAAAAAGAAGAAAATAGTTCATATCCAATGTGTAGCATACTCTATCATTATCATTGTACCTCTAATTAGAACATTCCTGTAGGGATTGGTAAGGTTTTTTCTTGAGATAAGTCCTTGAATGTCTTTTCACGTGAAAGAGCGTTTATAAGGAGTTCAGTCTTAGAAACCTCTGGCACTTTTAGAAGCGAAAATAAACGTAGAGGAATTATCTGTAGTGTCCCGACAATTATAGTAGCCATTAAAAAATGGCAGCATACACATTACCGGAGGGATTCTCCGATTTTGACATGTTTGCATTCGGTTCAGCTCTTCTTGTTGGGGGTAAGTGAAATATTTTATGCCAAATATGTTGAAACGAAAGTTTTTATTTATTTGCACTAGAGAAACGGCTGCCAGAGGATGGAGCCCTGTGGGCTTTTAAAGGGATCTTAAATGGATAGACCTAAAGAATTTAAAGTCGGACAAAACAAAAATGATTTGGCCCGAGAAATGCTTTGAAGATTCTTCAAGTAATTACAGCAATTTGGCAACTTCAAATCAACCATGAATGTCAATGTGATAATTGATATTATGTGCTGTAATTGTAAGATAAGGTTTTGTAAGGTTGAAATGTGAAAGTGAAATAAAAGTATGTGTGCTTAAAATTCAACAATTTCGGACATATCCAATACGTGTAACTTAACTGAAATGTTAAACCTCCATTCAGTCTGTTTATATCATGGCATCTATCACAAGTTGTTTCCCTTGATGATTTCTTTCTTTCCTGTGTGTGTTTTAGGTCTTCTTGGATTCTTCCTCAACGCCATTTCAATATTGGCCTATATTAGCGTAAAGCAAATGCGAACTCCCAGTAATTTTCTTGTGTTTAACCTTGCTGTGGCTGACATTATGCTCAATTTAAACGGCCTGATCGCTGCTTACGCCAGTTTATTTTATAGGTATGATATTTTTTGTCCTCTGACACTGCATTAACTCCTTTGGAGGTTGCCTAATTTATTTGTACAATAGTTGTTGCAAAACATGCGTTTATGCATTGATCTAAAAGTGGTTTACAGAATGATTTGTGCTGACATCCTTTCTAGAGAGGCATTCGAGTAAGGCACACATATCATGTATTTCTGAGTAGCTATAATGGATATATGCTATACTACACAAAAGGGTGATTCCTCACGAAACTAGGGAAAAAATGACTCATGTTTTAAAGATTTTCATTAAATGTAATCCATATTTGGGTCATTTGGAGGAAGCATTGTTGACATGTATCTGACATTTGTATCTTCAAGCATAATTGATATTTTTTTATTTTTATGAAGTTTGAAAATTTGTGACATTTTGGCCTGACCCAGGTCTCCTTTAAGACACCAACAAAATGGGTGTCAAATGTAGCTTTTCTACTTGTTCTCTAATATGAGTAGTATTTTGATTTCAAAAACATATTTTATAATTATTGAAAAATATAGAAATGTTGGTTAGGGCAAATTGTTCAACATAATGTTGAACATCATATACTCTACGATCATATACTCTACGATCATATACTCTACGATCATATACTCTACGATCATATACTCTACGGGCATATACTCTACGATCATATACTCTACGATCATATACTCTACGGGCATATACTCTACGGGCATATACTCTACGATCATATACTCTACGGGCATATACTCTCATATACGGGCATATACTCTACGGGCATATACTCTACGATCATATACTCTACGATCATATACTCTACGATCATATACTCTACGATCATATACTCTACGATCATATACTCTACGATCATATACTCTACGATCATATACTCTACGGGCATATACTCTACGGGCATATACTCTACGGGCATATACTCTACGATCATATACTCTACGATCATATACTCTACGATCATATACTCTACGATCATATACTCTACGATCATATACTCTACGATCATATACTCTACGATCATATACTCTACGATCATATACTCTACGATCATATACTCTACGGGCATATACTCTACGATCATATACTCTACGGGCATATACTCTACGATCATATACTCTCATATACGGGCATATACTCTACGATCATATACTCTACGGGCATATACATCATATACTCTACGATCATATACTCTACGATCATATACTCTACGATCATATACTCTACGATCATATACTCTACGATCATATACTCTACGATCATATACTCTACGGGCATATACTCTACGATCATATACTCTACGATCATATACTCTACGATCATATACTCTACGATCATATACTCTACGGGCATATACTCTACGGGCATATACTCTACGATCATATACTCTACGATCATATACTCTACGGGCATATACTCTACGGGCATATACTCTACGATCATATACTCTACGATCATATACTCTACGGGCATATACTCTACGATCATATACTCTACGATCATATACTCTACGGGCATATACTCTACGATCATATACTCTACGATCATATACTCTACGGGCATATACTCTACGATCATATACTCTACGATATACTCTATCATATACTCTACGATCATATACTCTACGATCATATACTCTACGATCATATACTCTACGATATACATCATATACTCTACGATCATATACTCTACGGTCATATACTCTACGATCATATACTCTACGGGCATATACTCTACGATCATATACTCTACGGGCATATACTCTACGATCATATACTCTACGGGCATATACTCTACGATCATATACTCTACGGGCATATATACGTTCCAGAGGGATCTCTGCTGGTTTTAAAGTTATGACCCATTTTATTCAGAGAAAATAGTAGAGTAGGCAATGTGACCAATCACAGCCCTCCTTTTATTTGTATAATTTCACATCCTGCAAATCACCAGTAGAGGGTGACAATTTAAAAAAATAAATTTTCCGTTTCACCCTGTTGGTAATGCGTACTAATTGGATCATAACTCTAAAAGTATCAGGGAGTCCACGGTGGAACTTTGATATGCCTGTTATTATGCAAAAAAACTATATTTTAAAAAATAATGTATTTAATGTATTTATATTTTTCAATATTGACAAATTAATGTACTTTATAACAAGCAGAACAAGAACAAGCAGCAAAGTTTCATATGACACCGATTTTCATCTACAGATGAAACAATATGGAGTCTTAAGGGAGGAAAGGGTAAGGCCAAAATGTCACAAATATTAACATTTCAATTAATTATTTCTCAATTATTCTTTAAGATACAAATGTCAAATATATATCAAGAATCCAACCTCCAAAAGGAACCTTCTATGGATTAAATTATGTAAAAATCCCCTAAAATCATGGTCTTCTTTTGTTACGAGAGGAATCGCCCGTAACTGTAATGTTGAACAGTTGTTAATGTATGTGATCCTGATTTCATAGTTCAACTGTAGGTGTATTTGATATAACAATTTGCAGCAATATGAGTCACCATGTTTATGCCTGATGGGAATAAAAACACTAAGGCTGTGTTTAGACAGGTAGCCCAATTCTGATATTTTGTCAATAATTGATTTTTTTTTGACCAATCAGATCGATCTTTTGTAAATAATCAGGCAAAATATCGGAATTGGGCTGCCTGTGTAAACGCAGCCTAAATGTGCTCCTCTCTTCTCGTCACCCTAGACACTGGCCCTGGGGCCAAGACGGATGTAGCAACCACGCCTTCATGGGGATGACAGCAGTTCTGGCCTCTATCAGTTTCCTGGCTACCATCGCCTGGGACAGATATCACCAATATGTGACCAGTGAGTAGAATCCTACTGTACGGCGGCAGGTAGCCTAGTGGTTAGAGCGTTGGGCCAGTAACCGAGCTGACAAGGTAAGAATATGTCGTTCTGCCCCTTAGCAAGGCAGTTAACCCTCTGTTTCCCGGGTGCCCCCTCCCCGCACCTCTGATTCAGAGAGGTTGGGTTAAATTCAGAAGACACATTTCTTTTTTTTCTTTTTTTACAATTTTACCCCCTTTTTCTCCCTAATTTTGTGGTATCCAATTGTTAGTAATTACTATCTTGTCTCATCGCTACAACTCCCGTACGGGCTCGGGAGAGACGAAGGTCGAAAGCCATGCATCCTCAAATGCGGAAGACACATTTCAGTTGAATGCATTCAGTTGTACTGACTAGGTATCCCCCTTTGCCCTTTCCCCGTATGTGTTCATGTCATTTACTATAGCGTTATTGATTTATTAAACATTTTATTTATTGATGTACTATATACATCTACAAAGCTACAAACATACTCTTGCAAATTCCAATAAACATAACTTTATTATGTTCCAGGTCAGAAGCTGTTTTGGAGCACGGCCTGGACTATTTCAATCATTATCTGGGGGTTGGCCATCATCTGGGCGGCCGTCCCTCTGATTGGTTGGGGAGTTTATGACTTTGAGCCCATGAGGACCTGCTGCACACTAGACTACACCAAAGGAGACATGTAGGCTACGTTTATATTAAAATGTAGGTTATTTAGCAGACAATCTTATCCAGAGCGACTTACAGTCAGAAAATGAAATGTGCGCATCATGTTCTCTCTCATCTGTGGGGCAGGGAATTCCAGACCTGACGGTAATTTATTGTAAAACAACAACTTCCTCGCACACTGTTACCTCTACACGTGTTGATGTTTCAACCAGAGACTCCACAAAGACTTTACAAAGTCTAAAGATTGACTCCCAAATACCCTTCTGTCTAAACCAGCTGTTTGCATCACTGTTTTGCTTAGTCAAATGTAAACAATGGAATAACATAAACTGGGATTTAAAACAACCAAGCAGATTACCTCAAAAGTAGGCTCTTTACCCCAGTTGAAAACATCCAGCATTTCAAACACAGAATGAGCATTTCCAAAAATCTCTAATGGATTGGGATTATTCATTTCGGACAATAAAAACAATGCTGTCTAGCAATGTCTCCCGCTGACTATGGTTACAACATTCCAAGGTTTTCCATAAGTCCCAGTTGGAAGATTCCCGGAATCAGGAGGGAATAAATCAGGAACTGCGGAATCCTCTAGGATTTCTGGAAAACCGGGGAATTTTGGGAAAATTACCAGAATTTAGCAAACCTAGACAAGTGAGGATACCCCATGTTTAAAGATACACTGTATTATACAGAGTATGTCGTTATACCGTCCGTGTTCATCTCTATTCAACAGGGACTACATTACCTATATGGGGGCCCTGACGGTCTTCTACCTCATCTTCCCTGCTTATGTCATGAAGTCCAACTACGACGCCATTCACGCATACTTCAAGAAGATCCACAAGCACAGGGTAAATAAACCCTCCAACATTCTACCGTTAGAACATGTGAATGTTCTTTGGAACATTACAACACATTATAAATATACCATTCATCTTTGGCCAGAAAAACATACTTCTCAATATACAGGGCATTCGGGAAGGTATTCAGACCCCCTTGACTTTTTCCACATTTTGATACATTACAGCCTTATTCTAAAATAGATGAGAAAAAATACACACAAATACCCCACAAAGCAAAAAAATTTTTTTAGACATTTTTGCAAATAAATAAAAAACAGAAATACCTTATAAGTATTCAGACCCTTTGCTATGAGACTCTAAAGTGAGCTCAGGTGCATCCTGTTTCCATTGTCACTATGTTCTGTGTGGGGGTATATAAGTCACTCTGTTCTGTGTGGGGGTACATAAGTCACTCTGTTCTGTGTGGGGGTACATAAGTCACTCTGTTCTGTGTGGGGGAATATAACAGTCACTATGTTCTGCTCTTTTATACATTATGTGATTTTGATATGTTATTGTGTGACTTCAAAAGCCAGAAAAGTCTAAACAGGATTAAAGTAAGTGTAGGGGTTAGCATTTATGGTAGGGACATCCCATGGATTCCAGATAGCTCTAACCCTTAAAAGTCCCATTCAATACAACTTTATTGACTGTCCTTGTATTCCAGTGGAACACCAGCATACCACTGAGGGTTCTGTTGTTCTGCTGGGGACCCTACGAAATCATGTGCATCTACGCCTGCTTTGGCAATGCCAGACTGGTCTCTCCAAAGCTGAGAATGGTGAGCAGTTCTTTTTCTTCTACCTTTTTCCCTTTTCTTCTATTTTTTTTTTCTTTTTTTTTCTGTTCCTTTCTCTCTGTGCTTGATCATTCTTTAGTTCAATGACATTTGAATGGAGATTTGTTTTATTTAAATCTTTTAACAAGAAAACATCTTTATTCATCTCCTAGTTGCTTCCTGTTTTGGCGAAAACGAACCCTATTTTCAACGCGTGGCTCTATTCCTTTGGGAACGAGTTCTACAGAGGAGGGGTGTGGCAGTTTCTGACTGGCCAGAAGTTTACTGAGCCGGTCGTTGTGAAGTTAAAAGGAAGATAAAGGAAGTTTTCCATTCTGACATTCTAATTCTATGGTTACATTACTGTACAGGCCATGGAATTAGAATGTTCCATTCTCACATTCTAATTCTACGGTTACACTACTGTACAGACCATGGAATTAGAATGTTCCATTCTCACATTCTAATTCTATGGTTACACTACTGTACAGGCCATGGAATTAGAATGTTCCATTCTCACATTCTAATTCTACGGTTACACTACTGTACAGGCCATGGAATTAGAATGTTCCATTCTCACATTCTAATTCTATGGTTACACTACTGTACAGACCATGGAATTAGAATGTTCCATTCTCACATTCTAATTCTATGGTTACACTACTGTACAGACCATGGAATTAGAATGTTCCATTCTCACATTCTAATTCTATGGTTACACTACTGTACAGACCATGGAATTAGAATGTTCCATTCTCACATTCTAATTCTACGGTTACACTACTGTACAGGCCATGGAATTAGAATGTTCCATTCTCACATTCTAATTCTATGGTTACACTACTGTACAGGCCATGGAATTAGAATGTTCCATTCTCACATTCTAATTCTATGGTTACATTACTGTACAGGCCATGGAATTAGAATGTTCCATTCTCACATTCTAATTCTACGGTTACACTACTGTACAGGCCATGTAATTAGAATGTTCCATTCTCACATTCTAATTCTACGGTTACACTACTGTACAGGCCATGGAATTAGAATGTTCCATTCTCACATTCTAATTCTACGGTTACACTACTGTACAGACCATGGAATTAGAATGTTCCATTCTCACATTCTAATTCTATGGTTACACTACTGTACAGGCCATGGAATTAGAATGTTCCATTCTCACATTCTAATTCTATGGTTACACTACTGTACAGGCCATGGAATTAGAATGTTCCATTCTCACATTCTAATTCTATGGTTACACTACTGTACAGACCATGGAATTAGAATGTTCCATTCTCACATTCTAATTCTATGGTTACACTACTGTACAGGCCATGGAATTAGAATGTTCCATTCTCACATTCTAATTCTATGGTTACACTACTGTACAGGCCATGGAATTAGAATGTTCCATTCTCACATTCTAATTCTATGGTTACATTACTGTACAGGCCATGGAATTAGAATGTTCCATTCTCACATTCTAATTCTATGGTTACACTACTGTACAGGCCATGGAATTAGAATGTTCCATTCTCACATTCTAATTCTATGGTACATGCTATATCCAAACAACATCATCATCATGCACTCTCATTGCAGTAGGTTTCACATTGGGAAGAATGGTATTTGTACAAGGTGGTGAACTTAATGTTAATGGTTTATTTAGCTGGCTTGGGAAACCATGGGTCCAATGTAGCTTGTCAATAGCAGTATGGTGGCTGACTCCATTCAAATAGACTTTGGGGAGAGGCACCTGCTATTAGCTTGAAGGATGTCTCATGATTGACTAGACGTAGGACACTCAGTGACCTACGTTGTAATACAAATACCACAGCGCTCTTAATGCCATGTTCATGCTGAGTGATTTGAAGGTAATACGACCAGAGATCAACTTAAAAGTGGACCAAATTTAAAGGTTCTAGTCATGTTAATGTAATGCCGATTTTAAAAATATTTTTTTTATAGCCAATAGCTTTACTTCTAGAAGTTTCCCTTATGTATCCCTCCAGCACTGTAATAAATACAGCAAGGTGTTCTGTCAGGCAGCAGCTCTTCAATCTGACTCCACTGTCCTTACCTGGAAATGGTGTGATTCTCAGCATGCCGCTGTGCCCGTACAGCTGTAAAAGGATGAGGCTTCAAAAAAGAGCAATACTCTTACCACACCTGGGTTCAAATACTATTTGAAATCTTTAAAATACTTTAACCTGCCTGGAGTGCCAGATGGGCAGGGTAGACAGTTTTTTAAACTTTTTTTTTTTTACAGTATACAGTTAAGGCAATCTCAATCGAGCCAGGATAAAGTATTGGAAATGATTTCATATAGTGACTGAACCCAGGTTTTATTCAGCCAAGACATTTCATGCTATGGAGGTTGTTGTGTTGTTCTGACCAAGTAGATTTATTGTGTCACTTTTGGTTCCTGAGGAGTTTTAGGATTGTGTCCCAAATTACACCCGATTCCCTATTTAGTGCACTATGTAGGGAACATGGTTCAATTTCAAATCTGAAGACAAAAGCCTTGATGTAACCTCTTCACAGTATAGCCACCAATCTTTCTGTGAAGAACTATTCTCTGTAGATACTTACTGTGGAGACAGAACTTAAAGAAGCAGGATCATCCCTTTTTAAAGGAAGTGGCGAAAACCACTTCCTTTAAACACTGAATCCCACAGAGGAAGTTTGTGAATGACCAATGCTCCCTATGTTACATAGTCTTACATTACATTACATTACATCCCCATATAGTCTGGAGTAAACTAGATTTAACCTAATAATGTTTGGTGTCTTGAATGTGTTTGTTTTTTAGTTCTAATATAATATGCCATTTAGCAGACAGGTTGACAGTCATGCGTGCATATATTCTTTTTAAATGCATTTGTACGTTTCAACAATAATCTTAGACTATCACATTGTGTCCCGTTGTGTCGTTTTAACTTCGTCTATCTTTGTGTAGCAGACGCCGGCATGCATAACCTTACGTTAAAAAAAACAAACAGTCAATCTATTCCATTGCAGTTGTTTGCAAAATGTTGTCTTTCTCAGTTTTGTCTCTACTCCCAGTCATGTGTTCTGGTCCCAGGTGAGGTAAGCATGGCAGACATCAACACAGTGGTGTAACGCGCCAGCGCCTGTCACTGTGTCGTCTGAGCTGCTTAACATGGAGTCTCCAGTCCTGAAATAAACCTTTAACGAGTGGAGTGAACTAATGCAGCTAAGTCCCTGACACAGCCGCCTGTCACAGTAATCCTGTGTGGCACAGCACCAGGGCCTGTCAGAGCCACATCACCCAATCAGCAGGGGTGTTGCAAATGGCAACCTATTCCCTATATAGTGCACTACTATGATCCAAGACCTAATAGCCACCTATTCCCTATATAGTGCACTACAACAGAGTGGGGAATAGAGTGTCATTTGAGACGCAAACTGCAAAAAGACAACAGCCTTCCTCCGGGGGAGGAGTCGGCTTTCTCCTAACTCACCTGGATGTTACAGTTTGTCAGGTTCAGAGAACCATGTTGACCAATAAAAAGGGACCTGGATGTTATAGTTTGTCAGGTTCAGAGAACCATGTTGACCAATAAAAAGGGACCTGGATGTTATAGTTTGTCAGGTTCAGAGAACCATGTTGACCAATAAAAAGGGACCTGGATGTTATAGTTTGTCAGGTTCAGAGAACCCTGTTGACCAATAAAAAGGGTCCTGGATGTTACATCTTGGCAGGTTCAGAGAACCCTGTTGACCAATAAAAAGGGACCTGGATGTTATAGTTTGTCCGGTTCAGAGAACCCTGTTGACCAATAAAAAGGGACCTGGATGTTATAGTTTGTCAGGTTCAGAGAACCCTGTTGACCAATAAAAAGGGACCTGGATGTTACAGTACTCTAAGAAAGTGCTTACTACACACCATCATTACAGTATGTTTTAGGAGGGTTGACAGAATGATGTAACCAACACATTTATTTTTATACAAATTGGGCAACGTCTTGTATTTTCCTGAAATGTATACAAAATACAGTTCTGAGATCATTTTTAGTGAGAGCAGAATTGGTGGAAATGACAGAATGCCAACTGGATAAATCAACTAAATGTTTTATTTTTTTAGCTAGATGTGGAGTTTTTTTCTAAATGTAGAGATAAATTAGATCAATCCTGAACTGTGAGATGTAGTAGGGAGTTGTAATTTCCACCAGGCCAACATTGTACATAGTTTACCGCAGAAAACTTGGTAATTAACTACAATGACTATAATCCATTGCGCGCCCGCTGAGAGAAGAGAGAAAAGCACCGATCGAGGAATAGAAAGTTTAGCGAGCCTGAAAATACATGATTTTAGATATTCAGCAGTCATAAAAGTATGCCATATTTACCATATTTGAAAAAATACTAAAATAGTGATTTTGTCAAACAGCATAGGCAGTAACTCTAGTAACTCTATAGAGATGAGATGTTGACTTGGAATTAAATAATAAAGTCATCAAATAAAACACATTTGTTGAAAAAAAGGGTTGGTTCCTTTAAGAGATTTAAAGTAATGTGACTGCTGTTAATTGTTTTATTCTGTGTTACAGCATTCAACCCACATAATGCATAGCACATTTAGAATTTTTTATGAAAGAAATTGAAAAACGTGATTCTTTTTTTAATAATCGAATCGAAACTGAACCGACCTCAAAAAGGACTAATCGCTCAGTACTAGATACAGCATAATCTATTTAACAGATGAGATGGTACGCCAAACTAAACAATGTGTTGGAAGTGTCCAAAATGGCACTCTATATTATACCCTAAATGGTCCCCTATTCCCTATGTAGAGCACTACTTTTGGTAGGGAATAGGAGGCCATTTGGGATGCGTATGAAGTCTGAGGGGTTCATGAACTGACATTAACATACTTCGAAGAACTCAAACACAATTGGTAACTGCCTGGTACAGTACACAATGCTAACTACAGATGTAGGATCTTAATTTGATCACTCGGATGTTGCAGGAAATTTCCTGCACAACAGGAAATGCAAACGTATAGTGTATTTCAAGGTTTAAAAAGGTGTGTAAAGTAATAAAAAAGTATCAACACCTTCAAAAATGTCCATTCATTGTAATTCACCCATAATTCAAATTTCCTGTTTCTGACATGGCATGCTATTCACTATATAGTGTCCCACATTTGGCTACAGTAGAACTTGATACCATTAGCTGGGAGGCGTGTAGAATGTCATTCATTGTATGCTGTAGTGTTAAGATTTCCCTTCACTGGAACTAAGGGGCCTGAACCATGAAAAACAGCCCAAACCATTATTCCAAATTTTACAGTTGGCACGATGCATTCTGGCAGATAGCGTGCTCAGATTCTTCCGTCGGACTGCCAGATGGTGAAGCGTGATTCGTCACTCCAGAGTCCAAAGGTGGCGAGCTTTACACCACTCCAGCTGACGCTTGGCATTGCGCATGGTGATCTTTGGCTGCTTCACCATGGAAACCCATTTCATAAAGCTCCCGACGAACAGTTCTTGTGCTGACGTTGCTTCCAGAGGCAGTTTGGAACTCGGCAGTGAGTGTTGCAACCCGAGGACAGACGATTTTTACGCGCTTCAGCATTTCCTGTTCTGTGAGCTTGAATGGCCTACCACTTCAGGGCTGAGCTGTTGTTGCTCCTAGACGTTTCCACTTCACAATAACAGCACTTACAGTTGACCGGGGAAACTCTAGAGGGGAGACATTTGACAAACTGACTTGTTGGAAAGGTGGCGTCCTATGAAGGTGCCACAAAGTGACTGAGCTCTTCAGTAAGGGCCATTCTACTGCCAGTGTTTGTCTATGGAGATTGCATGGCGGTGTGCTCGATTTTATACATCTGTCAGCAACAGGTGTGGCTGAAATAGCCAGACCCACTCATTTGAAGGGGTGTCTGCCAATGTTCCCTTGCACTGAGCAAATTTTTGGTCTGCTGAGCTCAAACTTGATTCTGTGCAACTTCCCGTGTGCGTTTACTATGAACACTGAGGCTGTACCTGCTTTAAGTTACAGGTTTAACAGTGGCCAAGTAGCCTACAGTGACTATTTGATCATAATGTAGGCCTACCAGAGTGGCCTACCATCAAAAACAATGGATAAAATGCATCCCATAACATTTTAACATGGAAATAGCTGTCCTAGTATTCAGCTGACAGTAACAGCCAAAGTTTGGTGTTCAATGTAGGCCCACATTCCATGAGACTTAATCTGTTTATCAACTTAACCTTCAGACAAGGAGGTGACTGAAAATGTTGTTGTGTAGTTTAATGCAAGAAACCACGTTCCAAAATTAAATGCATTATTATTCCCATACCATAATTACAGAGAATCAGACACATTATGCTTCTCTCTGCCTATTGGCTATTTAGCTTATTCAAGCCTGTCTCAAAATATAACACTGCCCCTTTAAAACATAAAAAAAAGCTCTTTACCTGACTTGGTTTTCAAAGATGTCTTGAAAGAAATCACTCCCCTATTGCTGACTACAAATCATTTTTAACTGGGATAATAACTCACTAACTAGTAAAGGATACGAACAAAATGTGCACACGTGGCTACATGCAGCTCTTGAAAACATAATCTTTCACATTTGGATTCACATGAGATTTCAAAACCAAAAGGACTCATTCTGATACACAGTGCTTTTAACACATATTTGACAACATTGTGTGTATTTATAGAGTAATTCATGTACAACATGTTGTTACCTGGGATTTGAACTAATAACCTCTTGGTTCACAGCATTCCAATCTTTCTGCTCCACCACAATGTCTGTTGTCAGTTACTGATTTCACCTATATTCCTACACTTTGGACATCAACATAAATCTCAGCTGTGTTTAAAAACGATTATATTTATTATAGTGATTCAGGGGTAACATTAAAAGAATATACAGAATCACTCAAATGACTGAAATAAGTAAATTAAATCAATGATGAGAGAATAGTCAGATTAATTGAGGACTATAATAGCAGTACAGATGACGCTCTTTTGATAAGTGTAGAGATGTATTATAAGTAATGAATGTTTTAAGAAAACACTGCTGACTTTGTGGGGCAGCAGAATGATCAATCTACTTCCAATCGAGTGGTTCTGAGTTCAAATCCCAGGTGGGGTCATCCCTTTAGCTGAACAGCAATAACACATGGAATTGCACATTTGAAAATGTGAAGTGTTCCTAAAACACATTTTTTCACATGTGAATTGTTCCAAAAACACGTTTTGTCACATGTGAAGTGTTCCAAAAACACATTTTTTCACGTGAAGTGTTCCAAAAATATGTTTTCCACATGTGAGGTGTTCCATAAACACGTGAAATCATTTGGTTCAACATGTGATAACATGAAACTACGCTGTTAGCCATTAGTGTTTATTTTGTGGTAAATTGTAGTTATTTTACGGTACATTTCTACAGTAATAGGATACTCTATTAGTATTTTGTAGTTTATTTACTGTCAATAGCAATGCACTTATGTACTTTTTGTCCCGTCAAGAATACATTTTTGCACGTTGCTAAAAGTTGCCTGGAATCAAGTCAATAATGGCGTGATTATCTGACACCAACTAAAAAGTAGCAGTGCTCAGGGACACTTGACGTTAAGGCCTAGATTCAACACGCGATAGCCGACACCCGCATAGCTGGTGTTTAGACTGTGTCAGAGGTGTAACTGCATTAGAGCTGTCAAATCGGGGAGTTCATATGGTCATCATCATGAAGCCACGCCAGTTCTACTCAGAACGAGAACGTGTAGGCTATATTGAAATAATGACACTCAAATTGAAAATCATTCCACAAAATATTGAGGATTTCTATCAGCCTAATTGAGGTGTAGATTACATCTCGTGTTCCAACTTGTAAACAAGGCTGCATGGTATCTCTCTTAATGCAATTCTGTGCAGCCAATGGCAATTTCCGCTTCAGGTATAAGGCCGGAAGACGTTTGTGGATTTGACAGCTCTAATGCAGTTCCACATCGTACACTGCCAAAATAATCGCTTTGCAGGTGTCCACTTGCATGGAGCTGGTAGACTCTAGCACAAAGTGTGGTTAAACACACTCGGAATAGGAACTTTCAGTCTGGACTGTATTAATGATTAAACACCACACACACACACACACACACACACACAGAGGAATGAGAGCATGGTTACAGTACAGCGTTATTCGCTGGTCAAAGGTACACATAGGAACTCAAGTAGTACTGGTCGGTACCTTTTAGTGTACATGTGCTCATAATCTAGTATAATGGAACATTTTTCTACCCAATATATTAAATATAAAGCTGCATTTGTAACCATGTAGGAGGTGGGAATGTACCAGTTGTGAAATCGTAAATACCAGTTGGATGCGTTAACATTTGAATTATTACAATAACATTATGACGAGCAATAAATTAAATATTGTATGGTTCTTTGGTATCACATTGATATATAATCTCAGCAAAAAAGGAAACATACTCTCACTCACTGTCAACTGCGTTTATTTTCAGCAAACTTAACATTTGTAAATTATTGTATGAACATGACAAGATTCAACAATTGAGACATAAACTGAACAAGTTCCACAGACATGTGACTAACAGAAATGGAATAATGTATCCCTGAACAAAGAGAGGGTCAAAATCAAAAGTAACAGTCAGTATCTAGTGTGGCCACCAGCTGCATTAAGTACTGCAGTGCATCTCCTCCTCATGGACTGCACCAGATTTGCCAGTTCTTGCTGTGAGATGTTACCCCACTCTTCCACCAAGGCACCTGCAAGTTCCCAGACATTTCTGGGGGGATTGGCCCTAGCCCTCACCCTCCGATCCAACAGGTCCCAGGCATGCTCAATGGGATTGAGATCCGGGCTCTTCGCTGGCCATGCCAGAACACTGACATTCCTGTCATGCAGGAAATCACACACAGAACGAGCAGTATGGCTGGTGGCATTGTCATGCTGGAGGTTCATGTCAGGATGAGCCTGCAGATAGGGTACCACATGAGGGAGGAGGATGTCTTCCCTGTAACGCACAGCGTTGAGATTGCCTGCAATGACGACAAGCTCAGTCCGATGATGATGTGACACACCGCCCCAGACCATGACGGACTCTCCACCTCCAAATCGATCCCGCTCCAGAGTACAGGCCTTGGTGTAATGCTCATTCCTTCGACGATAAACGCGAATCCGACCATCACCTTTGGTGAGACAAAATCTCGACTCGTCAGTGAAGAGCACTTTTTGCCAGTCCTGTCTGGTCCAGCGACGGTGGGTTTGTACCCATAGGCAACGTTGTTGCCAGTGAGGTCCTGCCTTACAACAGGCCTACAAGCCCTCAGTCCTGCCTCTCTCAGCCTATTGCAGACAGTCTGAGCACTGATGGAGGGATTGTGCGTTCTTGGTGTAACTCGGTCAGTTGTTGTTGCCATCCTGTACCTGTCCCGCAGGTGTAATATTCGGATGTACTGATCCTGTGCAGGTGTTGTTACACGTGGTCTGCCACTGCAAGGACGATCAGCTGTCTGTCCTGTCTCCCTGTAGCGCTGTCTTAGGCATCTCACAGTACGGACATTGCAGTTTATTGCCCTGGCCACATTTGCAGTCCTCATGCCTCCTTGCAGCATGCCTAAGGCACGTTCAAGCAGATGAGCAGTGACCCTGGGCATCTTTCTTTTGGTGTTTTTCACAATCTGTCGAAAGGCCTCTTTAGTGTCCGAAGTTTTCATAACTGTGACCTTAATCGCCTACCGTCTGTAAGCTGTTAGTGTCTTAATGACCGTTCCACAGGTGCATGTTCATTAATGGTTTATGGTTCATTGAACAAGCATGGGAAACAGTGTTTAAACCCTTTACAATGAAGATCTGTGAAGTTATTTGGATTTTTACGAATTATCTTTGAAAAACAGATTCCTGTAAAAGGGCCGTTTCTTTTTTTGCTGAGTTTATGTCTGGCCTTTAACAACACTGGGACTAAGACTAAGACTCAAACTCACTCAGGCGCCATCACAGACGGCGAACAAATCAAGCTTCAACAAAGGACAACACTGGGTAACTGGCAGACTACAGGCTTCTTCTTCGCTGAGCTTTAACGGCAGTTGGCATCCAATACATGTTGCATTACCACCACCTACTAGACTGGAGTATAACTCCCTTATAGTTTGCTTAAATAAAATACACAATTATAATAATAAATAAATACCCTACCATCTAACACTACACTCACAAAAAAATAAATAATAATATTTCACTATTTAAATCTATTTACTCCTACCTCAGGCCAACAGCCTGAAAGGATGGGATACCACCACTGATGACATCTTTTAACTCTTCTGACGTCAAGTCTCACACACCCAAATACCTCTCTGCAGCTTCCACCACAACCTCTATTTTCTGAGATTTATGTTTCATCCCTGCAGTACATTTGATAACCATTGCTATAAATGTCAAAAATCCAATCTTACTGAAACATATATCACTTGTTGGTTTATCTCTCTGTACTGGTACAGATCTACTACTCACACCACCCCTCTCAGTATCCCTCCCCCTTGACCCATCTTCCTCTACTTTCTTCACTACTCTAACCCTGGAAATCTCAAACTGCCTTTCTCGCACCGAACAATTCTGATCCCCTGCCCCATGGGCTCCCCTACAATTAACACATTCCACTACTTTCCCTAATGCTACACATTCCTTTGTCTCGTGCCCTTCTGCACACTTCTCACACCTACAGTAGGAACCTCCCTTCAACACACTGCTGCCACATGCCCATAAGCTTGACACCTGTAACAACATAATCGGCACAAAAAGCTCGTACATGATAACTTATACATCCTAACATCACTTTTTGGGCAAAGACTCAACATCAAAGCTCAAAAGAACAGACAATGATTTCTGTTTCACCACTCATGCCACCCTGTCTGCGTTGCACCAAACAACAAGCATCACAAACACCGGGAGTCTTCCCCTTCCTTAGGTCAGGTTCACATTTACCGGGAGTCTTCCCCTTCCTTGGGTCAGGTTCACATTTACCGGGAGTCTTCCCCTTCCTTGGGTCAGGTTCACATTTACCGGGAGTCTTCCCCTTCCTTAGGTCAGGTTCACATTTACCGGGAGTCTTCCCCTTCCTTAGGTCAGGTTCACATTTACCGTGAGTCTTCCCCTTCCTTAGGTCAGGTTCACATTTACCGGGAGTCTTCCCCTTCCTGAGGTCAGGAACACATTTACCGCTGCCCCAGTAATCACTCCTTTCAATGGCGCCCTTTTCTTGAGAGCGAAACGATTCACATCTCTTGCCCCCATTCGTTTAACACGGAGTGCCTGCTCCCTCTGACCAGCAGAAACACAAACAATTATCACGAGACCACTTCTGGTTACCCTCACGGATTCCACAGCACCAAACTCTGTTTTCACGCACCCTGAAACCTCAAAATGGCAAGGGTCCACTTTTTCCAAAAACGTTTCTCCTACTGTCACAGATTAGTCGTTATCCTGACCCTCGGGCTCTGAGAACTTCATCACACCTACCACCTCGGATTCTTCGCCCTCATTCACTTCCATTTCTCCTCCTGGCTTCAACTCGCTCTGCTTACACTTTCTACCATTCTTCTTTAAAAAAAACATCTCCCTTTTCCCCACCATTTTTAACAGAGTCTAGATCACCCTCTTCCTCCCTCTCTCTCTTAGACCTCCTCTGCCTCTCTTTTTCGCTCCATTCTTCCTCCGTATTCCAAGCACACGTCTACTTATGATAATACTGCACTTCTCCTGACATACTTCCTGTTCTTGCCTTGTCAAGGGATGCAATTTTTAACCAGCTGTCACAATCTCCGTCCAATCAGCACTAACGCTCAATGTATGTAACACTCAACAATGCATCCCACTTGTTAATTTTTTTTATATATATAATTACAAGCTTGGTGTTTATGAACAGACCAGATTAACTGGGATGACATTCCCTCTTATGGGAGACCAAAAAGAGCTAGCTGAAAGCCACACCTCGAATAAGCCAAGTCTGCAATCTTCTGATAGGATGAGGCTGTTACAATATGCTGCCAATCAGCAAGTGATGTCAACAGAAGAGTCAGTGAAGGCACAGTATGTTACTGTCACCATTGCTAGTGGCAGCAAGTGTCCTGTAGGTTACTGGCACCATTGCTAGTGGCAGCAAGTGTCCTATAGGTTACTGGCACCATTGCTAGTGGCAGCAAGTGTCCTATAGGTTACTGGCACCATTGCTAGTGGCAGTGAGTGTCCTATAGGTTACTGGCACCATTGCTAGTGGCAGCAAGTGTCCTGTAGGTTACTGGCACCATTGCTAGTGGCAGTGAGTGTCCTATAGGTTACTGGCACCATTGCTTGTGGCAGAAACTGTCTTGTAGGTTACTGGCACCATTTCTAGAGGCAGCAAGTGTCCTATAGGTTACTGGCACCATTTCTAGTGGCAGTAAGTGTCCTATAGGTTACTGGCAACATTGCTTGTGGCAGAAACTGTCTTGTAGGTTACTGGCACCATTGCTAGTGGCAGCAAGTGTCCTATAGGTTACTGGCACCATTGCTAGTGGCAGCAAGTGTCCTATAGGTTACTGGCACCATTTCTAGTGGCAGCAAGTGTCCTATAGGTTACTGGCACCATTGCTAGTGGTAACAAGTGTCCTATAGGTTACTGGCACCATTGCTAGTGGCAGCAAGTGTCCTGTAGGTTACTAGTAAGATTGCTTGTGGCAGAAACTGTCTTGTAGGTTACTGGCACCATTGCTAGTGGCAGCAAGTGTGATACCGTAGGCATGCGTCGAAATCACGAAGCAGCTAACGTTGAGGCAGTGTGATGATGCGTGTATCACTTTATCAGAAATACGCCATCAAAGCTTTGTTTGATCACATGGTTTTTTCAAACCGTTTGATGCAAAATGTGAGATCCCACTGATTTCGTTGTGCGTTCCGGTGCTTTCTTTGATTCCAAGCTGCTTTCAAAACACCAAACTCTACTTGACACTGAATGTAGAAATAAAGAAATAAAGTTAGGATTTTGTACAGACACTTTCACATGACCGGTATCCCAGCAGGTAGAGTAGGGAACTATGGATCATTCAGGGATGTGAGGGTATGTAGTCGAATCCCGTTGAAGGCACACCATTTAGCGTTGACCAAGTAACCTAAAGGTTGCTAGATCGAATCCCCGAGCTGACAAGGTACAAATCTGTCGTTCTGCCCCTGAACAAGGCAGTTAACCCACTGTTCCTAGACCAGTTAACCCATTGTTCCTAGACCAGTTAACCCACTGTTCCTAGACCAGTTAACCCATTGTTCCTAGACCAGTTAACCCACTGTTCCTAGACCAGTTAACCCACTGTTCCTAGACCAGTTAACCCACTGTTCCTAGACCAGTTAACCCACTGTTCCTAGACCAGTTAACCCACTGTTCCTAGACCAGTTAACCCACTGTTCCTAGACCAGTTAACCCCACTGTTCCTAGACCAGTTAACCCACTGTTCCTAGACCAGTTAACCCCACTGTTCTAGACCAGTTAACCCACTGTTCCTAGACCAGTTAACCCACTGTTCCTAGACCAGTTAACCCACTGTTCCTAAGTTAACCCACTGTTCCTAGACCAGTTAACCCACTGTTCCTAGACCAGTTAACCCACTGTTCCTAGACCAGTTAACCCACTGTTCCTAGACCAGTTAACCCACTGTTCCTAGACCAGTTAACCCACTGTTCCTAGACCAGTTAACCCACTGTTCCTAGACCAGTTAACCCACTGTTCCTAGACCAGTTAACCCACTGTTCCTAGACCAGTTAACCCACTGTTCCTAGACCAGTTAACCCACTGTTCCTAGACCAGTTAACCCACTGTTCCTAGACCAGTTAACCCACTGTTCCTAGACCAGTTAACCCACTGTTCCTAGACCAGTTAACCCACTGTTCCTAGACCAGTTAACCCACTGTTCCTAGACCAGTTAACCCACTGTTCCTAGACCAGTTAACCCACTGTTCCTAGACCAGTTAACCCACTGTTCCTAGACCAGTTAACCCACTGTTCCTAGACCAGTTAACCCACTGTTCCTAGACCAGTTAACCCACTGTTCCTAGACCAGTTAACCCACTGTTCCTAGACCAGTTAACCCACTGTTCCTAGACCAGTTAACCCACTGTTCCTAGACCAGTTAACCCACTGTTCCTAGACCAGTTAACCCACTGTTCCTAGACCAGTTAACCCCACTGTTCCTAGACCAGTTAACCCACTGTTCCTAGACCAGTTAACCCACTGTTCCTAGACCAGTTAACCCACTGTTCCTAGACCAGCTAACCCACTGTTCCTAGACCAGTTAACCCACTGTTCCTAGACCAGCTAACCCACTGTTCCTAGACCAGTTAACCCACTGTTCCTAGACCAGTTAACCCCACTGTTCCTAGACCAGTTAACCCACTGTTCCTAGGCCAGTTAACCCACTGTTCCTAGACCAGTTAACCCACTGTTCCTAGACCAGTTAACCCACTGTTCCTAGACCAGTTAACCCACTGTTCCTAGACCAGTTAACCCACTGTTCCTAGACCAGTTAACCCATTGTTCCTAGACCAGTTAACCCACTGTTCCTAGACCAGTTAACCCCACTGTTCCTAGACCAGTTAACCCACTGTTCCTAGACCAGTTAACCCACTGTTCCTAGACCAGTTAACCCCACTGTTCCTAGACCAGTTAATCCCACTGTTCCTAGACCAGTTAACCCCACTGTTCCTAGACCAGTTAACCCACTGTTCCTAGACCAGTTAACCCCACTGTTCCTAGACCAGTTAACCCACTGTTCCTAGACCAGTTAACCCACTGTTCCTAGACCAGTTAACCCACTGTTCCTAGACCAGTTAACCCACTGTTCCTAGACCAGTTAACCCCACTGTTCCTAGACCAGTTAACCCACTGTTCCTAGACCAGTTAACCCATTGTTCCTAGACCAGTTAACCCACTGTTCCTAGACCAGTTAACCCACTGTTCCTAGACCAGTTAACCCACTGTTCCTAGACCAGTTAACCCACTGTTCCTAGACCATCATTGAAAATATGAATTTGTTCTTAACTGACTTGCCTAGTTACATAAAGATAAAAAGAAACATTTGAACATTTTATTATTATTATTATTTATTTTGTGAAACTACACTTTCTGCACTGTTGTTCAAATAATTCGTTTTATTTAGTAGAGTATAAACTTCTGTCTTAAGCATCCTAAATAATGCCATCGATTCAGTTTTTTTTAATATCGATTTCAACAAAGGGAAGCTGATGTAAGATGCGAACCTGGTATTTCAACTGTTTATAGGCTACTAAAGCCAACGACTTATCGCTGTGCCACGGAGTTCTGACAAAAACAGCAGTGAAGAAACCTCAATATCCCTCTGATAACCACACGCTGCTATTTATTGATGACCAGCAGAATGTGAACCGATAATGAAGCTCTGAGTAATTCAGCGTTTTTCGGCACAATTTGTTCAGAAAGCCTCGGTTTCACATCACTACTACAAGGTACCGAACTACACCATTTGAGTTAGTTTGTGTACCTGTGAAGTTTACCTTTGACCTTTTTTGTACCCCAGGCAACAACACTGTGGTGTACCCTAACCATAACCTTCATGTTTGCGAGTGTGTTAATATGTGTTCCAAGTATTAAGTATGAACGTGGTGGCAGAAACATCGATGCACTTCAAAACAGTATTAAGCAAGTTCAAATCCCCAAAGAATTGATGTGTACTCTACATCATGTGTCCTTGAGCACTGCTAGTTTAACGCTGATGTTATGTTGGTGGTGATAATTGGATCATTATCTATTTGATTCTGGGAATCTTTTAGCATAGAGCGGAAATGGACTCTTGCCAATAAGTCTGTGGTCGTATCTCCTTCAAGCTCACAGATCTGGTGATGCAGATCTGTAGCAGGAAGTTTCAAGTTGCTCGTGACCAATCGATTATGAGTTCAAATTCCATTTAAGGCTGAGTCCCAATTGTGGTCACAGTATAAGATTTGAACAGTAATTGAAATCAGATTACAGCAGCATACTGTCACTGTATCGAAATAACGCCTTCAAGTTGTTGTATATATTTACTTTATTTTTACTGCAACTTTTTGTGCAGAAATGTATTCTTGCCCATCTCCATGATGTCCACAGACTTGGTGGTGCAGCAGGAACTTCCTTTAGACTGTATACCGTACAATGGACAAATTGTATGTCCCTGAACATTGTGCTTTCCATTTATTAACAGTACTGACTGCTCAATAGATTTTGACTGGATGCAAGTTCATATCAACAAAGAACAAGAATTACAGTATCACAGAGACAAAGGACAAGTTTGTGAGATGCAGGGTACAGTAAAAATAGGGGTACAAGGAGGAGGAAGAACAAAAAACAACATTGCAAAGAGCAAAGCAGAGTAGTAATTTCTGATCAATTTGGAGCTACTATGATAGAACATGTTTTCATTCATCAAAAGACAATGAAATATGAATATTATTTTAGATTAAAAATTTACTTCTCTCTGAGAATTGTATGTTTTGAACAATGTGTTTTCTATTTGTCGGTGTAGTGTTTACCGACTGCTTGAGAGTGTATATCATTTTGATCACTTTGTTTATGATTTGAGAGCAGTGTTTGATTTTGAACACAGGTAAAACTGTTTTGAGGCGAATGTTTCATTTTGAGAGAGGAGTCAGAGGTTATGTAAATCGTACTTGAAGATGAGGTTTTGTGTTTAATGTTTTCAGGAAATGGAGCAAATTTTCAGAAATTGTGTTTTAGCAATTGAGAAAAACTGTAAGACTTCATATGAGCATGTGATACACAACACAAGTACAAACAGAGAAAGACAGAATGGTCGCTTCACATCTAGATGTGCTTATCTTTACGTTTCTGAGTGCTACTCCTTCAATTGAGAAGCCTCACATCTCTTCTGGACAGGGGATGGGGGTCCTAGAAGTGACATTGCTCTTTGCCTGTGTCATGACGTTGGCCTGGGGGGTAGGTTTATGACAGTCATAAATACCTCTTCTCCTCTTTTTCCACTCTACCCTACTGAGGTTACATTTGCAAACACCTTGGTTAACATAGAGATTCTGGGAACATCAGAAGGTGGGGGGAAATGAACTATATTCTGGTAATCCGACCAATTGAACATATGCGGTGGTACTTAATGAATATGATGTCAGTTCGGTTGTCATCTGAGACATTCTCATCAATGATAAGATGACATAAACTCTACAGTGGAAAGTCTACACATCAGAGTTATCGGATTCACATGGAATTGTTGTTGAATTTAAATGTTTGAATATGAAATTATTCGTGATGGGATGAAATGCGATTTTAGCTTCTAAAATGTGAGAATTGGGTTTTCATAAGGTTAGGGCTCTGCTCAATCAGTGGCCCGCCCCTGTGAAGAGTCATGGGTTATAAAACTTTTCAGACACAACCTTCTCACTCCACTACTAAGCCTTGACAACAATATAACCTGCTGTTCAGAGGATGTGAGGATGACGGTCCGATGTCAGAATGGTTCAGATAATAACTACAGAACGAAGCCAACATCAGCGTGAGCTTTGGTTGCGAATGGTATGAACTTTGAACTCTTATTCACTACAGAAGTGATACCTCCTAGCCGTTGAGTTAGCAACAGCAGCTGCAAACGAGGGTTAGGAAGGAACAGACAGCGTATCCTGTCTATCACACAACAACGTTACTACAACCAATTGACCACCAGAGACATTCTTCAAAGGACAAAGGACTCGGTTTGGCAACACGGCCTTCCATCTACCACCAACCTACTGAAGCGCAGCTCAGAGTAAATATTTATTGCATTTTCCTTTTCCAAATGGGCAGTAATTTAGAATGAATAAGATACTGTATTTATGGTAGCACAGCTTCTTCCTTTGTTACTCAGTCTTCCCGCTCTTTCACTCAAACCCAGACCCTTTTCTTTTGTGTGACAAGCTGTCATTGTAACGGATCTCGTCCTCCTCTTCTGAGGTTTCACTCAAACCCAGACCCTTTTCTTTTGTGTGACAAGCTGTCATTGTAACGGATCTCGTCCTCCTCTTCTGAGGAGGAGTAGCGAGAAGGATCGGAGGACCAAAACGTAGCGTGGTAAGTGTCCATAATGTTTAATAAAAACAACAGAACACTGGAACAAAACAAAATAACGTGCATCAACGAAACAGTCCAGTGTGGCGAAAAAACACTGACACGGAAGACAAACACCCACGAAACACAGGTGGAAAAAAGGCCTAAATATGATTCTCAATCAGAGACAACTAAAGACACCTGCCTCTGATTGAGAACCATACTAGGCCGAACACAGAAACCAACATAGAAAAACAAACAGACTGCCCACCCCAACTCACGCCCTGACCATACTAAACAAAGACAAAACAAAGGAACTAAGGTCAGAACGTGACAGTCATATCTGTTCCGCCCACTAGGGACGTTTTCCTTTATGGCGTAATTTGTAATCAAGTTATGATTAATTATGTGTATGTGTAATTCTGTGTGATAAGTTAGGTATTTAGTAAATAAATAATGAAACCCAATTTTGTATTGCTGATTCAACTTGTTAGCCAGGGTTCGTGAAGATAACCAAGAATTTACAACTTACAGATGAGACTGAAATAATGTGACGATTAATATTGACTGCTATTGATGTAAAATATTACTAGGTCTTTAAGAGTTTATTCGGAAGATAACAGCTCTATAAATATTATTTCGTGGGAAGAAAATGCCCTGAATCCATCAATAAGACTCTCTAGTTAATTACATTTACATGATTAGCTAAATCAGGTGACATTAATTATGGAGAAATTATTTTATAGATATAGCATGTCATGTCACTTAATCCGATTAACAACAACGCATAGCCAAAGACACGACAGTTGTCATCGTCAAGGACTAAGGAGTTTTTTTAGGATTAATTGTATTGTGTGATACACAGATGCAGCGATTACATGCGTTACATAATTATACTAAGTAGAATGAACATTTCTATCCCGTAAGAACTAATCATACATTAACCCATTTATTCATCACTGGGTAATTCAGGGCTAGATTCAATCCGCTGTCGCAGACGATCCGTGTTAAAATGTAAAGGCACTTTCCGATTGAGCCGACATATGCAGAGCTTAACGTGAATGTGGTCTCCAGCGAACGCGGGAACAGCACCTTTACATTTAAATCTATAACGCAGATCTTCTGAGATACTTACGCGATTTGGATTGAATACAGACGTTATTCTTATTGATGGATTCAGGCTTCTCAAAAAATAGCATTTTCTTCCCAGGTGTAATCATGTAAATGTAATTAACTGAAAGTAAATGTAATTAACCACCACGGAATATTTATAGAGCTGATCTTGACAAACTCTTAAAGACCTAGTTATTTTACCTAAAGCAGTCATTTCTCTGTCTCATCTTAAAGTTGTAAATTCTTGGTTATCTTCACCCCTGAACAAGTTGAATCAGCAATGCAAAATTGTTTCATTATTTATTTACTAAATACCTAACTAATCACACAGAATTTTGTCTTTGGAAAACGTTTAACAGTATATGGTCAGGACCTTAGTTCCTTTGTTTTGTCTTTGTTTAGTTGGGGGCGTGAGTTGCAGTCTGTTTGTTTTTCTATGTTGGTTTCTGTGTTCGGCCTAGTATGGTTCTCAATCAGAGGCAGGTGTCTTTAGTTGTCTCTGATTGAGAATCATATTTAGGCCTTTTTTCCACCTGTGTTTCGTGGGTGTTTGTCTTCCGTGTCAGTGTTTTTTCGCCACACTGGACTGTTTCGTTGATGCACGTTATTTTGTTTTGTTCCAGTGTTCTGTTGTTTTTATTAAACATTATGGACACTTACCACGCTACGTTTTGGTCCTCCGATCCTTTGGTCCCTCCTCAGAAGAGGAGGACAAGATCCTTACAATGACAGCTTGTCACACCTCTGGGTTTGAGTGAAACCTCAGAAGAGGAGGACAAGATCCGTTACAATGACAGCTTGTCACACAAAAGAAAAGGGTCTGGGTTTGAGTGAAAGAGCGTGAAGACTGAGTAACAAAGGAAGAAGCTGTGCTACCATAAATACAGTATCTTATGCATTCTAAATTACTGCCCATTTGGAAAAGGAAAATGCAATAAATATTTACTCTGAGCTGCGCTTCAGTAGGTTGGTGGTAGATGGAAGGCCGTGTTGCCAAACCGAGTCCTTTGTCCTTTGAAGAATGTCTCTGGTGGTCAATTGGATATGTTGTAGTAACGTCGTTGTGTGATAGACAAGATACTCTGTCTGTTCCTTCCTAACCCTCGTTTGCAGCTGCTGTTGCTAACTCAACGGCTAGGAGGTATCACTTCTGTAGTGAATAAGAGTTCAAAGTTCATACCATTCGCAACCAAAGCTCACGCTGATGTTGGCTTCGTTCTGTAGTTATTATCTGAACCATTCTGACATCGGACCGTCATCCTCACATCTTCTGAACAGCAGGTTATATTGTTGTCAAGGCTTAGTAGTGGAGTGAGAAGGGTGTGTCTGAAAAGTTTTATAACCCATGACTCTTCACAGGGGCGGGCCACTGATTGAGCAGAGCCCTAACCTTATGAAAACCCAATTCTCACATTTTAGAAGCTAAAATCGCATTTCATCCCATCACGAATAATTTCATATTCAAACATTTAAATTCAACAACAATTCCATGTGAATCCGATAACTCTGATGTGTAGACTTTCCACTGTAGAGTTTATGTCATCTTATCATTGATGAGAATGTCTCAGATGACAACCGAACTGACATCATATTCATTAAGTACCACCGCATATGTTCAATTGGTCGGATTACCAGAATATAGTTCATTTCCCCACCTTCTGATGTTCCCAGAATCTCTATGTTAACCAAGGTGTTTGCAAATGTAACCTCAGTAGGGTAGAGAGGAAAAGAGGAGAAGAAGTATTTATGACTGTCATAAACCTACCCCCAGGCCAACGTCATGACACAGGCAAAGAGCAATGTCACTTCTAGGACCCCCATCCCCTGTCCAGAAGAGATGTGAGGCTTCTCAATTGAAGGAGTAGCACTCAGAAACGTAAAGATAAGCACATCTAGATGTGAAGCGACCATTCTGTCTTTCTCTGTTTGTACTTGTGTTGTGTATCACATGCTCATATGAAGTCTTACAGTTTTTCTCAATTGCTAAAACACAATTTCTGAAAATTTGCTCCATTTCCTGAAAACATTAAACACAAAACCTCATCTTCAAGTACGATTTACATAACCTCTGACTCCTCTCTCAAAATGAAACATTCGCCTCAAAACAGTTTTACCTGTGTTCAAAATCAAACACTGCTCTCAAATCATAAACAAAGTGATCAAAATGATATACACTCTCAAGCAGTCGGTAAACACTACACCGAAAATAGAAAACACATTGTTCAAAACATACAATTCTCAGAGAGAAGTAAATTTTTAATCTAAAATAATATTCATATTTCTCCGTCATTGTCTTTTGATGAATGAAAACATGTTCTATCATAGTAGCTCAAAATTGATCAGAAATTACTACTCTGCTTTGCTCTTTGCAATTTTGTTTTTTGTTCTTCCTCCTCCTTGTACCCCTATTTTTACTGTACCCTGCATCTCACAAACTTGTCCTTTTTCTCTGTGATACTGTAATTCTTGTTCTTTGTTGATATGAACTTGCATCCAGTCAAAATCTATTGAGCAGTCAGTACTGTTAATAAATGGAAAGCACAATGTTCAGGGACATACAATTTGTCCATTGTACAGTATACAGTCTACAATGCACTGTAATACAGTATACAATACTAAAAGGGACAAAAATCAAAGGAGTAAACGTGATCAATGTGCTTCTTCTTGTCTTTGGGCTGGGTCAGGCCAGAGCACTTCGTCGACATCACAAGCAATATTGTCCCTCCTGAGGCAACGGGGGAAGAAGGATCTTGTGTGCCGTATCCAGCCCTGACATGATTCCTCACCTACATCACCACAGGCTAAATCCATGGCTTGCAGCAGATTTACTCTGGTGTAGGGTTGTCTATCATACACTTTCCATCTCCAAGAGAAGAAAAACTCCTCAATCGGATTCAGGAAAGGCGAGTATGGAGGGAGGTACAAGTTCATAAACTGCCCATTGATGTGAAACCATTCCCTTACCTGAGCAGCTCGGTGGAAACTGACATTGTCTCACACTATCACATAGGTGGGAATGGGATTCTCATTTAGCTCTTGACCCTGCTGCTCTTGAACCTGCTGCTCAAATAAAATTTCTCTTAGATTGGCAATAAATCTGGAAGGTGCTGGGTGTTATATGGCCTGAGTGTAACATGGTGATGTAGAACACCATGGTTGCTGATAGCAGCACAGATTGTGACATTGCCACCTCGTTGACCAGGGACTTCAACAATGGCCCGCTGTTCAATCATGTTTCGGCCTCTCCTTCTCCTATTTGTTAGATTGAAGCCTGCTTCATCGACAAAGATGAACTCACGGGGTCTGTCCAAGGATTCCAAATCAAATAGTCTGTGTAGAAATACAATATACTGTATGTAGGATTTTGTAAGTCGTGCAGAGACAGTGCTATACTGTAGAGTACAATTAGGCTTCTAATTCACATACATTGTATGTACTGAAGAGTAATGTCATTCACATAGTATGTGTTAGTACTGTAGACAATCTGGATTACAGTAAATGTTTCTGAATGTACTCTTACTTGCACATACTGAGCTCGCAGTTCTTTCACCCTTGGTGAGTTGCGCTCAAAAGGTACCCTGTTTCCTTGTTTCATTCGCATCCTGTTACGATGGAGGACACGGTCAATGGAAATGCTCACACTGTCGATTCCCTTGTATCACTCGTTCCTGGATTTCTCTGAGTCGTATTGCATTATCTTGAAGGACC
This sequence comes from Oncorhynchus tshawytscha, assembly GCF_018296145.1. Lineage (NCBI taxonomy): Eukaryota > Metazoa > Chordata > Actinopteri > Salmoniformes > Salmonidae > Oncorhynchus > Oncorhynchus tshawytscha. The sequence goes on along the minus strand of NC_056452.1, from coordinate 27,099,073 downwards.
ATGCCAACTATAACGGCCTCTTGCTCCCGAGTGAATATAGCTGTCCTTCCACCTGCATGTGGCAGCCTTGCAATTCTACAAAACGTAGTTGTGCAGTTACAAAACATATTCATGCAGTACAATACATACAGTGATTAACTTTACAAATGTCTATTGAAACAGCTCCATATAGTGTAGTACAGTAAATTTGCAATTAAAAAATACAGTAGTATCCTGTACCTGTTCTCTTCTCTGAATGTCCTTACTATGGTGGACACAGAAAATCAGCTCAAATTGGGTTGCACTCTAAGTCCTGCTTCCCTCATTGTCAGTCCATGGACAAGAACATGGTCTATAACTGTTGTTCGAATTTCATCAGATATTTCCAATCTTTGTCTTCCTCTTCCTCCTCGTTGCCCACCTCGCATACGCACTCGTCCTCGTCCTCTCACATTGTTTCTTCTATCCATTCTCAGACTTTCTCCTTCCCACCTTCAACAACCTGTTTGCTCTCTGAACTGGCTTATATTGCTTGTGTCGCATCATTTGAAACAGGTTAAATCCATTTTGAGTGGTTGTGTTGAATCAATGACATTTGTTCTCTATTTTTATTTGACTGTTGCCACTTGTGTTTACCAGTATGGATGATATGTGCATTAGAGTACAGAATGTGTTTTGAGAATGAGAATGTGTTTCGAGTTTTGCTGAAAAGTCTAAGTGAGATCTGCACATTGTGTTTTACCATGTGAAATGGTTTAAGGTATTGACAACAGACTGCATAAATAGCTAAATGAGTCCAGGCAACTGAGAACTAATGGGTTTTAGTGTTTAAGCAATTGAGAAAACTGTAATATATGAAGCAGAGAAAGCTGAGAAACATCCATTTATTCCCCAGCTATGAATTAGTTAGACTCTTTTTGAGAGCTCAGTGCCGTCCTCCCTGTCCCAGAAATGGATTTGATACCCAAGGAGAGGAGGGAGGAGAGGCAAGAGAGGAGAGGAGATGAGGAGAGGTGAGGTGAGGAGGGAGAAGAGAGGAGAGGAGAAGAGAGGAGAGGAGAAGAGAGGAGAAGAGAGGAGAAGAGAGGAAGAGAGGAGAGGAGAAGAGGAGAGGAGAAGGAGGAGAAGAGAGGAGAGGAGAAGAGAGGAGAAAAGAGGAGAAGAGAGGAGAGGAGAAGAGAGGAGAAAAGAGGAGAGAGAAGAGAGGAGAAAAGAGGAGAGGAGATGAGAAGAAGAGAAGAGAAGAGAAGAGAAGAGAAGAGAAGAGAAGAGAAGAGAAGAGAAGAGAAGAGAAGAGAAGAGAAGAGAAGAGAAGAGAGGAGAGGAGAAGAGAGGAGAAGAGAAGAGGAGAGGAGAAGAGAGGAGAAGAGAGGAGAGGAGAGAAGAGAGAAAAGAGGAGAAGAGAGGAGAGGAGAAGAGAGGAGAAAAGAGGAGAGAGAAGAGAGGAGAAAAGAGGAGAGGAGAAGAGAGGAGAAAAGAGGAGAAGAGAGGAGAGGAGAAGAGAGGAGAAAAGAGGAGAGGAGAAGAGAGGAGAAGAGAAGAGAAGAGAAGAGAAGAGAAGAGAGGAGAAGAGAGGAGAGGAGAGGAGAGGCAAAGAGAGGAGACAGAAAATATGTTTAGGTTAAGGACTCCAAAATGAGTGTGCAAGCAATGGAAGGTCAGAGTCTAAATGAAAGATAAAGGAGTGAGGAAGGAAAGAGAGGAGGATAAATATACAAATCACACTGCCAGAGACTCAGAGCCCACTGTATCAGACTCCATTCACTATTCATGGTAATGTGACACATCATCCCCACTGAGAGCAATGGATGGCCCTCACTCCAAAACCCATTCCATCCACAACCACTAGCTGTCCAATGCTGAGTGTAATTGAATTCCTCAAGTCGATCTGACTGTAAAAGCACATGCTTTATATCATGTGTAAGTGTACTGTCTGTGTGTCTGTAGCAGGAAAACACACACACACACACACACACACACACACACACACTTGGTCCATAGCGTGTTATTTGAGGCCTACACTGTAAATTTACAGCAAAACCTTTCACAGTTAGCTACTGTAATTCTATACAGTACTGTATTACCGTTTTGCTGTATATTTGCAGCAGCACCCTGTGAATTATGGGGCATTGTGAGAAAATGTTGTCAGCTGCAAAATAATCTTTGTCTCATTAACATATTTTCAAAAAGTATCTTGTTACAAATACAGGATATGTTGAAGACCAACGCATCCTTAACTACAGCAACATCCCTAGTAATGGTTACAGAAGCATTTTACTTGCCGTGACTTGGTCTTGTTTTGGGGGCGTAGCTCATTAGAATAATACCCACAGTGCTTTTCAAGTGTTCATTTTTATATTTACATTTTGGTCGTTTAGCAGACACTCTTATCCAGTGCGACTTACAGTCAATGTATTTAACTAAGGTAAACAAGCATATACCACAGTCATAGCAAGTAAAAAGATTTTTACAGTTACTGAGAATGCTGAGCTGACGTTAAGAGGGATATATTATATTAGACAGAACAGACGACATGTATTCTACTTCAACTTTTACAAAATAGACTACATGAATTGTAGTTCAGGCCAGTGAAATACAAATTACAAAGTAGGTATTGAAAGTACTGAAATAGCTATATCAAATACATTCAACAGAAATACTGCCCATGCACTGTAAATATGCAACAGTTTAGTAACCACTGTGCTTCCAGTAATGTACTGTAAATCTGCAACAGTTTAGTAACCACTGTGCTTCCAGTAATGTACTGTAAATCTGCAACAGTTTAGTAACCACTGTGCTTCCAGTAATGCACTGTAAATATGCAACAGTTTAGTAACCACTGTGCTTCCAGTAATGTACTGTAAATATGCAACAGTTTAGTAACCACTGTGCTTCCAGTAATGTACTGTAAATATGCAACAGTTTAGTAACCACTGTGCTTCCAGTAATGTACTGTAAATATGCAACAGTTTAGTAACCACTGTGCTTCCAGTAATGTACTGTAAATATGCAACAGTTTAGTAACCACTGTGCTTCCAGTAATGTACTGTAAATTCTAGAGATACAGCATGTTACTGTAATCAGGTGTTCCAGTTATATGCTGTACATTTGTGTTACAGTAAAGGTCCTGTAAATCTACAGTATTTTACCATCTTCTGTGCTGCCAGTAATTTACTGTTTTTTTTTTTTTTTTACAGCAAAGATCCCCCCTACCCCATTTCTCCTTCACCAAAATCCAGATAGCGGATGTTCTGAAGAGAGTTGCAAAATCTGGACCCCTACAAATCAGCTGGGCTAGACAATCTGGACCCTCTCTTTCTAAAATTATCTGCTGAAATTGTTGCAACCCCTATTACTAGCCTGTTCAACCTCTCTTTCGTATCGTTTGAGATCCCTAAAGATTGGAAAGCTGTCGCGGTCATCCCCCTCTTCAAAGGGGGTGACACTCTAGACCCAAACTGTTACAGACCAACAGTATATCCAGCCTGCCCTGCCTTTCTAAAGTCTTTGAAAGCCAAGTTAACAAACATACCACCTACCATTTCGAAATCCCACCGTTCCTTCACCGCTATGCAATCTGGTTTCCAAGCTGGCCACGGGTGCACCTCAGCCATGCTCAAGGTCCTAAACGATATCATAACCGCCATCGATAAGAGACAATACTGTGCAACTGTATTCATCGACCTGACCAAGGCTTTCGACTCTGTCAATCACCACATTCTTATCGGCAGACTCAACAGCCTTGGTTTCTCAAATGACTGCCTCGCCTGGCTCACCAACTACTTCTCAGACAGAGTTCAGTGTGTCAAATCAGAGGGCCTGTTGTCCGGACCTCTGGCAGTCTCTATGGGGGTGTCACAGGGTTCAATTCTCTGGCCGACTCTTTTCTCTGTATACATCAATGATGTTGCTCTTGCTGCTGGTGATTCTCTGATCCACCTCTACGCAGACGACACCATTCTGTATATCTCTGGACATTGTGTTAACAAACCTCCAGATGAGCTTCAATGCCATACAATTCTCCTTCCGTGGCCTCCAATTGCTCTTAAATAAGTAAAACTAAATGCATGCTCTTCAACCGATCGCTGCCCACACCTGCCCGCCCATCCAGCATCACTACTCTGGACGGTTCTGACTTAGAATATGTGGACAACTAAAAATACCTAGGTGTCTGGTTAGACTGTAAACTCTCCTTCCAGACTCACATTAAGCATCTCCAATCCAAAATTAAATCTAGAATCAGCTTCCTATTTCGCAATAAAGCATCCTTCACTCATGCTGCCAAACATACCCTCGTAAAACTGACTATCCTGCCGATCCTTGACTTCGGCGATGTCATTTACAAAATAGCCTCCAACACTCTACTCAGCAAATTGGGTGCAGTCTATCACAGTGCCATCCATTTTGTCACCAAAGCCCCATATACTACCCACCACTGCGACTTGTATGCTCTCGTTGGCTGGCCCTCGCTTCATATTCGTCGCCAAACCCACTGGCTCCAGGTCATCTATAAGTCTTTGCTAGGTAAAGCACCGCCTTATCTCAGCTCCCTAGTCACCATAGCAGCACACACCCGTAGAACGTGCTCCAGCAGGTATATTTCACTGGTCACCCCCAAAGCCAAGTTCTCCTTTGGCCGCCTTTCCTTCCAGTTCTCTGCTGCCCATGACTGGAACGAATTGCAAAAATCACTGAAGCTGGAGACCCATATCTTCCTCACTAACTTTAAGCACCAGCTGTCAGAGCAGCTCACAGATCACTGCATCTGTACATAGCCCATCTGTAAATAGCCCATCCATCCCATCCATCTTCCTCATCCCCATACTGTTATTTATTTATTTATTTTTTGCTGCTCCTTTGCACCCCAGTATCTCTACTTGTACATTCATCTTCTGCACATTTATCACTCCAGTGTTTATTGCTAAATTGTAATTATTTCGCCACTATGGCCTATTCATTGCCTAACTCCCTTATCTTACCTCATTTGCACACACTGTATATAGACTTTTTCTCTATTGTGTTATTGGCTGTATGTTTGTTTATTCCATGTACACTCTGTGCTGTTGTTTGTGTCGCAGTGCTTTGCTTTATCTTGGCCAGGTCGCAGTTGAAAATGAGAACTTGTTCTCAACTAGCCTACCTGGTTAAAAAATCTGTGTGAGTTAGCCAAGAGCTGTGTGAGTTAGCTAAGAGCCGTGTGAGTTAGCCAAGAGCTGTGTGCGTTAGCCAAGAGCTGTGTGTGTTAGCCAAGAGCTGTGTGCGTTAGCCAAGAGCTGTGTGCGTTAGCCAAGAGCTGTGTGCGTTTGTCAAGAGCTGTGTACGTTTGTCAAGAGCTGTGTGAGTTAGCCAAGAGCTGTGTGAGTTAGCCAAGAGCTGTGTGAGTTAGCCAAGAGCTGTGTGAGTTAGCCAAGAGCTGTGTGTTTTTTCTACTGTATATGGTTCTAGGCCAGTATAGGCCCGGTGTATTCAACTCGTTTCCCTACGAGCTCCGGAGACAACTGGTTTTCTGTTCCATCTGAGAGGTCATTTCACCGACCTGGTGTACCAGGTCTAAATCAGTCCCTGATTAGAGAGGAACATTGGAAACATGCAGTGGAACTGGCTTTGAGGTCCAGAGTTCCGTCTGAAGGCTCTAGGCTATATGGCTCTGATCAAGAGTATTGCACTACACAAGGAATAGGGTGTCAGAAGTATGCCATTTTGTGTCTGTGCCACGTTTGCTGCCATTAGCTGAATGTGACTGGCTGGCTGATTCATCATAGCCTTCTGAACATAATCCCTAAAATGAAACCCAACCTGGAACAGAATGGATCCCACTGATAGTTAATACATTAATAGATAGTTAATAGACATTAATAGATAGTTAATACATGAATAGATAGTTAATACATGAATAGATAGTTAATATAGATCCACCTCCACAGTCATTTTCATAGGAGCTAGTCTGTCAACACTGTTTAGACATTCAGACATGGACCTTGCTTATATCAGGCATATATATATATATATATATATATATATATATATATATATATATATATATATATATATATATATATATATATATAGGCTCAGTACCAAAGACGTGACCTTAATTTAACAAGACAATTTCTTATTTACAATGACAGCCTACCGTTGAACAGTGGGTTAACTGCCTTGTTCAGGGGCAGAACAACAGATGTTTACCTTGTCGGCTCAGGGATTCGATCCAACAACCTTTCAGTTACTGGCCCAATGCTCTAACCACTAACCACTAGGCTACCTGCCGCCCAGACTTTACATACATGGTTATGATAACTAGGAGGTTGTACTGTCCAAATCCATGAACACTTCCGGTTCCCAGTCCCACCTCCCATGCGTGTACTGTATATCAACATTTTAGTGTTAGTTTATTTAGCCTGAAAGTTATTTCCAACTCTTTTCCCTGAGCCCATTGCTCAAACCTCTTCAAAGCATGCATGTATTCAGTAGAGTCCAGCTGTGCAGGTATTAACAGGTATTAACAGGTATTAACAGGTATTAACATACTTAATGACATTCCTACTTCTTAGCAGGGAAGTGTGACTAGTGAGCACAAACCCCCCCACCCCCTAAAAGGGTGAAAGTTAGAATAGCATTTAGCATTAGTATTAGCATTTGACCTCGTGGAGACTAATGTCCCCAGTTGGTCAATAATCATGTGTTTACTATTCTTGTGGGACACACACACACACACACAGAAAAACACGCACGCACGCACGCACACACACACACACACACACACGCACGCACACACACACACACACACGCACGCACACACACACACACACACGCACGCACACACACACACAGAAAAACACACACGCACACACACAGAAAACACGCACGCACGCACGCACACACACACACACACGCACGCACACACACAGAAAAACACACACGCACACACACACACACACACACACACACACACACACACACACACACACACACACACACACACACACACACACACACACACACACACACACACACACACACACACACACAGAAAAACACACACACACACACACACAACTGGAAAGGAAGATGTTTTTTTACCCCAAGAGGGAGGAGATAAAGTTTAAAGTTGCCTATGTTCTTTTCATTATCATTTACACTTTCAAAAACACAACTGGGAGCACCTCACCACAACAACAACAAAAACAGTGGGGCCCTTTGGTGACAAGAGGCAGAAACCAGCGAGAAACCTGGCGAGCCTGAATGCTATTAAACCAGTTGGGGGGGGAGAATCTTCATACATTTTTAACACACTCCATCTCGTGGAAATAACAACCAAATAACACAGCCACAGTGTATGTAGTTGGATTTTCAATGTTAAAGAAGGCCATTTTGCAGTGTTTGGTCATCTCACTGCCCGAATGCTGCCGTGTTGTGGGAATAACAACCAAATAAGATAGGCATTTGTGGTATGTATTGATATTCAAACTGTCCTTTTCACTGTGGCCCTGTGTGGCTTACCCGGTTGAGCATGGTGATTGCCACGCCAAAAGTAGAGGGTTCGATTGCCGCTTGGGGCCACCCATATGGAAAATGCATGCACATGTAACGGATGTGAAATGACTAGCTAGTTAGCGGTGGTACGCGCTAATAGCGGTTCAATTGGTGACGTCACTCGCTATGAGACCTTGAAGTAGTGGTTCCCCTTGCTCTGCAAGGGCCGCGGCTTTTGTGGAGTGATGGGTAACGATCCTTCGTGGGTGTCAGTTGTTGATGTGTGCAGAGGGTCCCTGGTTCAAGGCGAGGAGAGGGACGGAAGCTATACTGTTACACACACGTGACTGTAAATTGCTTTGGATGACAGCGTCTGCTTACGAGTATATGTTATATACTGTAATTCATAGCATACAGATTGCTTGATTTGGTTAACTCTCAACCTGAATGCAGCCATGTCTTGGTCTGTGTCCAATGGCTTCTGTAGTGTTTTTATGGCTCCATCACACAGGATCCTCCCTGCTGGGACTCATCTCTCACCCCTACAGAGGCCCAATCTGGAGAGAGGGAGGGAGGGAGAGAGGAGGGAGGGAGGAGGAGGGAGGGAGGGAGGGAGGGAGGGAGGGAGGGAGGGAGGGAGAGAGAGCGAGGGAGGGAGGGAGGGATGGAGGGAGGGAGAGAGAAGGAGAGAGAGAGGAGGGAGGGAGAGAGAAGGAGGGAGGGAGAGAGAAGGAGGGAGGGAGAGAGAAGAAGGGAGGGAGAGAGAAGGAGGGAGAGAGAAGGAGAGAGAGAGAGAGAGAGAGGGAGGGAGAGGGAGGGAGGGAGGGAGGGAGGGAGGGGGGGGGAGGGAGAGAGAGAGAGAGAGGGAGGGAGGGAGGAGAGAGAGGGAGGGAGAGAAGGAGGGAGGGAGAGAGAAGGAGGGAGGGAGGGAGGGAGAGTTGCCTGAGGCTGCAGAAAAACATGTAGCTGAAAAACAGACACTCTTCTATAAATGAATGTCAATCATACTATAATCAATTCTAATATTGTATTGCATCACTGCATTCCGGGTTTCCCAGAATGCACTGCATTAACGTCCATCCCCTGAGTTGGACAATATTTCAGACTGAACAAATCAATCATTTATGAAACATACTGTCTCCTTTTGCCTGGGTATTCAGGGCAGGATATAATATTCTGTCTCAAATCTGTTCCCCTCCTCTGAACCCCCATTGCCCAAGCTGTATAGTTAATTAATACGGTTTTGTGTTTATTGTGCTCCAGAGTTCATGTTAAGTAAGAGAGGGCTGTGATGTCAAACATCTTAGGACTAGGAGGGAGGGACAGAGAGATCTCAAAAGATGGTCCAGGTATGACATTCACCCAGTCACGCTCACCTCGATCATCATGAAGTGCTTTCAAGGCCAGCATGCCAGGCACACTGGATCCACTCTAATTTGCATACCGCTCCAATAGATCCTTGGAAGATGCCATTTCCATTGCTAATCACATGGCTGTAACACATCTGGACATGAGAAACACGGATGTGAGAACCAACAGATCCACAGAATGCTGTTCATTGACTACAGTTCAGCATTCAACACTATAGTTTCCTCCAAGCTCGACACCAAGCTCAGAGCCCTGGGTCTGGACACCAAGCTCAGAGCCCTGGGTCTGGACACCAAGCTCAGAGCCCTGGGTCTGGTCACCAAGCTCAGAGCCCTGGGTCTGGACACCAAGCTCAGAGCCCTGGGTCTGGACACCAAGCTCAGAGCCCTGGGTCTGGACACCACGCTCAGAGCCCTGGGTCTGGACACCACGCTCAGAGCCCTGGGTCTGGACACCAAGCTCAGAGCCCTGGGTCTGGACACCAAGCTCAGAGCCCTCAGAGCCCTGGGTCTGGACACCAAGCTCAGAGCCCTGGGTCTGGACACCAAGCTCAGAGCCCTGGGTCTGGACACCAAGCTCAGAGCCCTGGGTCTGGACACCAAGGTCAGAGCCCTGGGTCTGGACACCAAGCTCAGAGCCCTGGGTCTGGACACCAAGCTCAGAGCCCTGGGTCTGGACACCAAGCTCAGAGCCCTGGGTCTGGACACCATCCTCTGTAACTGGATCCTGGACATCCTGACCGGCAGACCACAGGCTGTGAGTATTGGCAACAACACCTCCTCCACACTGACTCTTAACACAGGGCACCCCCAAGGGTGTGTCCTCAGTGCTCTTCTGTACTCCCTGTTCACCCACGACTGCATGGCTTTGCATGACAGCAACTCCATCATAAAGTTTGCAGACGACACCACGGTTGTAGGCCTGATAAACAACAACAATGAGTCAGCCTATAGGGAGGGATTTGTGCCATCTGACTTGAACTGCCTGGTGAAACCCCCAAGGCCACAGCAATCATGCGTAGCCAGTTTCAAGAACCCCCAGTTACTAGAACAGTTTGGGTTAAAATTCAGAAACGGCTAAGATTCAGCCCTGTTTAGCAAACTTCGAGCATAATAGCCCCCTTTACGGAAGAATGAAAGGTAGTTACAGTACAGTACGACAGTACAGTACGACATACAAGTTTGGTTAAGCAGGTTCGCCACCCTCAAGTCAGCGACTAGTAGTGTCCTGGACGAAGACAACGTCTGGACTGGGGCACGAAAATGGCTAGTAATGTTAAGACTGGGCCTAACCGCAGTGGGCGGAGTCCAACACCTCCCCAGCACTGGGAAACAACAGAGGGTCTGTCCACTACTACAAGCTTTCTCTGCCCTTAACCTTGTTCGGAATATCTCCAAAACAAAGGTCATGTGGTTTGGTAAGAAGAATGCCCCTCTCCCCACCGGTGTGATTACTACCTCTGAGGGTTTAGAGCTTGAGGTAGTCACCTCATACAAGTACTTGGGAGTATGGCTAGACGGTACAGTGTCCTTCTCTCGGCACATATCAAAGCTGCAAGCTAAGGTTAAATCTAGACTTGGTTTCCTCTATCGTAATCGCTCCTCTTTCACCCCAGCTGACAAAATAACTCTGATTCAGATGACCATCCTACCCATGCTAGATTACAGAGATGTAATTTATAGATCGGCAGGTAAGGGTGCTCTCGAGCGGCTAGATGTTCTTTACAATTTGGCCATCAGATTTGCCACCAATGCTCCTTATAGGACACATCACTGCACTCTATACTCCTCTGTAAACTGGTCATCTCTGTATACCTGTCGCAAGGCTGATTGGATGAAGCTTATTTATAAAACCCTCTTAGGCCTCACTCCCCCCTATCTGAGATACCTACTGCAGCCCTCATCCTCCACATACAACACCCGTTCTGCCAGTCACATTCTGTTAAAGGTCCTCAAAGCACACACATCCCTGGGTTTCTCCTCTTTCCAGTTCGCTGCAGCTAGCGACTGGAACAAGCTGCAACAAACACTCAAACTGGACAGTTTTATCTCAATCTCTTCATTCAACGACTCAATCATGGACACTCTTACTGACAGTTGTGGCTGCTTTGTGTGAGGTATTGTTGTCTCTACCTTCTTGCCCTCTGTGCCCAATAATGCTTGTACCATGTTTTGTGCTGCTAACATATTGTGCTGCTGCCATGTTGTGTTGCTACCATGCTATGTTTTGTCTTAGGTCTCTCTTTATGTAGTGTTGTGGTGTCTCTTGTCGTGATGTGTGTTTTGTTCTATAATTTAACTTAATTTTTAATCCCAGCCTCCGTCCCCGCAGGAGGCCTTTTGCCTTTTGGTAGGCCGTCATTGTAAATAAGAAATTGTTCAATTGACTTCTACCTTTTTCTCAATTTCCGCCTGACTGGCATGCCCAAAGTAAACTGCCTGTTACTCAGGCCCCGAAGCCAGGATATGCATATAATTGGTACTATTGGATAGAAAACATTTCTACAAACTTCAATGTGTTAAAATAATGTATAAGACTATAACACAATTGATATGGTAGGAGAAAATCCAAAGAAAAAAACAAAGAAAAAACAACTGAAATGTTAAATATCCATAATTTGTACGATTATTTATTTGAATTGCGTGCCCTCCAATTTCACCGGAAGTTGTCGACAGGTGTCCCGCTGGCAGTTCTGACTTGTCTAGTTAAATAAAGGTAAATACAATTTTAAAAAATACTACTGCATGCCCAAACTGTGCAGAAACTGTGCAGAAACTTCAAACAACTGGGCCATCTGGCCATTTCCTGCACAGCCATCATCTGCAAGGTATGTATAGACAACCATTCACAACCATAGACAACCATTCCACCTCAGACTGTACCTCCACATGCCCCTGCAACCTGTGTGGGAAAGGGCGCCATTTCTTCAGAACCTGCCCCAGTTCCTACGCCGGCAGGGCAAGGGCCAAGGACGCTAACCAAACCCCCTCCACCCTCTCCACCAGACAATAACATCAAAGACACAGACCTTTCTACAGGCACAACCCAAGATGTCTCAGAAACAGCCCCCCCCATGCCGGCCCCTCCACCTTTGCACCCCAACAAATCCCTTGATTACCACCTCCACCCCCTCCAAACCCCTGGTCAAATGGGAGCCGGATTTGAGAGAGCTTACACAACTCCAGTTCTTAGATGACGATGACGACCCAAACTGGACTAACATTTCCAAACGGACAAGACCAGACAAACAACAGACCAACAAGAGACCAAACCAGAAGACCGTCCCAGAACCCAAACCCTGATGCCAGCCAGCCTCAGTCCAGAACCCTCGGACCCTCTGAACCACCTTCACCCCTCCCAGCATCCCCCACCAAGACAGTACAAGGTTTCAACAGGCAGTCAGTGGGGAGACACGTCAAGACCTGTGAACAGCCAATAACCACTCAACACAAATGACCCGCTAGAGGCCCTCATCCAAATATGCAATGAATCAATCAGACCTGAACTCTGCCCCAATAACCCATCATCATGACCCTGACAACACTCCGAACAGAAAGATTTTCCCCAGATGGGTGTTCAAGGTGGCCTCCCCACTAGATAATCCATCTATAGATGAAATGAGGTACCTATAGAGAGCTTCCCCCAGGTGGATCTGGGCCCTATTTCCTCCCTTTGTCTTCCAGCCTCCGGCGTCCAGCCTTGCCGTCACATCGCTCCTACTCCAACACCAGCCCAGGCCGATGGACATACCCTCCACCACCCCCCTGCTCCCTCTCCATCTCTTCCCCCTACTCGTATCCCTCTCACAGAACCAGACCAGAAGCAGGAACCATTCATCACCACACCAGAAGGCACGGAGGAAGGACCAAAGCTCTAGACCTACGCCTGGAGCGAGCAGGCCACAGGAGAGTACCATCACTGACCTCCAGGTCTTGTGCTTCCAGGTGTGTTTGTCTGCTCCTCAGGTCGTCCTTCCTCCCCTCTACAGACCCAGATCCCAACTCAGCACCTGTAACAGCCCCAGTTCCGGTTTCAGGTTTCCGGGTTCCAGTTTCCCCCCCCCTCCCCGGTCCCCAGCACCAGACCCAAAACAAACCCTTGACCTCCAGTCCCGGTCCCAGCATGACTTCCAGTCCCGGCCCTAACACCAGAACCAACCCAGGTTTTCCTGGTCCCAGACACAGCACCGACCAACCACAACTGTCACCACTTTTCAGCAACTGCCAGCACAATCCCCACCACTTCCCCTCCCCCAACACAAAGACACATACTGTACATTGTGGACTGACTGACTGACTGAATTGAGTGACAGATTTTCTGATTGATTGATTGCTTTTGTTTCTTTAAAAAAATAAATGCTTAATTTGAATTGATTACTTATTGTTTTAATTGTTTATTATTTGAAATGTGAAATTAATGAAATTAATGATGGATTGAATTTGAACTTGTTGAACATTTTCAACTGTAATTAATTTTTGAGAGGAGAGGAGGGAACATGACCCAATCCACATCAACGGTACTGCAGTAGAGAGAGTCAGCAGTTTTAAGTTTCTCAGTGTCCACATCACAGAGGACCAGAGGACATCACAGGACATCACAGAGGACCAGAGGACATCACAGGACATCACAGAGGACATCACAGAGGACCAGAGGACATCACAGGACATCACAGAGGACCAACAACACCACCACTCTGGTCAAGAGGGCGCAACAGCGTCTTTACGTCCTAAGGCGGCTGAACAAATTTGGCATGCCGCCCCGGGTCCTCTCCAAATACTACCGATGCATACTACCTGACCAGTTGCATCACGGCCTGGTACGGGAATTGCTATATCCACGACCGTAAGGCCCTCCAGCGGGTGGTGAAGACGACCCCGTACATCACTGGGACCGTGCTCCCACCCATCCAGGACATCTACTCAAACAGTGTCTGAGGAAGTCCCACGGTATCATCAAGGACCCCACACACCCCAGGCATGTTCTCTCCCTCATTGTCGTGCAGACGGTATCGGAGCATGAGGTCTGATATGAACAGGCTCAGAGGAAAAAGTTTCTATCTACAACCTATCAGACTGCTGAACACTTGAACTGGACGGACCACGTGCTCTGATCCACGTTCCTCTTTTGTTCTCTAACGCTCCTCTATTGGTTCCTCAAGCAAGGGGGGAGGCCGATGACATCACAAATCCCCATGAGACCCACTCTTTGAATGCCCTACACCTTGAAGTTTGCAGTTGTGTAAAAAAAAAAGCCCCATTTTGCTCAAAACTGATTTCGTTTTACCTTATAGTGTATACTTTACTATATTTATACTGGCGTTCAACAGTAAAAGTAATACCAAAAAAAAAAACGTCTTTGAGCTTTACACAGTTGCTGTACTAGGACACAAACAGAAAGAGCTTGACCATTGTGTAACAAAACCAGTCACTCACACGGTCCCACAGACAATGACCTACAAGTTTCATCATAGGAACCTGTAACCTAGGGAACTTTAGCCTACTATAAAACGTAACACTTACACGTAATATCCTATTTTTTAAGCAAGGACCCAATATGCATAACCTTTTAACTCTAATGTCCGTTCATTTTAATATATCAATTTCTCTCTTGTATACCTAGTGTTTAAGAGAGCGAGGTCAGAATAAACCTGTAACTTCAAGCTAAAGCATATCAAAACAAAATTCGCAAACTGTACAGACTGTACAGCCAATGTCCCAAGTACCAAACGGAACAGAGTACAACCCTACCCGGTGACATGTGTCCTTCCGCCAAACTGCCCGTGCACTACTTTTCCCTCTCCACAACCTTTTTTGCACGTCGTCTCACAATGATCATTGCATTTCCGAAGTAATCACACTGGCATAATCTTTGGGCATAATCAGAGCAACTACAACAAATCATTGTCTCATATATTTGAGACACTATATCGCACTGGGTTTAAGTGTCCGTTTCTTCGCTATGAAATTGAATGGAATTTATTTACTACTGTCAAAGTACATCCATTAATGTTCAGACGCTATCTCAACAACCTTCAACATTATGATTACTTGTGGTCCAAATACACATGAAACGCTAACCACTACCGTAAATAAACCCTTGCTATTGACTGACTTGCTAAACAGCCAATCGGAATGCAAGATGAAGTAGTTCACGAATGACGAAGGCCGAGTTTGGCCAATGGAAAACCGTTATTTAGGCTCGACCTCTGAGCACCTCATCACCGCCTTTTTTTTGTGTCCGTGGCGGAGTACTACCTATATATAAACGAGACAATCCGAACTTTAAAGCGCAGTTGTAAAAATAAAATAAAAAACTTCCAGACGAAATAAAAAATTGTCGCCCGCATAACATAACATAACTGGAATAATATATAGTCATTACAGCAGCAGGACAATTTTGTTCAACAATGAAGTAGCTAACCGTCTCCATTTAGTTAGTATTTGACAACGTTATTTTGGTTTGCTACAGTAGCTAACTGACGTTAAGTCACTCGTCATCGAAGCTGTGCAGAAGCAACGACCTGCTGTGTATTTCTATGTAACTGTAACGTTGGATACTTACATGTAAGTATACTTCTCTTTTATTTAGCTATTTCAATAGAAGTCGTTAGCGAGGTAGCTAGTTATTAAGTTATATTGTTGTTCAAATCCCTAGAGACGAGCTAACTTATGATATAAACCGCTTTGTTCCGTCTTGTTTTGGGTTGGTTATAACGTTAGCTAGCTAGCACAGATAATTATTAGTAATAACGTTAGATAGCTAGTTGATATAGCTGACGATGGGAAATATCTAGCTAGAAAGTTTAAATCAAACTATTTTGAGCTAACAACCAGACGTATTTTTGTTAGCTCGGTGGTCATTGAATGACAGTGAAGGATGGGAGCACATTCAACAGTCTTCATGTTAAATTACACATCCGATGAGATTTCATGTAACAGGTTAAGTCTATACCGTAGTGGTAAGCATAGCTGCTGTTTACAATACTACATTTCCTTCAAAACCTTGGTGCTTAACTAGCTAACGTTGGCTAAGTTACTGATTGATGGATTCAATTGAAGCGAGGCAAGCTGTAGGATTTGGATTGGACGTTTGATCATCTCATATATATATATATATATATATATATATATCACTAGCTAGGTAATGGTAAGCGTCATTTCTAAAAGAGAAGGACATCTATGACCGTGAATAGAAATTCAATGAGGATTATGTAACAAGGGTTCTCTTTGCTAGATCAGCTCACCAGCTGCTCTCTAACAATACATGATTCTCTAGCCAGTGGTGGTTCACGGACACGGTTTCTTCTGTTACCTTCACTAGACAACATGATTCTTTCATCTCATCATATCAAATGAATTAGGGACGTGTGTGTGTTTGTCAGCGCGCAAGAAATATTCTATATCAGGTGAGGTTACAATTGTCTCGGATCATTGGCTAATTACATTGTTACTTTAATTGCGTTAACCCGCTGAGCCACCACTGTCCAGAGGTCAACTATGCTAGTCCGTATGTTTAGGCCTTACTTATAGCTAGTGATATTGTACACCCTGTCTGGTGGACACAGCAATGCACTGTACTGGGAAGGGAATGGCAGAGCACATTTAGTACTCTACTGTAAATGCAATCAGGTTTATGAAGCCAACATCTTTACAACGGTGAGTTAAATAGATTATTGCGCAAACACACACACGTTTATAACGTTTAACCAGTTTATAATAGCAATAAGTCACCTCAGGGGTTTGTGGAATTGTCTGATATTTACACGGCTGAAATGCTGTTTTAGCAAGTCAGCATCCAGGATACCCGGTTTATAATTAGCCATATACCATTGTCATCGTGTTTTTGTTAATTTATCTCTCCTCTTCTTCCAGGCTTAGGAACCTTATCCTGTGGACGGAAGGATATCGTTTCAGCATCTACCACTTACTCTGTCCCTCTGTTTGGCCCAAACTGCTTATCACTGCAACGCTCAGGAATACCCACATCATAACCGGGAAGCAGCTATGCAGCTTGAAATCCAAGTAGCACTTAACTTTATTATTTCCTACTTGTACAACAAACTCCCCAGACGGCGTGTGAACATCTTCGGTGAGGAGCTCGAGAGGCAGCTGAAGAAGAAGTACGATGGCCACTGGTACACGGATAAGCCATACAAGGGCTCTGGGTACAGGTGCCTCCACGTAGGGGAGAAGGTGGACCCTGTGGTGGAGCAGGCAGCCAAGGAGAGCGGCCTGGACTTGGACGACGTCCGGGATAATCTCCCTCAGGACCTAAGTGTGTGGATTGACCCCTTCGAGGTGTCCTACCAGCTTGGCGAGAAGGGGCCGGTCAAGGTGCTGTATGTGGATGATAACAATGAGAACAACGGGTCCGAGTTGGACAAGGAGATCAAGAACAGCTTCAACCCAGAGGCCCAGGTCTTCATGCCCATCAGTGACTCTATCGGGACCTCTTCTGAGTCCAGCTCTCCTTCACCCCCTTTCGGGCAATCTGCGGCCATTAGCCCCTCGTTCATGCCGCGCTCCACCTATCCAATAACCTTCACCACCGCCACCTTTGCCGCCACCAAGTTTGGCTCCACCAAGATGAAGATCTCCGGCCGCAACAACAACAATGGTAACGCCAACAAGGTGGCCCGCACCTCCCCAACCAATGACCTGGGGCTGAATGTGAACACTCTAATGAAGCAGAAAGCCGTTTCCACCTCTATGTACTCTCTGTACGGCCTGGGCCAGCAGCAGAATGCCTCTGCACTCTCTCCTAATGCTAAGGAGTTTGTGTTCCCCAGCCTCCAGGGTCAGGGGAGCTCCGGTGGCGTGTTCCCCAGCCTCCAGGGTCAGGGGAGCTCCGGGGCGTGTTCCCCAGCCTCCAGGGTCAGGGGAGCTCCGGGGGCGTGTTCCCCAGCCTCCAGGGTCAGGGGAGCTCCGGGGCGTGTTCCCCAGCCTCCAGGGTCAGGGGAGCTCCGGGGGCGTGTTCCCCAGCCTCCAGGGTCAGGGGAGCTCCGGGGGCGTGTTCCCCAGCCTCCAGGGTCAGGGGAGCTCCGGGGGCGTGTTCCCCAGCCTCCAGGGTCAGGGGAGCTCCGGGGGCGTGTTCCCCAGCGAGGGCTCTCTCAGCCTCAGCCCGCTGCAGTACAACGATGCCTTTGACGTGTTTGCGGCCTACGGAGATCTCAACGACAAGACCCTCAATGATGGGCTGAACTTCAACCTCAGCAACATGCAGTATTCCAAGCAGCAATTCCAGTCGGTCATGGCTAACTAAACCTGACACTAGGACTTGAACATGTTATTTCTTAATGACGACGGTAGCTTGAAGGGAAGCATTACGAAGAACTGGATTTTCAAGGAACCTCTTGAGTAGCTTTCTATCTAGTTAGGGAAGCAGCATGTGTCCAAGGGTGCTTTTTCTCTGCCCCATTGAATTAGTTTATATTTACTAAAAGTTTGTTGTACGAACACGTCCAAGCTTGATTACTTAAATTCAACATGCATAGTTGTTTTTTTTGTCAACCGAGCACAAAATATATTTTTGTACTATGTTTGAAATACAAAAAAAAAACTCCATTAACATGGATTAAAAAAAAATAAAATGTTTCTGTCCTCTTAGTGTTTTACATGTGTTAGGACATGGCAGATTTGTATGACTTTGCACTACTAAATGGGGTTACTTGGTCTTTTTCTACTTGTATAATTTAATTTAGTACAGAGTTTAAGATATCAAAGTATATATTGTTTCTTTGACATGGCAGTGCATCTATCTTTTTACTACTCCAGTGATGGCTGCAGCAGCTTGTCATTGTGTTTTTTTTATTAGTAGTATTTTTATTTTTAGGTAAAGAATTGTCTTTAAAATTCATCACGTATTCTTAAGATTGCGTACAGAGTTTTCCTTCGTGGTGGAATTTCATGTACAACAAGAGTTGTATTTTCTCTTAAGAGTTGAAAGATTTTGCTATATTATGTACAAAAAATGTAAATTGTATACATTTTAATTTTGTACCTACATTGTGTAATACTTGATTAAAAAAAAATGATATAACAAACTATTTTTTTTGTCCGTGTCTTAGATGTCAAGAGGGACTGGAATAGTTTATTGTTTTGTATTAAAAATGCTTAAATTATGTTTCTCTTTTTACATATTTTTTTAAAATATTTGCACCCTGGTCTTTTTAATAAATTAAACTACAGTCAAAACATGATTTGTGGACATTAGATTTATTGATTGCTTGCATTTGTTAGGCCCAGAATCTCATTTTACGAATAACTCATTACTATAACTACATTTCGTATGTGATGCATTGGAAAGTAATGGGGCTTTTATGACAGGAATAGACAATTATTTTAGGACCAAGGCAAGGCCTGACTCTTCACTATTCCGGGGATAGTGTTGATGCATTTCTATTATAATAGGCCATCAGTAAGACTGCTCAATGCACATCTACCTTCTGAATGAACAACCTTAGCTGTTGGACAATCCTTGGCCCTGGATGGATAAAGTAGCAAGTTGTGAAAGTGTAGTACTATATACATGTCATGTTTATAGTCTTATGCCCAAAGGGCAGGTTAAGATAATACAGGATGACTTGGCAGTTTATTACTGTGACATCACACACAGATAATCTACAATTCATACCACTCCTATGTTGTGCATAGCACTCCCAATGCTATTCATGATTATGATGGAATCCTGTACACATGTGGTATACCAGTTCCTTCAGGGACGATCCAAAGTCCACGCCCATCCCCGGGTTACCTTTCATGTGATTGGTGTGGAGGAGCTATTTTTGTCACATGTCAAATTATTGTGACTGTATCAACCTATTTTCAGGCTGTTGTGTTACTTTGCTTGCTATAGTCAAATCAAATTGAATTTGCCACATGCGCCGAACACAACAGTGAAATGCTTACTTACAAGCCCTTAACCAACAATGCAGTTTGAAGAAAATACCTAAAAAAAGTAACAAATAATTAAAGAGCAGCAGTAAAATAACAATAGCGAGGCTATATACAGGTAGTACCGGTACAGAGTCAATGCCCAGGGGCACCGGTTAGTTGAGGTAATTTGTACATGTAAGTAGAGTTAAAGTGACTATGCATAGATAATAACAGAGTAGTAGCAGCAGCATAGAAGGGGGGCAATGCAAATAGTCTGGGTGGCCATTTGATTAGATGTTCAGGAGTCTTATGGCTTGGGGGGTAGAAGCTGTTTAGAAGCCTCTTGGACCAAGACTTGGTGCTCTGGTACCGCTTGCCGTGCGGTAGCAGAGAGAACATTCTATGACTAGGGTGGCTGCAGTCTTTGACAATTTTTAGGGCCTTCCTCTGACACTGCCTGGTATAGAGGTCCTGGATGCCAGGAAGCTTGGCCCTGGTGATGTACTGGGCCGTACGCACTACCCTCTGTAGTGCCTTGCGGTCGGAGGTCGAGCAGTTGCCATACCAGGCAGTTATGCAACCAGTCAGGATGCTCTCGATGGTGCAGCTGTAGAACCTTTTGAGGATCTGAGGACCCATGCCACATCTTTTCAGTCTCCTGAGGGGAAATAGGTTTTGTCGTGCCCTCTTCACCACTGTCTTGGTGTGCTTGGACCATGTTAGTTTGTTGGTGATGTGGACAACCAAGGAACTTGAAGCTCTCAATCTGCTCCACTACAGTCCTGTCGATGAGAATGGGGGCGTGCTCGGCCCTCCTTTTCTTGTAGTCCATATACAGCTCATTGTGTGCGGTCTTAGTGCCAGCATCTGTTTGTGTGTGGTTTGTAGACAGATGAAAACTCTCTAAGTAGATGGTGTGGTTTCCAGCTTATCATGAGATACTCAACCTCGGGCGAGCAAAACCTCAAGACTTCCTTCGATTTTCTTGCACCAGCTGTTGTTTACAAATACACAAGACCTAAACCCCTGGTCTTACAAGAGTCTACTGTTCTATCCTGCCGATAGAGTGTATAACCCGCCAGCTGTATGTTCTTAATGTCGTTGTTCAGCCACGGCTCGGTGAAACATAAGATATTACAGTTTTTAATGTCCCGTTTGTAGGATATACGTGCTTTTAGTTCGTCCCATTTATATTCCAGCGATTGTACAATGGCTAACAGTACGGATGGCAAAGGCAGATACACATTTATGGAATACCAGCTCCTTCGGAGACGATCCAAAGTCCATGCCCCCCACACATGCAGAGACCCCACCTGGCTTAATTTGCGCCTCCAGAGATGCAACCTTTCTCATCGTCACTCAATGTAGTGACTCTCACTAGGTTTACCCCCACTGAACTCGCATCCTACCATACCCTTGTCTGTACACTATGCCTTGAATCTATCCTACTATACCCAGAAATCTGCTCCTTTTATTTGCTGTTCCCAAAGCACTAGATGACCAGTTCTTATAGCCTTTAGCCATACCCTCATCCTACTCCTCCTCTGTTCCTCTGGTGATGTAGAGGTAAACCCAGGCCCTGTGTGTCCCCAGGTGCTCTCATTTGTTGACTTCAACAACCATAAAAGCCTTGGGTTCATGCATGTTAACATCAGAAGCCTCCTCCCTAAGTTTGCTTTATTCACTGCTTTAGCACACTCCGCCAACCCTGATGTCCTAGCCGTGTCTGAATCCTGGCTTAGGAAGGTCACCAAAAATCCTGACATTTCCATCCCCAATTACATTTTCCGTCAAGACAGAACTGCTAAAAGGGGGGGAATTTAAATCTACTGTAGAGATAGCCTGCAGAGTTCTGTCATACTATCCAGGTCTATGCCCAAACAGTTCGAGCTTTTACATTCTAAAGATCCATCTCTTCAGAAATAAGTCCCTCACTGTTGTCACTTGTTAAAGACCCCTCTCAGCTCCCAGCTGTGCCCTGGACACCATATGTGAATTGATTGCCACCCATCTATTGTCAGAGTTCGTACTGCAAGGTGACCTAAATTGGGATATGCTTAACACCCCGCCCATCCTACAATCTAAGCTAGATGTCCTCAATCTCACACAAATTATCAAGGAACCTACCAGGTACAACCCCAAATCCGTAAACATGGGCACCCTCATAGATATCATCCTAACCAACTTGCCCTCGAAATTTTCTCTGTATATATCAATGATGTTGCTCTTGCTGCGGGCGATTCCCTGATCCACCTCTACGCAGACGACACCATTCTGTATACTTCCGGCCCGTCCTTGGACACTGTGCTATCTAACCTCCAAACGAGCTTCAATGCCATACAACACTCCTTCCGTGGCCTCCAACTGCTCTTAAACGCTAGTAAACCAAATGCATGCTTTTCAACCATTCGCTGCCTGCACCCGCACGCCCGACTAGCATCACCACCCTGGATGGTTCCGACCTAGAATATGTGGACATCTATAAGTACCTAGGTGTCTGGCTAGACTGTAAACTCTCCTTCCAGACTCATATCAAACATCTCCAATCTAAAATCAAATCTAGAGTCGGCTTTCTATTCCGCAACAAAGCCTCCTTCACTCACGCCGCTATAAACGTACCCTAGTAAAACTGACTATCCTACCGATCCTCGACTTCGGCGATGTCATCTACAAAATAGCTTCCAATACTCTACTCAGCAAACTGGATGCAGTTTATCACAGTGCCATCCGTTTTGTTACTAAAGCACCTTATACCACCCACCACTGCGACCTGTATGCTCTAGCCGGCTGGCCCTCGCTACATATTCGTCGCCAGACCCACTGGCTCCAGGTCATCTACAAGTCCATGCTAGGTAAAGCTTCGCCTTATCTCAGTTCACTGGTCACGATGGCAACACCCACCCATAGCACGCGCTCCAGCAGGTGTATCTCACTGATCATCCTTAACGCCAACACCTCATTTGGCCGCCTTTCGTTCCAGTTCTCTGCTGCCTGTGACTGGAACGAATTGCAAAAATCGCTGAAGTTGGAGACTTTTATCTCCCTCATCAACTTCAAACATCTGCTATCTGAGCAGCTAACCGATCGCTGCAGCTGTACATTGTCTATCGGTAAATAGCCCACCCAATTTACCTACCTCATCCCCATACTGTTTATATTTATTTACCTTTCTGTTCTTTTGCACACCAATATCTCTACCTGTACATGACCATCTGATCATTTATCACTCCAGTGTTAATCTGCAAAATTGTAATTATTCGCCTACCTCCTCATGCCTTTTGCACACAATGTATATAGACTCTCTTTTTTTCTACTGTGTTATTGACTTGTTAATTGTTTATCCCATGTGTAACTCTGTGTTGTCTGTTCACACTGCTATGCTTTATCTTGGCCAGGTCGCAGTTGCAAATGAGAACTTGTTCTCAACTAGCCTACCTGGTTAAATAAAGGTGAAATAAATAAAGGTTAAATAAAAAAAAATACACCATTGCTGTTTTCAACCAACCTCAGCGATCACTGCCTAATAATTGCCTGCGTCCGTTATGGGTCCGCTGTCAAACGACCAGCCCTCATCACTGTCAAACGCTCCCTAAAACACTTCAGCGAGCGGGCCTTTCTAATTGACCTTGTCCAGGTATCCTGGATGGATATTGACCCCAATCCATCAGTAGAGGATGCCTGGTTGTTCTTTAAAAGTGCTTTCCTCACCATCTTAAATAAGCATGCCCCATTCAAAAAATGTAGAACTAAGAACAGATATAGCCCTTGGTTCACTCCAGACCTGACTGCCCTTGACCAGCACAAAAACACCCTGTGGCGTACTGCACTAGCTTCGAATAGTCCCCCCAATATGCAACTTTTCAGGGAAGTTAGGAACCAATACACACAGTCAGTTAGGAAAGCAAAGGCTAGCTTTTTCAAACAGAAATTTGCATCCTGCAGCACTAACTCCAAAAGGTTTTCAGACACCATAAAGTCCATGGAGAATAAGAGTACCTCCTCCCAGCTGCCCACTGCACTGAGACTAGGAAACACTGTCACCACTGATACAGTAAATCACCTATAATTGAGAATTTCAATGAGCATTTCTCTATTAGCATGCCTTCCACCTGGCTACCCCAACCCCGGCAAACAGCTCTGCACCCCCCGCAGCAACTACATATTCGTTGCCAAACCCACTGGCTCCAGGTGTCAGAGTCGTGTGTTTAGGTGGCAGGGAAGTCAGGCGCTGGAGAATCAAACTGAGTGTAATGGAGTATTTAATAACGATAAACTAAACATTCTCCAAACACTAAATAATAATAATAACTATAAACAAAGTGGGTACGAGGACCCGTCGCGCACCAATACAAAAACAACACAACACTGAAATAACAAACAATCTCTGACAAAGACATGAGGGGAAACAGAGGGTTAAATACACAACAGGTAATGAATGGGATTGAAACCAGGTGTGTAAGAAGACAAGACAAAACCAATGGAAAATGAAAAATGGATCAATGCTGGCTAGAAGACCGGTGACGTCGACCGCCGAGCACCGCCCAAACAAGGAGAGGCTTCGACTTCGGCAGAAGTCGTGACACCAGGTCATCTATAAGTCTTTGCTAGGTAAAGCCCCGCCTTATCTCAGCTCACTGGTCACCATAGCAGCACCCACCCATAGCACGCACTCCAGCAGGTATATTTCACTGGTCATCCCCAAAGCCAACACCTCCTTTGGCCGCCTTTCCTTCCAGTTCTCTGCTGCCAATAACTGGAACAAATTGCAAAAATCACTGAAGTTTGAGACTTATATCTCCATCGTTACTTTAAGCGTCAGCTGTCAGAGCAGTTTACCGATCATTGTAGCTGTACATAGCCCATCTGTAAATATCCCATCCAACCAACTACCTACCTCATCCACATATTTGTTTTTGTTTTTCTGCTCTTTTGCACACCAGTATTTCTAGTTGCACATCCTCATCTGCACATCTATCACTCCAGTGTAAATTGCTAAATTGTAATTACATTGCCACTTTTGGCCTATTTATTGACTTACCTCCTTACTTCATTTGCACACACTGTATACAGATTATTATATTGTCTCATTGACTGTACGTTTGTTTATCCCATGTGTAACTGTGTTGTTGTCTGTGTCACACTGCTTTGCTTTATCTTGGCCAGGTCGCAGTTGTAAATGAGAACTTGTTCTCAACTGGCCTACCTGGTTAAATAAAGGTGAAATATATATATATATATATATATATATATATATATATATATATTTTAAAATCCCTGAGTAACCCTGGCATGTGATTGGTGACGTCGTAATAACAGATGGAGTAGCTATGTTTATCACATTTAAAATTTTTGTGGCTGTATCAAACAATTTTCAGGTTGTTGTGTTACTTTGCTTTTTATAGTCTAAAGCTATCTGACGCTGTAAGAGGGTAGACAAGGCTACACAGCAACACAGCCAGCCTCTGATGCCATTAAAGATGATGGTGAGCGCCACTTGAAGGGAAGTGAATTGGAGCCCATGTGAGGCTAGGACAGGTCAAAACCTTGACCACGGACGGTTTAATGCTAGGACAGGTCAGTTTACGGACGGTTTAATGCTAGGACAGGTCAGTTTACGGACGGTTTAATGCTAGGACAGGTCAGTTTACGGACGGTTTAATGCTAGGACAGGTCAGTTTACGGACGGTTTAATGCTAGGACAGGTCAGTTTACGGACGGTTTAATGCTAGAACAGGTCAGTTTACGGACGGTTTAATGCCAGGCCAGGTCAGTTTACGGACGGTTTAATGCTAGGACAGGTCAAAACCTTGACCACGTACGGTTTAATGCTAGGACAGATCAGTTTACGGACGGTTTAATGCTAGGACAGGTCAGTTTACGGACGGTTTAATGCTAGGACAGGTCAGTTTACGGACGGTTTAATGCTAGGACAGGTCAGTTTACGGACGGTTTAATGCTAGGACAGGTCAGTTTACGGACGGTTTAATGCTAGGACAGGTCAGTTTACGGACGGTTTAATGCTATGACAGGTCAAAACCTTGACCACATATGGTTTAATGCTAGGACAGGTCAGTTTAATGGTTTAATGCTAGGACAGGTCAGTTTACGGACGGTTTAATGCTAGGACAGGTCAGTTTACGGACGGTTTAATGCTAGGACAGGTCAGTTTACGGACGGTTTAATGCTAGGACAGGTCAGTTTACGGACGGTTTAATGCTAGGACAGGTCAAAACCTTGACCACGTACGGTTTAATGCTAGGACAGGTCAGTTTACGGACGGTTTAATGCTAGGACAGGTCAGTTTACGGACGTTTAATGCTAGGACAGGTCAGTTTACGGACGGTTTAATGCTAGGACAGGTCAGTTTACGGACGGTTTAATGCTAGGACAGGTCCGTTTACGGACGGTTTAATGCTAGGACAGGTCAGTTTACGGACGGTTTAATGCTAGGACAGGTCAGTTTACGGACGGTTTAATGCTTCAGCAGTTTAACTCGCCAAACAGATATTCACATTTGCAATTGTATATGTGGTGAAGGTCGCAGCAGGAGAATAGCTTGTGTTGTTATGCTTGACAGACCTCTCCCTGTGAAGTGTCTGATGGTCTGTTAGGCGTGTGGACCTGCCTGTATTAGTATGACTAGAGCATTTAAAATCCAAAGCGCTGTTAACACAGTTAAAAGTGTAAAGCCCACTTGTTAGATGGTTCTGTCGAAGGGTTGAGATGACATTTTGTGGTGTTCACTGAGCTTGTTTGTGTAAATTCGAATGTGTGAGTTTGATGTGTGTGTACATGTATAACACTATTACAGTATGAACATGACACACACACACACACACACACACACACACACACACACACACACACACACACACACACACACACACACACACACACACACACACACACACACACACACACACACACACACACACACACACACATGTGCATGTGGCTAAATAGAGCAGCAGATGGTCCTGTGTTGCTCCAGCTGGGTGTCTCCCAGGGTGTGTGATGTTGTTGCTGGGTCGCCATCTAGTCCAGTGTACTTTCACTAAAGATACCTCTCATATTACTGTTCCACAATGCAACATGTTCCTCATCCTGTTATTGGTTCTTGGACATGGCTGTGATAGAATCTACAGTCCTATTTATCACCTCCTCAGCCTTTACGGATGAAGGCAGAGACAGTTAGATGGACTAGAAAAACCTCCTCAGCCTTTACGGATGAAGGCAGAGACAGTTAGATGGACTAGAAAAACCTCCTCAGCCTTTACGGATGAAGACAGAGACAGTTAGATGGACTAGAAAAACCTCCTCATCCTTTACGGATGAAGACAGAGACAGTCAGATGGACTAGAACGACAACAGAGACAACACAGTATAGATGCAGCTGACCTTTATGACTGTGTTGGTTTGGCTGTGTGAATGAGAAGAGGAAGATGGCACCTGTTCCCAGTTATTGTGTTTGGCCGGGGCGGTGCGACCAATGACATTTAGAGTGACTCAAAGTTATCATATGACACGTACGTGCGAGAGTATCTCTTTCATTTTCACAATCTTCGCCAAACATGTTTAACCGAGAGAGAGAGAGAGAATATCCCAGTGTTGCTGAATGTAAAATGTAGCTGAGGCTCTTGATATAACCCTAATGACTACAGCCTACATTGTGTTTGGCTGATATAACCCTAATGACTACAGCCTGCATTGTGTTTGGCTGATATAACCCTAATGACTACAGCCTGCATTGTGTTTGGCTGAGATAACCCTAATGACTACAGCCTACATTGTGTTTGGCTGAGATAACCCTAATGACTGCAGCCTACATTGTGTTTGGCTGAGATAACCCTAATGACTGCAGCCTGCATTGTGTTTGTTGATATAACCTTAATGACTACAGCCTGCATTGTGTTTGTTGATATAACCCTAATGACTACAGCCTGCATTGTGTTTGGCTGATGTAACCTTAATGATTACAGCCTGCATTGTGTTTGGCTGAGATAACTCTAATGACTGCAGCCTGCATTGTGTTTGTTGATATAACCCTAATGACTACAGCCTGCATTGTGTTTGGCTGATATAACCCTAATGACTACAGCCTGCATTGTGTTTGTTGATATAACCCTAATGACTACAGCCTGCATTGTGTTTGGTTGATATAACCCTAATGACTACAGCCTGCATTGTGTTTGTTGATATAACCTTAATGACTACAGCCTGCATTGTGTTTGGCTGAGATAGAACCTCCCTCAGTTTTCTGCTTTCTAAGCCTGTTGTGTTTGGTTGAAGTCATTTCACTGCAGATCATCCTCTCTAACTCTATTCTCATTCAGCCAGATAGTAATTCAACTTAAAAGCACCACAGCCCAGCAAAATAGAACAATAATCCATATTTCATGATTGTGTTTGGTTGATATAACCCTCGAGCTCAGGAAGAGCTCAATTGAATACTAAAGATGTTCCATAAACCACAGACTTCAGCCTGCATTGTGTTTGTTGATATAACTCTACAGCCTGCATTGTGTTTGGTTGATATAACCCTAATGACTACAGCCTGCATTGTGTTTGTTGATATAACCTTAATGACTACAGCCTGCATTGTGTTTGGCTGAGATAGAACCTCCCTCAGTTTTCTGCTTTCAAGTGTTGCCAAGTCATTTCACTGCAGATCATCCTCTCAACTCTATTCTCATTCAGCCAGATAGTAATTCAACTTAAAAGCACCACAGCCCAGCAAAATAGAACAATAATCCATATTTCATGACGACTCGAGCTCAGGAAGAGCTCAATTGAATACTAAAGATCTCCACAGACTTCACTGTCTCTCTCTCTCTCTCTCTCTCTCTCATTAATGACTACAGCCTCAGTTTTCCAGCAAAAAGATGTTCTCTCTCTCTCTCTCTCTCTCTCTCTCTCTCTACTCTCTCTCTCTCTCTCTCTCTCTCTCTCTCTCTCTCTCTCTCTCTCTCTCTCTCTCTCTCTCTCTCTCTCTCTCTCTCTCTCTCTCTCTCTCTCTCTCTCCTTTTCTCTCTCTCTCCTTTCTCTCCTCTCTCTCTCTTTCTCTCTCCTTTTCTCTCTCCTTTTCTCTCTCTCTCTCTCTCTCTCTCTCTCTCTCTCTTTCCTCCTGTCTCTCTCTCTCTCTCTCTCTCTCTCTCTCTCTCTCTCTCCTCCTGTGTCTCTCTCTCTCTCCTCTGTCTCTCTCCTTGTCTCTGTCTCTCTCCTTGTCTCTCTCCTTCTGTCTCTCTCTCTCTCTCTCTCTCTCCTTCTGTCTCTCTCTCTCCTCCTGTGTGTCTCTCTCTCTCTCTCCTCTCTCTCTCTCTCTCTCTCTCTTTCTCTCTCCCCCTCTTTTTTGGTTTGCATACACAGTTGAAGGTTAAGGTAATGAATAGGTATCTTCGCACACATCAATATTTAAAAAAATACAGGGCTCTTCTGCTTTACCTTCAGAGGAGAATCCTTTCTCTCCCTTTCTCCCTCCGTCTCCATCTCCACCTCTCTCCCCTTTCTCTGTCCCTCCAGCTCCCCCTCTCTCCCCTTTCTCTGTCCCTCTCTTCCTCTATGCATCCCTCTCTCTCTGCCTTCTGGCTGCTCCCTCTGTCGTGAGGGACTATCTGTATGCAAATAGTGTAGCTAGGAAACATTCTCCATGCACCTGCGTATCACCCAGGACCAGAGTTGACGTAACACCTAATCTGCGATAGAAGGAGAGAGGGGGGGTGGAGGGAGAGGGGATATTAATTGGGGTTTGTTTACAGTTTTCAGTCTGCTGTAGTTCCATGTCCCTCCTTCCATCTCTACAGTCTTCTATTTAGAGTACTATGCCTCAGCATATCCTCTCCACCTCTCTCTGTCCCTCTCCACCACTCTCTGTCCCTCTCCACCACTCTCTGTCCCTCTCCACCACTCTCTGTCCCTCTCCACCTCTCTCTGTCCCTCTCCACCTCTCTCTGTCCCTCTCCACCGCTCTCTGTCCCTCTCCACCGCTCTCTGTCCCTCTCCACCCTCTCTCTGTCCCTCTCCACCCCTCTCTGTCCCTCTCCACCTCTCTCTGTCCCTCTCCACCTCTCTCTGTCCCTCTCCACCACTCTCTGTCCCTCTCCACCACTCTCTGTCCCTCTCCACCACTCTCTGTCCCTCTCCACCACTCTCTGTCCCTCTCCACCACTCTCTGTCCCTCTCCACCACTCTCTGTCCCTCTCCACCACTCTCTGTCTCTAGTCCATCCCTCTCCTCATCTCTACTAGACTCCATCCCTATCCTCTCCCCTTCTCTCTATCCCTACTAGACTCCATCTCATCCCTCTCCTCTCCCCTTCTCTCTAGCTCTACTAGACTCCATCCCATCCATCTCCTCTCTCCTTCTCGCTATCTCTACTAGACTACCCATCTCCTCTCCCCTTCTCTCTATCTCTAATAGACTCCATCCCTCTCCTCCTCTCCCCCCCTTCTCTCTCTCTCTCTACTAGAGTCCACCCCTCTCCCCTTCTCTCTCTCTCTCTACTAGAGTCCACCCCTCTCCCCCACCCCTCTCTCTATCTCTACCAGACTCCCATCTCCTCTCCCCTTCTCTCCATCTCTACTAGAGTCCACCCCTCTCCCCTTCTCTCTCTCTCTACTAGAGTCCACCCCTCTCCCCTTCTCTCTATCTCTACTAGACTCCACCCATTCTCTCTCTCTCTACTAGACTACCCATCCCCTCTACCCATTCTCTCTCTCTCTACTAGACTACCCATCCCCTCTCCCCATTCTCTCTCTCTCTACTAGACTACCCATCCCCTCTCCCCTTCTCTCTATCTCTACTAGACTCCATCCCTCTCCTCTCCCCTTCTCTCTAGCTCTACTAGACTCCATCCCATCCCTCTCCTCTCCCCTTCTCTCTAGCTCTACTAGACTACCCATCTCCTCTCCCCTTCTCTCTAGCTCTACTAGACTACCCATGTCCTCTCCCCTTCTCTCTATCTCTACTAGACTCCATTCCTCTCCTCTCCCCTTCTCTAGCTCTCTAGCTCTACTAGACTACCCATCCCCTCTCCCCTTCTCTCTAGCTCTACTAGACTACCCATCCCCTCTCCCTTCTCTCTAGCTCTACTAGACTACCCATCTCCTCTCCCCTTCTCTCTAGCTCTACTAGACTACCCATGTCCTCTCCCCTTCTCTCTAGCTCTACTAGACTACCCATCTCCTCTCCCCTTCTCTCTAGCTCTACTAGACTACCCATGTCCTCTCCCCTTCTCTCTATCTCTACTAGACTCCATTCCTCTCCTCTCCCCTTCTCTCTATTTCTTCTAGACTCCATCCCATCCCATCCCTCCCCTCTCCCCTTCTCTCTCTCTCTCTCTCTACTAGAGTCCACCCCTCTCCCCTTCTCTCTCTCTCTCTACTAGAGTCCACCCCTCTCCCCTTCTCTCTCTCTACTAGAGTCCACCCCTCTCCCCTTCTCTCTCTCTACTAGAGTCCACCCCTCTCCCCTTCTCTCTCTCTCTACTAGAGTCCACCCCTCTCCCCTTCTGTCTCTCTCTACTAGAGTCCACCCCTCTCCCCTTCTCTCTCTCTCTACTAGAGTCCACCCCTCTCCCCTTCTCTCTCTCTACTAGAGTCCACCCCTCTCCCCTTCTCTCTCTCTACTAGAGTCCACCCCTCCCCCTTCTCTCTCTCTACTAGAGTCCACCCCTCTCCCCTTCTCTCTCTCTCTACTAGAGTCCACCCCTCTCCCCTTCTCTCTCTCTACTAGAGTCCACCCCTCTCCCCTTCTCTCTCTCTCTCTACTAGAGTCCACCCCTCTCCCCTTCTCTCTCTCTCTCTACTAGAGTCCACCCCTCTCCCCTTCTCTCTCTCTACTAGAGTCCACCCCTCTCCCCTTCTCTCTATCTCTTGAATTAATGTGGGAAACTGATTGGATTTGAGAAAGTCATCATCGTAATGGAATTTCAGCTTTTTTTCACCCACATTTAAACGGAATTAAAATTACATGGTGAAATGTTATGTTGATTTCACGTTGCATTCAAGCTAGTTGCCAATTCAACCAAATGTAAATCAAAACTAAATATTGAAATGACATCTGTGCCCACCCACATGAAAAAATACAATATATATACAGTACCAGTCAAACGTTGACACATACAGTAGGGAGAACAAGTATTTGATACACTGCCGATTTTGCAGGTTTTCCTACTTACAAAGCATGTAGAGGTCTGTAATTTTTATCATAGGTACACTTCAACTGTGAGAGACAGAATCCAAAAATCCAGAAAATCACATTGTATGATTTTTAAGTAATTAATTTGCATTTTATTGCATGACATAAGTATTTGATCACCTACCAACCAGTAAGAATTCCGGCTCTCACAGACCTGTTAGTTTTTCTTTAAGAAGTCCTCCTGTTCTCCACTCATTACCTGTATAAAAGACACCTGTCCACACACTCAATCAAACAGACTCCAACCAACTACACGGCAGGACCTGGTCAATGACCTGAAGAGAGCTGGGACCACAGCCTCAAAGAAAACCATTAGTAACACACTACGCCGTCATGGATTAAAATCCTGCAGCGCACGCAAGGTCCCCCTGCTCAAGCCAGCGCATGTCCAGGCCCGTCTGAAGTTTGCCAATCGCCATCTGGATGATCCAGAGGAGGAATGGGAGAAGGTAAAATAGAGCTTTTTGGTCTATATTCCACTCGCCGTGTTTGGAGGAAGACGAAGGATGAGTACAACCCCAAGAACACCATCCCAATCGTGAAGCATGGAGGTGGAAACATCATTCTTTGGGGATGCTTTTCTGCAAAGGGGACAGGACGACTGCACCGTATTGAGGGGAGGATGGATGGGGCCATGTATCGCGAGATCTTGGCCAACAACCTCCTTCCCTCAGTAAGAGCATTGAAGATGGGTCGTGCCTGGGTCTTCCAGCATGACAACGACCCGAAACACACAGCCAGTGCAACTAAGGAGTGGCTCCGTAAGAAGCATCTCAAGGTCCTGGAGTGGCTTAGCCAGTCTCCAGACCTGAACCCAATAGAAAATCTTTGGTGGGAGCTGAAAGTCCGTATTGCCCAGCGACAGCCCCGAAACCTAAAGGATCTGGAGAAGGTCTGTATGGAGGAGTGGGCCAAAATCCCTGCTGCAGTGTGTGCAAACCTCGTCAAGAACTACAGGAAACATATGATCTCTGCAATTGCAAACAAAGGTTTCTGTACAAAATATTAAGTTCTGCTTTTCTGATGTATCAAATACTTATGTCATGCAATAAAATGCAAATTAATTACTTAAAAATCATACAATGTGATTTTCTGGATTTTTGTTTTAGATTCCGTCTCTCACAGTTGAAGTGTACCTATGATAAAAATTACAGACCTCTACATGCTTTGTAGGTAGGAGAACCTGCAAAATCGGCAGTGTATCAAATGCTTGTTCTCCCCACTGTATACTCATTCCAGGTTTTTTCTTTATTTTGGACTATTTTATACATTGTAGAATAATAGTGACGACATCAAAACTATGAAATAACACATATGGAATCATGTAGTAACCAGAAAAGTGTTAAACTAATCAAAATATATTGAAATTTGATATTCTTCTAAGTAGCCACCCTTTGCCTTGACAGCTTTGCACGCTCTTGGCATTCTCTCAACCAGCATCACCTGGAATGCTTTTTCAACAGTCTTGAAGGAGTTCCCACATATGCTGAGCTCTTGTTGGCTGCTTTTCCTTCACTCTGCGATCCAACCCGTCCCAAACCGTCTCATGAGGTCGGGTCATTGTGAAGGCCAGGTCATCTGATGCAGTACTCCATCACTCTCCTTCTTGGTCAACACAGCCTGGAGGTGTGTTGGGTCATGGGTCATAGTGTTGCTTCATAGTCCTAATAAGCGCAAACCAGATTGGATGACGTATCACTGCAGAATGCTGGTTAAGTGTGCCTTGAATTCTAAATAAATCATGACATCATCACCAGCACTGGTACTGTATATGTGTCTGATTCCTGCTAGGGCCATCAACATTGCCTTCCGTCAGACGGCATCATTCTGAACTAACACGCCGGTGTCAGGTCAGTGCAGACAGCAGTCACGCTATCTGATGTAAGACAATGGGGCCAGCGACAGAGAACACTGTATGGCTCTGCTTTCGACACACTCCTTGAAGGAGGAGGTTTTTTTGGTTACCATGGCTACCGTTGTAATCAGGAACAGCTGTAGAATAATGTAAGTAAGAACCATCCTCATTCAGTGATCAGAATCAAGACATTCCTATACTAACCAGTTATAATGATCAAATTGTCCAGGACTAATATCATATTTAATAGGAAGAGTACATGTAACATTCAAATGTTGGTCCAACATATAACTTTTAACCATGCAGAGCCACAGTCACTAGAGTGGTGATGTGAAATGTAAGACACAAAACCTCAGGAGGAGGTGGTCCTCATAGCTCCCTGCTGTCAACACTAGATAAATATGGAGTATGAATCTGAGATTGAGTTATGTGTTGGGTTTGGTAGTTATGATGACCTAGAAAGATGGGAGCTCCTCTTCGACAAACCAATGTGTGGAATTTCAGATAGACCCGAGATGGCATTGAATAGATTAAATATTTGGAACTATAGTTAGTTAGTTACTTACTCTCTCTCTCTCTCTCTCTCTCTCTCTCTCTCTCTCTCTCTCTCTCTCTCTCTCTCTCTCTCTCTCTCTCTCTCTCTCTCTCTCTCTCTCTCTCTCGAGCCTTCAGAATGTATTTAGACCCCTTATATTATACTATTGACTTATTCCACATTTTGCTGAATTCTAAATGGATTAAATAGATTTTTTTTCTCACCCAGCTTCACACAATATCCCATAATGACAAAGTGATCCCTACCCCGGCCAACAGCTCAGCACCCCCTGCAGCAACTTGCCCAAGCCTCCCCAGCTTCTCCTTCACTCAAATCCAGACAGCAGATGTTCTGAAAGAGCTGCAAAATCTGAATCCCTACAAATCAGCTGGGCTAGACAATCTGGACCCTCTCTTCCTAAAATTATAAGCCAACATTGTTGCATCACCTATTACTAGCCTGTTCAACCT
Source organism: Oncorhynchus tshawytscha (assembly GCF_018296145.1). NCBI lineage: Eukaryota > Metazoa > Chordata > Actinopteri > Salmoniformes > Salmonidae > Oncorhynchus > Oncorhynchus tshawytscha. The sequence continues at coordinate 27,064,324 of NC_056452.1, read as the reverse complement.
CTCGTATCGTCTGAGATCCCCAAAGATTGGAAAGCTGCCATGGTCATCCCCCTCTTCAAAGGGGGATACACTCTAGACCCAAACTGTTACAGAGCTACAGTGGGGAGAACAAGTATTTGATACACTGCCGATTTTGCAGGTTTTCCTACTTACAAAGCATGTAGAGGTCTGTAATTTTTATCATAGGTACACTTCAACTGTGAGAGACGGAATCTAAAACAAAAATCCAGAAAATCACATTGTATGATTTTTAAGTAATTAATTTGCATTAATTTGCGGGGGATGGGAGGGGGTGTCATGTTGCAGGTGGAGGTTTCCATCATATTGCTGTTGTTATTTTACCTCCTGTCCTCTTGTCTCATGTGCATTGGCCTTTTCTTCAGCAGGTCATTTACTCTGTGTAATGGACAGGATTTCCTGCTTTGAAATCAATAGACCTTGTTGGCCACTGCATGGCTGCTAATGGAGTGTGTACTCCTAAGCTGAACCTTGTCGTAGTACCTTGTCCCGAGCCAGAGGATTTGGGCTCTCGTCCATAGAATTAGGATTATTCACTTTCAGCCTCTCTCCAGCTTTACCATTGTCATCTTTCTTTGTGACATGTACAGAGGAGGAGTCAGGAGGTGTCACATTCCATCTTTCCATCATGTGACCTCTCATTCAGCAAAGCCCTGTAATATGGCTCTATATTGTAGCCCTCTGGATCAGTAACTATGGTGGCCTGGTAGGGTCAGGTGCTTCTCGGACGTGGAGGTCAGGATCAGTAACTATGGTGGCCTGGTAGGGTCAGGTGCTTCTCGGACTTGGAGGTCAGGATCAGTAACTATGGTGGCCTGGTAGGGTCAGGTGCTTCTCGGACGTGGAGGTCAGGATCAGTAACTATGGTGGCCTGGTAGGGTCAGGTGCTTCTCGGACTTGGAGGTCAGGATCAGTAACTATGGTGGCCTGGTAGGGTCAGGTGCTTCTCGGACGTGGAGGTCAGGATCAGTAACTATGGTGGCCTGGTAGGGTCAGGTGCTTCTCGGACGTGGAGGTCAGGATCAGTAACTATGGTGGCCTGGTAGGGTCAGGTGCTTCTCGGACGTGGAGGTCAGGATCAGTAACTATGGTGGCCTGGTAGGGTCAGGTGCTTCTCGGACGTGGAGCTCATCAGGTCTGATTCTGTCAGTTCCAAACAGATCATTAACATCCTCTTGAACTTTGCAGACATATTATTCTGTGTGAAGCTCCAACAGTGTCAATGTCACCACATTGTATCAGGACTATGCAATGTGGATCTTCCCTAGACTTCCTCAACCTTATCAAGAACAAAGAGACCATTGAAACGGGATACATCCCTAGACCTGTAAACATCACTTTTCTCTCTCTCTGACCAGGAACGGTAATCCATAGAAACATGATCTCTCTCTCTCTCTGACCAGAAACTGTGTTCCATACCTAGTCCTATAAACATGATCTCTCTCTCTCTCTCTCTGACCAGAAACTGTGTTCTAGTCCTATAAACATGATCTCTCTCTCTCTGACCAGAAACTGTGTTCCATACCTAGTCCTATAAACATGATCTCTCTCTCTCTCTGACCAGAAACTGTGTTCCATACCTAGTCCTATAAACATGATCTCTCTCTCTCTCTGACCAGAAACTGTGTTCCATACCTAGTCCAATAAACATGATCTCTCTCTCTCTCTCTGACCAGAAACTGTGTTCCATACCTAGTCCTATAACATGATCTCTCTCTCTCTCTGACCAGAAACTGTGTTCCATACCTAGTCCAATAAACATGATCTCTCTCTCTCTCTCTGACCAGAAACTGTGTTCCATATCTAGTCCTATAACATGATCTCTCTCTCTCTCTGACCAGAAACTGTGTTCCATACCTAGTCCTATAAACATGATCTCTCTCTCTCTCTCTGACCAGAAACTGTGTTCCATACCTAGTCCTATAAACATGATCTCTCTCTCTCTCTGACCAGAAACTGTGTTCCATACCTAGTCCAATAAACATGATCTCTCTCTCTCTCTGACCAGAAACTGTGTTCCATATCTAGTCCTATAACATGATCTCTCTCTCTCTGACCAGAAACTGTGTTCCATACCTAGTCCTATAAACATGATCTCTCTCTCTCTCTGACCAGAAACTGTGTTCCATACCTAGTCCTATAAACATGATCTCTCTCTCTCTCTCTGACCAGAAACTGTGTTCCATACCTAGTCCTATAAACATGATCTCTCTCTCTCTCTCTGACCAGAAACTGTGTTCCATACCTAGTCCTATAAACATGACTCTCCTAGTCCTATAAACATGACTCTCCTAGGCTTATAAGCATGATATCTCTCTCTCTGACCAGGAAACGACTGTCTACTACTGTATTTACTACCCTAGATTTTGATCACGGGGAGAGCATTGTCTTTAAGAGGTTATCAAAAAATCTTTCTTGTCTGACATTACGTTATCGGATTGGCTGTTGCTTTGTTTTGGTAACTAATATTAGATTATGCAGTTCAGTCAATGTATTTGTGTGACCATCTGGGTTTCGAACCTGTGTCTCCTATACGTCACACATCTGTGTTATCCCGCTAAACTAAAGCCTTTGGCTCAGGGATCTAAAACAAGTCTTCAAGTCTCAGGCTTGTCAATACCAGTAAGACAGTGTGCAGTAATCTGTCCGGCAGTGAAGTGCATTTACACCACCCACTGTCCACATACCCCTTTCCATAGTATGTAGATTGACTGTGGGTTTTTAATGCACTGCTCTCAGTACAACATGACCATGTTAGCTTATTGTTGTAACTCTCTTCACACTTTTATGGAGTGTAAAATGAATGAGCTGTAAGGCGTGTGTGTGTGTGTGTGTGTGTGTGTGTGTGTGTGTGTGTGTGTGTGTGTGTGTGTGTGTGTGTGAGCGTGTGTGTGTGAGCACGTGTGTGTGTGAGCACGTGTGTGTGTGTGAGAGTGTGTGTGAGCAGGTGTGTGTGTGAGCGTGTGTGTGTGTGTGTGTGTGTGTGAGCGTGTGTGTGTGTGTGTGTGTGTGTGAGTGTGTGTGTGTGTGAGTGTGTGTGTGTGTGTGTGAGAGTGTGTGTGTGTGAGTGAGTGTGTGTGTGAACGTGTGTGTGTGTGAGCATGTGTGTGTGTGTGTGAGCACGTGTGAGCGTGTGTGTGTGTGTGTGTGTGTGTGCGTGTGTGTGTGTGAGCACGTGTGTGTGTGTGAGCGTGTGTGTGAGCATGTGTGTGTGTGTGTGAGCACGTGTGAGCGTGTGTGTGTGTGTGTGTGTGAGCGTGTGTGTGTGTGTGTGTGCATGTGTGTGTGTGTGTGTGTGTGAGCATGTGTGTGTGTGTGAGTGTGTGTGTGTGTGTGAGCGTGTTTGAAGAAGGAAAAGTATAATTCTATATTAGCATTACACTTGTTAATCCATGACGTGTTGTGGATCAGGAGGAACGGATGTCAAAAAGGTCAGGCAAATTGACGTTCAATGAGGACAGCACCCATTTCCTCATTCATGACTGTCAAATTGAGGAGGCAAGTGCAGAATCCTTCATTCCTGCAGTTCAACCTCCGGTTTCCGCCGGCGGTTTGAACATTGTGCTTGACAATGCCTGCCAAAGCAGTATAAAAAGGCATATGATCAAATACATAAAACACCAGACAAAAATCAAATTCTGAACTAGAAAGAATTCAAAACATCACAATGGTGTTTAGAAGCATTAGAGAGAGGAAACGACACCAAAAGAGAAGGGACCTAATTCTGCACTAAACACAACTCAAAACACCATAATAGTGTTTTCAACCTTTTTTGTTAGCGCTCCAAGTCTCTGGCAAAGTGTCGCGCAACACTTGATTAAGTTGCGTTGCGTCATATACCGTGTCATGTTTCAGAACATCTCAGGATGATGCGTTTTAATACTCCAGCAAAGTGAAGGTTTTGTCTCCTTGAAGTTGGTGGCAGCTCAGTTACCACTAGTTTGGGTGTCACAAAGCACCACGAAGAAATGTACTGCTTGAGGACTTACAGAAAATAAATAATAAAAACGTAACGTCCTTGCAATTACAATAATTGCTACCACAATTAAACTATGTCTTAAAGGAAAAAAAGTTGAAAACATTATGTGTTATCTGTAGAAAACAATATATAATGCAGGAGATGTTTTTGGTACTTGTATGAATTAAACAGTAGTTCATCTTGTGTATTCCCATCCTTTAACTCACAACTTTACTGAATCCAGTTCCATTCACAGGCTGTAAGTAAAGTAGGCCCATTTCACTTCCTTGTTGTGGACCAATCAACAGGAGTCAAAACCCAATCTGACCTAATCAGTCGGCGGAAAAGCTTTTGAAACAGAGTGGCGAGGTACTATCTGAACTTGTCCATTAGGTATACAGGGTTAAATTGAGGTTAGGGAATGGAAAGTCCTGTATTCATGGTAAGATAGTGATGACCTTTTCCCTAGCTCAGTATTTTCTCCCTCCCTCTCTCTCTCTCTCTCTCTCTCTCTCTCTCTCTCCCTCCCTCCCTCCCTCCCTCCCTCCCTCCCTCCCTCCCTCCCTCCCTCCCTCCCTCCCTCCCTCTCCCTCCCTCCCTCCCTCCCTCCCTCCCTCCCTCCCTCCCTCCCTCCCTCCCTCCCTCCCTCCCTCCCTCCCTCCCTCCCTCCCTCCCTCCCTCCCTCCCTCCCTCCCTCTGAGTGTGTGAGAAACTGTCTGTGTACCTGGCAGCTATTCAAGTTCGATGAATTACACACTAAACTGCACTATTCAACCCACTGTCTTTTTTCCTCCCTCTCTTTCTCTTCTTTCTCTCCATCCCATGTGTGAGGGTTATTTGGTCCATCGTGCAGAGGTGCTTATACAAGGCCATTGGCCTCTCACTATGGCAGCAAGCAGGCACTGTAACAGGCTACATTAATGACTACATGGAGCCTCATATCCACTCTCTCCCACAAAACAGAACACATTAGCATTCTGTTCTAACATTAGTATTCTATCTGAATGGGAACATTTGTTCATGGGCTTCTAGAGTTTAAGGGCTGTATAATAGATCAGGTATAAGAGTGACCAGAACAATGGAAATGCCATGGAAACCCCATGCTATATAGAACCTTTTTGAATGGTTCTTTATAGAACCTTAGGAAAGGGTTCTTTATAGCAGCATACAGGTTTCCATTTCGGACCTTATAAGCATGGTACTTTATAGAACCTTCAAAAAAGGGTTCTACAGCATAAAGCACCAAATAGGGTTCCGCTATGGTTACAAGCTACAGAACCCTTATCTGGTACTATTTTGGACAATTATTTTTAGTGTGTACCAATCAACTGCATTACAATTTTAAAAGACTTCAACTAGTTACCATGGCGTTCCTTCACAATGTACTGTACTGTAGGGCAGCCAGGCAGAAAGTAATGTGAGCACATGCAGTACAATAGCCTGACCCATATTGTTGAATAGCAATGGTATGTTGTTGTTTTGGGTTGATTATCTAACTGAAGGGAATTAGAGTGTCAATAGAGGACAGTACTCTAGCCGAGGATTGGTCAGACAGACCCAGCAGTCTTAATACACTGACCAGTGTGTTATTGTCTGAGTCCCTGTCCTGGTTTAAGCTCACTGACCAGTGTGTTATTGTCTGAGTCCCTGTCCTGGTTTTAGCTCACTGACCAGGTCATGTTATTGTCTGCGGCCCTGTCCTGGTTTAAGCTCACTGACCAGTGTGTTATTGTCTGAGTCCCTGTCCTGGTTTTAGCTCACTGACCAGTGTGTTATTGTCTGCGTCTCTGTCCTGGCTCCTGGTTTTAGCTCACTGACCAGTGTGTTATTGTCTGTGTCTCTGTCCTGGCTCCTGGTTTTAGCTCACTGACCAGTGTGTTATTGTCTGAGTCCCTGTCCTGGTTTAAGCTCACTGACCAGTGTGTTATTGTCTGCGGCCCTGTACTGGCTCCTGGTTTTAGATCACTGACCAGGTCGTGTCTTTACCAAAACAAATTAGCCAAATACACAGTCTCTGTTCCTAATCTGGTCCCTGTACTGTACCACTGTAAACTACTCACAGGGTACACTGTCAGACACAGGTCAGTACAACAGACACAGGTCAGTACAACAGACACAGGTCTGTACATCAGACACAGGTCAGTACAACAGACACAGGTCTGTACAAGACACAGGTCTGTACATCAGACACAGGTCTGTACATCAGACACAGGTCAGTACAACAGACACAGGTCAGTACAACAGACACAGGTCTGTACATCAGACACAGGTCTGTACATCAGACACAGGTCTGTACATCAGACACAGGTCTGTACATCAGACACAGGTCTGTACATCAGACACAGGTCTGTACAACAGACACAGGTCTGTACATCAGACACAGGTCTGTACATCAGACACAGGTCTGTACAACAGACACAGGTCAGTACAACAGACACAGGTCTGTACATCAGACACAGGTCTGTACATCAGACACAGGTCTGTACATCAGACACAGGTCTGTACAACAGACACAGGTCAGTACATCAGACACAGGTCAGTACATCAGACACAGGTCTGTACATCAGACACAGCTCAGTACATCAGACAAAGGTCTGTACAACAGACACAGGTCAGTACAACAGACACAGGTCAGTACAACAGACACAGGTCAGTACAACAGACCCAATCTTCAGCAGATTGAATACAGCCCTAAATTGACCCCAAAGGTGTGATGAGAGGGCACTGTGGAAGGTATGAACCTAGCACGACACACACAGACGCATGTGCACGCACACACACACACACACACACACACACACACACACACACACACACACACACACACACACACACACACACACACACACACACACACACACACACACACACACACACACACACACAGGTGTAATAATCTCACCTATTGTGTCAGTGCCAGCCAATATAGGTGTCAAGTGAGGATGGTAGGTGTCAGGTGAGGATGGTAGGTGTCAGGTGAGGATGGAAGGTGTCAGATGAGGATGGTTAGTGTCAGGTGAGGATGGTCAGTGTCAGGTGAGGATGGTAGGTGTCAGGTGAGGATGGTCAGTGTCAGGTGAGGATGGTAGGTGTCAGGTGAGGATGGTAGGTGTCAGGTGAGGATGGTAGGTGTCAGGTGAGGATGGTAGGTGTCAGGTGAGGATGGTAGGTGTCAGGTGAGTATGGTCAGTGTCAGGTGAGAATGGTAAGTGTCAGGTGAGGATGGTAGGTGTCAGATGAGGATGGTCAGTGTCAGGTGAGGATGGTAGGTGTCAGGTGAGGATGGTCAGTGTCAGGCGAGAATGGTAAGTGTCAGGTGAGGATGGTAGAGTCAGGTGAGGATGGTCGGTGTCAGGTGAGGATGGTAGGTGTCAGGTGAGGATGGTAGGTGTCAGGTGAGATTTGTAGGTGTCAGATGAGGATGGTAGGTGTCAGGTGAGGATGGTAGGTGTCAGGTGAGGATGGTCAGTGTCAGGTGAGAATGGTAGTCAGGTGAGGATGGTAGGTGTCAGGTGAGGATGGTAGGTGTCAGGTGAGGATGGTAGGTGTCAGGTGAGGATGGTCCGTGTCAGGTGAGGATAGTAGGTGTCAGGTGAGGATGGTAGGTGTCAGGTGAGGATGGTAGGTGTCAGGTGAGGATGGTAGGTGTCAGGTGATGATGGTAGGTGTCAGGGGAGGATGGTAGGTGTCAGGTGATGATGGTAGGTGTCAGGTGAGGATGGTAGGTGTCAGGTGATGATGGTAGGTGTCAGGGGAGGATGGTAGGTGTCAGGTGATGATGGTAGGTGTCAGGGGAGGATGGTAGGTGTCAGGTGAGGATGGTAGGTGTCATGTGAGGATGGTAGGTGTCAGGTGAGGATGGTTAGTGTCAGGTGAGGATGGTAGGTGTCAGGTGAGGATGGTAGGTGTCAGGTGAGGATGGTAGAGTCAGGTGAGGATGGTAGAGTCAGGTGAGGATTGCAGGTGTCAGGTGTCTGGTGAGGATGGTAGGTGTCAGGTGAGGATGGTTAGTGTCAGGTGAGGATGGTAGGTGTCAGGTGAGGATGGTAGGTGTCAGGTGAGGATGGTAGAGTCAGGTGAGGATTGTAGGTGTCAGGTGTCAGGTGAGGATGGTAGGTGTCAGGTGAGGATGGTAGGTGTCAGGTGAGATTTGTAGGTGTCAGATGAGGATGGTAGGTGTCAGGTGAGGATGGTAGGTGTCAGGTGAAGATGGTAGAGTCAGGTGAGGATGGTAGGTGTCAGGTGAGGATGGTCAGTGTCAGGTGAGAATGGTAGAGTCAGGTGAGGAAGGTAGGTGTCAGGTGAGGATGGTAGGTGTCAGGTGAGGATGGTTAGTGTCAGGTGAGGATGGTAGGTGTCAGGTGAGGATGGTAGGTGTCAGGTGAGGATGGTAGGTGTCAGGTGAGGATGGTCGAGTCAGGTGAGGATGGTAGGTGTCAGGTGAGGATGGTAGGTGTCAGGTGAGGATTGTAGGTGTCAGATGAGGATGGTAGGGGTCAGGTGAGGATGGTAGGTGTCAGGTGAGGATGGTAGGTGTCAGGTGAGGATGGTAGAGTCAGGTGAGGATGGTAGAGTCAGGTGAGGATTGTAGGTGTCAGGTGTCAGGTGAGGATGGTAGGTGTCAGGTGAGTATGGTCAGTGTCAGGTGAGGATAGTAGGTGTCAGGTGAGGATGGTAGGTGTCAGGTGATGATGGTAGGTGTCAGGTGAGGATGGTAGGTGTCAGGTGAGGATGGTAGGTGTCAGGTGATGATGGTAGGTGTCAGGGGAGGATGGTAGGTGTCAGGTGCTGATGGTAGGTGTCAGGGGAGGATGGTAGGTGTCAGATGAGGATTGGGTGTCAGATGAGGATGGTAGGTGTCAGCTGAGGATGGTAGGTGTCAGGTGAGGATGGTCCGTGTCAGGTGAGGATAGTAGGTGTCAGGTGAGGATGGTAGGTGTCAGGTGATGATGGTAGGTGTCAGGTGAGGATGGTAGGTGTCAGGTGATGATGGTGGTGTCAGGGATGGTAGGTGTCAGGTGATGATGGTAGGTGTCAGGGATGGTAGGTGTCAGGTGATGATGGTAGGTGTCAGGGGAGGATGGTAGGTGTCAGGTGAGGATGGTAGGTGTCATGGGATGGTAGGTGTCAGGTGAGGATGGTTAGGTCAGGTGAGGATGGTAGGTGTCAGGTGAGGATGGTAGGTGTCAGGTGAGGATGGTAGAGTCAGGTGAGGATGGTAGAGTCAGGTGAGGATTGCAGGTGTCAGGTGTCTGGTGAGGATGGTAGGTGTCAGGTGAGGATGGTTAGTGTCAGGTGAGGATGGTAGGTGTCAGGTGAGGATGGTAGGTGTCAGGTGAGGATGGTAGAGTCAGGTGAGGATTGTAGGTGTCAGGTGTCAGGTGAGGATGGTAGGTGTCAGGTGAGGATGGTAGGTGTCAGGTGAGATTTGAAGGTGTCAGATGAGGATGGTAGGTGTCAGGTGAGGATGGTAGGTGTCAGGTGAAGATGGTAGAGTCAGGTGAGGATGGTAGGTGTCAGGTGAGGATGGTCAGTGTCAGGTGAGAATGGTAGAGTCAGGTGAGGAAGGTAGGTGTCAGGTGAGGATGGTAGGTGTCAGGTGAGGATGGTTAGTGTCAGGTGAGGATGGTAGGTGTCAGGTGAGGATGGTAGGTGTCAGGTGAGGATGGTAGGTGTCAGGTGAGGATGGTCGAGTCAGGTGAGGATGGTAGGTGTCAGGTGAGGATGGTAGGTGTCAGGTGAGGATTGTAGGTGAGATGAGGATGGTAGGGGTCAGGTGAGGATGGTAGGTGTCAGGTGAGGATGGTAGGTGTCAGGTGAGGATGGTAGAGTCAGGTGAGGATGGTAGAGTCAGGTGAGGATTGGGTGTCAGGTGTCAGGTGAGGATGGTAGGTGTCAGGTGAGTATGGAGTGTCAGGTGAGGATAGTAGGTGTCAGGTGAGGATGGTAGGTGTCAGGTGATGATGGTAGGTGTCAGGTGAGGATGGTAGGTGTCAGGTGAGGATGGTAGGTGTCAGGTGATGATGGTAGGTGTCAGGGGAGGATGGTAGGTGTCAGGTGATGATGGTAGGTGTCAGGGAGGATGGTAGGTGTCAGATGAGGATTGTAGGTGTCAGATGAGGATGGTAGGTGTCAGCTGAGGATGGTAGGTGTCAGGTGAGGATGGTCCGTGTCAGGTGAGGATAGTAGGTGTCAGGTGAGGATGGTAGGTGTCAGGTGATGATGGTAGGTGTCAGGTGAGGATGGTAGGTGTCAGGTGATGATGGTAGGTGTCAGGGAGGATGGTAGGTGTCAGGTGATGATGGTAGGTGTCAGGTGAGGATGGTAGGTGTCAGGTGATGATGGTAGGTGTCAGGGGAGGATGGTAGGTGTCAGGTGATGATGGTAGGTGTCAGGGAGGATGGTAGGTGTCAGGTGAGGATGGTAGGTGTCATGTGAGGATGGTAGGTGTCAGGTGAGGATGGTTAGTGTCAGGTGAGGATGGTAGGTGTCAGGTGAGGATGGTAGGTGTCAGGTGAGGATGGTAGAGTCAGGTGAGGATGGTAGGTGTCAGGTGAGGATGGTAGGTGTCAGGTGAGGATGGTAGGTGTCAGGTGAGATTTGTAGGTGTCAGATGAGGATGGTAGGTGTCAGGTGAGGATGGTAGGTGTCAGGTGAAGATGGTAGAGTCAGGTGAGGATGGTAGGTGTCAGGTGAGGATGGTAGGTGTCAGGTGAGGATGGTAGGTGTCAGGTGAGGATGGTAGGTGTCAGGTGAGGATGGTAGAGTCAGGTGAGGATGGTAGGTGTCAGGTGAGGATGGTAGGTGTCAGGTGATGATGGTAGGTGTCAGGGAGGATGGTAGGTGTCAGGTGATGATGGTAGGTGTCAGGGAGGATGGTAGGTGTCAGATGAGGATTGTAGGTGTCAGATGAGGATGGTAGGTGTCAGCTGAGGATGGTAGGTGTCAGGTGAGGATGGTCCGTGTCAGGTGAGGATAGTAGGTGTCAGGTGAGGATGGTAGGTGTCAGGTGATGATGGTAGGTGTCAGGTGAGGATGGTAGGTGTCAGGTGATGATGGTAGGTGTCAGGGGAGGATGGTAGGTGTCAGGTGATGATGGTAGGTGTCAGGTGAGGATGGTAGGTGTCAGGTGATGATGGTAGGTGTCAGGGGAGGATGGTAGGTGTCAGGTGATGATGGTAGGTGTCAGGGGAGGATGGTAGGTGTCAGGTGAGGATGGTAGGTGTCATGTGAGGATGGTAGGTGTCAGGTGAGGATGGTTAGTGTCAGGTGAGGATGGTAGGTGTCAGGTGAGGATGGTAGGTGTCAGGTGAGGATGGTAGAGTCAGGTGAGGATGGTAGAGTCAGGTGAGATTTGCAGGTGTCAGGTGTCTGGTGAGGATGGTAGGTGTCAGGTGAGGATGGTTAGTGTCAGGTGAGGATGGTAGGTGTCAGGTGAGGATGGTAGGTGTCAGGTGAGGATGGTAGAGTCAGGTGAGGATTGTAGGTGTCAGGTGTCAGGTGAGGATGGTAGGTGTCAGGTGAGGATGGTAGGTGTCAGGTGAGATTTGTAGGTGTCAGATGAGGATGGTAGGTGTCAGGTGAGGATGGTAGGTGTCAGGTGAAGATGGTAGAGTCAGGTGAGGATGGTAGGTGTCAGGTGAGGATGGTAGGTGTCAGGTGAGGATGGTAGGTGTCAGGTGAGGATGGTAGGTGTCAGGTGAGGATGGTAGAGTCAGGTGAGGATGGTAAAGTCAGGTGAGGATTGTAGGTGTCAGGTGTCAGGTGAGGATGGTAGGTGTCAGGTGAGTATGGTCAGTGTAAGGTAAGAATGGTAAGTGTCAGGTGAGGATTGTAGGTGTCAGGTGTCTGGTGAGGATGGTAGGTGTCAGGTGAGGATTGTAGGTGTCAGATGAGGATGGTAGGGGTCAGGTGAGGATGGTAGGTGTCAGGTGAGGATGGTAGGTGTCAGGTGAGGATGGTAGAGTCAGGTGAGGATGGTAGAGTCAGGTGAGGATTGTAGGTGTCAGGTGTCAGGTGAGGATGGTAGGTGTCAGGTGAGTATGGTCTGTGAGAATGGTAAGTGTCAGGTGAGGATGGTAGGTGTCAGGTGAGGATGGTCAGTGTCTGAGGATGGTAGGTGTCAGGTGAGGATGGTCAGTGTCAGGCGAGAATGGTAAGTGTCAGGTGAGGATGGTTAGTGTCAGGAGGTTAGTGTCAGGTGAGGATGGTCAGTGTCAGGTGAGGATGGTAAGTGTCAGGTGAGGATGGTAGGTGTCAGGTGAGGATGGTAGAGTAAGGTGAGGATGGTCGGTGTCAGGTGAGGATGGTAGGTGTCATCTAGTGAGATTTGTAGGTGTCAGATGAGGATGGTAGGTGTCAGGTGAGGATGGTAGGTGTCAGGTGAGGATGGTAGAGTCAGGTGAGGATGGTAGGTGTCAGGTGAGGATGGTCAGTGTCAGGTGAGAATGGTGTCAGGGATGGTAGGTGTCAGGTGAGGATGGTAGGTCAGTTGAGGATGGTAGGTGTCAGGTGAGGATGGTGTGTCAGGTGAGGATGGTAGGTGTCAGGTGAGGATGGTAGGTGTCAGGTGAGGATGGTAGGTGTCAGGTGAGGATGGTAGGTGTCAGGTGAGGATGGTAGAGTCAGGTGAGGATGGTAGGTGTCAGGTGAGGATGGTAGGTGTCAGGTGAGGATGGTAGAGTCAGGTGAGGATGGTAGAGTCAGGTGAGGATGGTAGGTGTCAGGTGAGGATGGTCAGTGTCAGGCGAGAATGGTAAGTGTCAGGTGAGGATGGTTAGTGTCAGGTGAGGATGGTTAGTGTCAGGTGAGGATGGTCAGTGTCAGGTGAGGATGGTCTGTCAGGTGAGGATGGTTAGTGTCAGGTAAGGATGGTAGGTGTCAGGTGAGGATGGTAGGTGTCAGGTGAGGATGGTAGAGTAAGGTGAGGATGGTCGGTGTCAGGTGAGGATGGTAGGTGTCAGTTGAGATTTGTAGGTGTCAGATGAGGATGGTAGGTGTCAGGTGAGGATGGTAGGTGTCAGGTGAGGATGGTAGAGTCGGGGGAGGGTGGGGGGTGTGAGGTGAGGGTGGTCAGTGTCAGGTGAGAATGGTAGTCAGGTGAGGATGGTAGGTGTCAGGTGAGGATGGTAGGTGTCAGGTGAGGATGGTAGGTGTCAGGTGAGGATGGTTAGTGTCAGGTGAGGATGGTAGGTGTCAGATGAGGATTGTAGGTGTCAGATGAGGATGGTAAGTGTCAGCTGAGGATGGTAGGTGTCAGGTGAGGATGGTCCGTGTCAGGTGAGGATAGTAGGTGTCAGGTGAGGATGGTAGGTGTCAGGTGATGATGGTAGGTGTCAGGTGAGGATGGTAGGTGTCAGGTGATGATGGTAGGTGTCAGGGGAGGATGGTAGGTGTCAGGTGATGATGGTAGGTGTCAGGTGAGGATGGTAGGTGTCAGGTGATGATGGTAGGTGTCAGGGGAGGATGGTAGGTGTCAGGTGATGATGGTAGGTGTCAGGGGAGGATGGTAGGTGTCAGGTGAGGATGGTAGGTGTCAGGTGATGATGGTAGGTGTCAGGTGAGGATGGTAGGTGTAGGGAGCAGGGTTACTATATCTAGTAGTACTCTGTGCTGTTGGGAGGAGGGTCACTATATCTAGTAGTACTCTGTTCTGTATGGAGGAGGGTCACTATATCTAGTAGTACTCTGTGCTGTAGGGAGGAGGGTCACTATATCTAGTAGTACTCTGTGCTGTAGGGAGGAGGGTTACTATATCTAGTAGTACTCTGTGCTGTAGGGAGGAGGGTTACTATATCTAGTAGTCCTCTATTCTGTATGGAGGAGGGTCACTATATCTAGTAGTACTCTTCTGTAGGGAGGAGGGTCACTATATCTAGTAGTACTCTGTTCTGTATGGAGGAGGGTCACTAAATCTAGTAGTACTCTGTGCTGTTGGGAGGAGGGTTACTATATCTAGTAGTACTCTGTTCTGTAGGGAGGAGGGTCACTATATCTAGTGGTACTCTGGGCTGTAGGGAGGAGGGTCACTATATCTAGTAGTACTCTCTTCTGTAGGGAGGAGGGTCACTATATCTAGTCGTACTCTGTTCTGTAGGGAGGAGGGTCACTATATCTATTAGTACTCTGTTCTGTATGGAGGAGGGTCACTAAATCTAGTAGTACTCTGTGCTGTTGGGAGGAGGGTTACTATATCTAGTGGTACTCTGTGCTGTAGGGAGGAGGGTTACTATATCTAGTGGTACTCTGGGCTGTAGGGAGGAGGGTCACTATATCTAGTCGCACTCTGTGCTGTAGGGAGGAGGGTTACTATATCTAGTAGTACTCTGTTCTGTATGGAGGAGGGTCACTAAATCTAGTAGTACTCTGTGCTGTTGGGAGGAGGGTTACTATATCTAGTGGTACTCTGTGCTGTAGGGAGGAGGGTCACTATATCTAGTAGTACTCTGGGCTGTAGGGAGGAGGGTCACTATATCTAGTAGTACTCTGTTCTGTAGGGAGGAGGGTCACTATATCTAGTCGTACTCTGTGCTGTAGGGAGGAGGGTCACTATATCTAGTGGTACTCTGTGCTGTAGGGAGGAGGGTCACTATATCTAGTAGTACTCTGTGCTGTAGGGAGGAGGGTCACTATATCTAGTAGTACTCTGTTCTGTAGGGAGGAGGGTCACTATATCTAGTGGTACTCTGGGCTGTAGGGAGGAGGGTCACTATATCTAGTAGTACTCTGTGCTGTAGGGAGGAGGGTTACTATATCTAGTAGTACTCTGTTCTGTAGGGAGGAGGGTCACTATATCTAGTGGTACTCTGGGCTGTAGGGAGGAGGGTCACTATATCTAGTAGTACTCTCTTCTGTAGGGAGGAGGGTCACTATATCTAGTCGTACTCTGTTCTGTAGGGAGGAGGGTCACTATATCTATTAGTACTCTGTTCTGTATGGAGGAGGGTCACTAAATCTAGTAGTACTCTTGCTGTTGGGAGGAGGGTCACTATATCTAGTGTTACTCTGGGCTGTAGGGAGGAGGGTTACTATATCTAGTAGTCCTCTGTTCTGTATGGAGGAGGGTCACTTTATCTAGTAGTACTCTGTTCTGTAGGGAGGAGGGTCACTATATCTAGTAGTACTCTGTTCTGTAGGGAGGAGGGTTACTATATCTAGTAGTACTCTGTTCTGTAGGGAGGAGGGTTACTATATCTAGTAGTACTCTGGGCTGTAGGGAGGAGGGTTACTATATCTAGTAGTACTCTGTGCTGTAGGGAGGAGGGTTACTATATCTAGTAGTACTCTGTGCTGTAGGGAGGAGGGTTACTATATCTAGTAGTACTCTGGGCTGTAGGGAGGAGGGTCACTATATCTAGTAGTACTCTGGGCTGTAGGGAGGAGGGTCACTGTAGTACTGTAGGGAGGCCTCTCTCTCTCGCTTGTAGTTTTAAATAGGAGTTCACTCTCCTGTTTGTTTTCCTGTGTTGGGAGACCAGAACAAATCTCAAAGCAAACTGAACTCTGAGCAGGAGGACACAGAACAGATGCTTCACGCCTTACATACACAGACATGCGTGTGGGGCGTTTCCACGGCATTGTTAAAGTCAAATTCTTACCTAATCTATTACCAAGAAGACTGTAAATATTTACCTGGTGCTGGGTGTGCCGGGGCATCATCGCTTCAGCCCTTCACTATTTACAGCAGCTCTAAATGTATGTGGTGTGTTGTAGTGGGGTGTGTTGTGGTATGTTGTGATATGTTGTGGTGTGGTGTGTTGTAGTGTGTTGTGGTGTGTTGTGGTGGGGTGTGTTGTGGTATGTTGTGGTGTGGTGTGTTGTGTTGTGTTGCGGTGTGTTGTGGTGTGTTATGGTGTGTTGTGGTATGTTATGATATGTTGTGGTGTGGTGTGTTGTAGTGTGTTATGGTGTGTTGTGTGTTGTGGTGTGTTGTGTGTTGTGGTGTGTTGTGTGTGTGTGTGTGTGTGTTATGGTGTGTTGTGTGTTGTGGTGTGTTGTGTGTTGTGGTGGGGTGTGTTGTGGTGACATGTTGTGTGGGGTGTGTTGTGGTATGTTGTGGTGTGTTGTGTTGTGTTGCGGTGTGTTGTGGTGTGTTGTGTGTTGTGGTGTGTTGTGTGTTGTGGTGTGGTGTGCTGTGGTGTGTGTGTTGTGTGTTGTGGTGTGGTGTGTGTGTGTGTGTGTTGTGTGTTGTGGTGTGTTGTGTGTTGTGTTGTGGTGTGTTGTGTTGTCTGTTATGGTGTGTTGTGGTGTGTTGTGTGTTGTGGTGTGTTGTGGTGTGGTTTGTGTTGTGGTGTGTTGTGTGTTGTGGTGTGTTGTGTTGTTGTGTGTTGTGGTGTGTTGTGGTATGTTGTGTGTTGTGGTGTGTTGTGTGTTGTGGTGTGTGTGTTGTGTGTTGTGGTGTGTTGTGGTGGGTTGTGTGGGTTGTGTGTTGTGGTGTGTTGTGGTGTGTTGTGTGTTGTGTGTTGTGGTGTGTTGTGTTGTGTGTTATGTGTGTTGTGTTGTGTGTTGTGGTGTGTTGTGTGTTGTGTGTTGTGGTGTGTTGTGTGTCTGTTATGGTGTGTTGTGTTGTGGTGTGTTGTGGTGTGGTGTGGTTTGGTGTTGTGGTGTGTTGTGGTGTGTTGTGTTGTTGTGTGTTGTGGTGTGTTGTGGTATGTTGTGTGTTGTGGTGTGTTGTGTGTTGTGTGTTGTGTGTTTTGTGTTGTGTGTTGTGTGTGTGTTGTGGTGTGTTGTGTGTGTTGTGGTGTGTTGTGGTGTGTTGTGTGTTGTGGTGTGTTGTGTGTGTTGTGGTGTGTTGTGTGTTGTGTGTTGTGGTGTGTTGTGTTGTGTGTTATGGTGTGTTGTGTTGTGTGTTGTGGTGTGTTGTTGTGTGTGTTGTGGTGTGTTGTGTGTTGTGTTGTGTTGTGTGTTGTGGTGTGTTGTGTTGTGTGTTGTTGGTGTGTTGTGGTGTGGTGTGTTGTTGTGTTGTGGTGTGTTGTGTGTTGTGTGGTGTGTTGTGGTGTGGTGTGTTTGTGGTGTGTTGTGTGTGTGTGTGTTGTGTGTTGTGTGTTGTGGTGTGTTGTGTGTGTGTTGTGTGTGTGTGTGTTGTGTGTTGTGGTGTGTTGTGTGTGTTGTGGTGTGTTGTGTGTTGTGGTGTGTTGTGTGTTGTGTGTTGTTGTGTGTGTGTTGTTGTGTGTGTTGTGTGTGTTGTGTTGTGTGTTGTGTGTTGGAGTGGTGTGTTGTGGTGTGGTGTGTTGTGATGTGGTGTGTTGTGGTGTGGTGTGGTGTGGTGTGTTGTGGTATGGTGTGATGTGGTGTGGTGTGGTGTGTTGTGGTGTTGTGGTGTGTTGTGATGTGGTGTGTTGTGGTGTGGTGTGTTGTGGTATGGTGTCATGTGGTGTGTTGTTTGTACAGTATGTGTCTGTCTGCCTATCCATGTCTATGTGTGTGCTTTCCTTTCAGATTTACAGTACCAGTCAAACGTTTGGACACACACCTACTCAATCAAGGGGTTTTCTTTATTTGTACTATTCTCTACATTGTAGAATAATAGTGAAGACATCAAAACTATGAAACAACACACATGGAATAATATAGTAACATAAAATGTGATAAACAAATCAAAATATATTTTAGATTTTGGATTCTTCAAAGTAGCCACCCTTTGCCTTGATGACAGCTTTGCACACTCTTGGCATTCTCTCAGCCAGCTTCACCTCAAATGCTTTTCCAATAGTCTTGAAGGAGTTCCCACATATGCTGAGCACTTGTTGGCTGCTTTTCCTTCACTCTGCGGTCCAACTCATCCCAAACCATCTCAATTGGGTTGAGGTCGGGTCATTGTGGAGGCCAGGTCATCTGATGCAGCACTCAATCACTCTCCTTCTTGTTCAAATAGCCCTTACATAACCTGGAGGTGTGTTGGGTCATTTTCCTGTTTAAAAACAAATGATTTTCCCACTAAGCGCAAACCAGATGGGATGGCGTATCGCTGCAGAATGCTGAGGTAGCCATGCTGGTTATGTGTACCTTGAATTCTAAATAAATCACTGACAGTGTCACCAGCAAAGCACCACCACACCTCCTCCTCCATGCTTCACGGTGGGAACCACACATGCATAGATCATCCGTTTACCAACTCTGCGTCACGGCGGTTGAAACCAAAAATCTCACATTTGGACTCATCAGACCAAAGACAGATTTCCACCGGTCTAATGTCCATTGTGTGTTTCTTGGCCCAAGCAAGGCTCTTCTTATTATTGGTGTCTTTTAGTAGTGGTTTCGTTAAAGTAATTCAACCATGAAGGCCTGATTCATGCAGTCTACTCTGAAAAGTTGATGTTAAGATGTGTCTGTTACTTAAACGCTGTGATGCATTTATTTGGGCTGCAATTTCTGAGGCTGGTAACTCTAATGAACTTATCCTCTGCAGCAGAGGTAACTCTGGGTCTTCCTTTCCTGTGGCAGTCCTCACGAGAGCCAGTTTCATCATAGCACTTGATGGTTTTTGCAACTGCACTCGAAGAAACTTTTAAAGTTCTTGAAATGTTCCGGATTGACTGACCTTCATGTCTTAAAGTAATGATGGACTGTTGCTTCTCTTTGCTTATTTGACCTGTTCTTGCCATAATATGGACTTGGTCTTTTACCAAATAGGGCTGTCTTCTGTATACCACACCTACCTTGTCACAACACAACTGATTGGCTGGAACGCATTAAGAAGGAAAGAAATTCCACAAATGAACTTTTAACAAGGAAGAATCTCAAATATAAAATATATTTTGATTTGTTTACAGTTTTTAATATAAATATAAAATACTGAAGGATTCTATTACAGTTTTTTTACAATCACTTTGGCACTAATTTCGGAACCTTGATGTCATTTTTCAAAACTCTAGACACAAACCTCACAACCAATGATCAAAATGCAAATTTTTCAAAACTCTAACACTTTTTCCAATTGCTTGGATACAATACACATAAAGCTAAGATCATTTGTTCAACTGCTCAAAATGATAAGTAACTGTTGCGTTACTCTTAATGCATAGTTTCATGGAAACTGACAAACAATATTCCATGTTTAGATCACGAAAGTTTCAGGATAACGAGATCCATTGGCACCAATTACCGTGGACTTCATTATCTCTGGATGTAATATTTCATCATCATTCTCTATCAGACAATGTTTCAGATTTGACATTACTGTACACTCACCGGCCACTTTATTAGGTACACATATCTAGTACTGGGTAGGACCCCCTTTTGTCTCCACAACAGCCTGAATTATTCACGGTGTTGTACGTTAAGAGATGCCCTTCTGCACACCACTGTTTTAAACAGCTGTTATTTGAGCGTTTGTGGCCTTTCCGTTAGCTTGAATGAGTCTGGACATTGTCCTCTGACCTCTCTCATTAACAAGGTGTTTTTGACCACAGAACTTCTGCTCACTGAATGTGTTGTTTATCGCACCATTCTCTGTAAACTCTAGAGACTGTAGTCTCTCTCCCAGGAAGGCAGCTGTTTCTGAGATGCTGGAATCACCATGTGTGGCATCAACAATCATGCCACGGTCAAAGTATCTTAGATTATGCATCTTGCCTGTTCTAATGTTAGGTCGAACAACAACTAAAGCTCTCTACTCTATACACTCTATATATTGCGTTTCAGGCAGCCACATGATTCGCTGTTCTAATGTAACTGTCCTTGATGAGCTAAATCAGGTTGGTAGAGTTGATGGCTTGACCTATGTCATTGTGTGGGATAATGTCAGGTTCCACCATGCTCAAATGGTGCAAGCCTGGTTTCAGACCCATCCACAATTTACCACCCTGTACTTACCCCCATACTCTCCTTTCCTAAAACCCGATTGAGGAATTTTTCTCCACATGGAGGTGGAAGGTATAAGATAGGCGCCCTCACGAACAAGCCGCCTTTCTCCAGGCCATGGATGACGCATGCAATGACATCATGGCAGACCAGCGTCAGGCCTGGATTCACCCGAAGATTCTTCCCAAGATTTCTGGCTAATGAAAACATCATTTGTGATGTGGATGAGAACCTGTGGCCAAATCCACAAGACAGGGTTGATGGAAATATAGAAGTACAGTAATCAATATTTTGTTTTGCTTTTTACAGTAAGCCAGGTGAGGAACACTGCAGTGATGTTTTACAGTAAGCCAGGTGAGGAACACTGCAGTGATGTTTTACAGTAAGCCAGGTGAGGAACACTGCAGTGATGTTTTACAGTAAGCCAGGTAAGGAACACTGCAGTGATGTTTTACAGTAAGCCAGGTGAAGAACACTGCAGTGATGTTTTACAGTAAGCCAGGTGAGGAACACTGCAGTGATGTTTTACAGTAAGCCAGGTGAGGAACACTATTATTTTTGCTTTGATTCATGTTGTGATTTTATTGTATTTCATCAATAAATGTCATATTTTGTTCAATGATTCCACCGTGTCTGTAGTATTCTCTTTACAAGTCCTTTTACAGTGATGTATTTACGTGTAGTACCATAATGAAACATGTATCACATATTTTGTACAACAATATTTAATGATTGTACGAACAACTACACAGTGAAACTATCGGTATATTGTGTGTGGGTGATCTAAATGAATGTTCCTATGGTATTTCATGATAAATGAGTTATTTGAACCAATGATTCTGCAAGTGCAAGGTTTCTTTAAAGATATGAATGCACAATGCAATGTTTTGACCATTGGACAGCCTGTGTTACAAGTGATGACCGTTCTGGTACTGTATGTAAACACACTCTCTCAGTCACTCAGAACCTACAACACCACTTCACTGTCTCACCACATGACAGGGGAAACATAACAGGTAAATTGGTTCAGGTTATGGTCAGATTGGTTTCGTAACAACCCTATTCACCTCTAAAGACAAAACACTCCTCAGCCTCTCCCACAGATAGATTAGTTTCTTTACGGTTTACAAACCCGAAAAGACAGTCTTTGAATTGGTTCAGTGTAACTCATTTAGCGAAGCCGGATTCTAGCTCAGCTGAAAAACAAGTCGATGAGCTATAAATCCACGAATCCTATTTTCATTCTGCGGAGCCCAGGGTCCCATGACTAATTCCCCTAAAGAAGATGGAAGTCACTGTGGAGTTCACCGTATGGATTTATCTGCCTGATAATTACAGCTTTCATTATGGAGGCCTGCTGAACAGCGCAGTCTCTCATAAAGTCACCTTTATCCCAAGGACTCTGTGATTGTGTATTGCAACTTTATTTTTTATTTTTTAATCATCCAGTGGCTCTTCTCAACACAAACGGTGGATGGCAACAACCTAGTTGTTGTATGCAATGTGCAGTGAACTAGGCTTCTTTCCCTTTGACGCTATACTCCTAGAACAAAAAGGTGCTCAGTAGAACCATACAGGGTTCTTTGGTTTGTCCCCATAGGGGAACCCTTCACAAACGGTTCTATCTAGAACGCTCTATGAAGGGATCTTCATCGAAACACCTGTATATGGTTCTACTTAGAACCCTCTATGAAGGCTCTATGAACCCTTTTATCTTTGGAGGGTTCTTCCTAGAACCATCTATGAATGGTTCCACCAGCCTTACTAGCCTTTAAAAATTTAATTATTTATGACAATACATTACATACGTTATAATATTACATGCATCATAAGGCTTTTCTTCGAGAGCCTAGTAATACCCTAACACAGTGGTGTTAGGAAACCCCTGGTGTACAGGCCACATTAGGCCTGCGAGTCACATTATGCGGGCTTGAAAAGTGATGTGTAATTCCTATTTGAGTCCAACTGGAGTTAGGATATCCAACAAGTGGAATTGTTTATCAGCTGCAACTGCATTCAGAATGACTGCCAGGGTATGGAAGATCAAATTTTTGAGACAACCTCAATTATCTAAACTGCAACAACCATCTCAGCAATGGTGGCAAAAAGTCAAACTACTAACAAATTGGATTAGTTTAGAAAGCATGATGTTATTTATCTTTGTTTAGCATAAAATGTAGCCAATGAATGTACATGCAAAAACACAGATAATAAAACTAACAATACTGAAAATCACTCTGCAATAGAACATGCTGGGAAATATGATATATGGTTTTATGTAGAACCCTTCTTGTCTTCCAAAGAATCATCAACTAACCCTCGTCTTCCAGAAAGGGTTCATCATAGAACCCGATTGGAAACCTTTTTATGAAGAGTGAACAGGTTCCATAGGTTTCACATGCTGTACAGTTGTATGTACTGGAGACGACCTTTAACCTCTGTGAGTGTAAGAGTAGTGTTCTACCATGTCCTCTGCTTGGCTGAGCACTGCAGTACAGAGTGTGTACAGAGGGCTGCCTTAAGTCAATACAGAGTACCGACTCTCTCTTGAGGAAACGCTGGCTAATTATATCACCCCGCAAAACAAGCTCAGTCAAGCATGTATATCTGCACACACACACATGCATACGTACGTACGTACGTACGCACGCACGCACGCACACACACACACACACACACACACAACAGGAGGGGTTCTATGAAAGGGAGCACCCCTCCTGGAATTGTTGATGAGATTACATTATAATGTCTGTGATGTCAGCACTGTGCTCACCATGGCAACCAATGATGTTGAATGACAGGAAAACCCAAACAAACTGGAGAGAGAGAGAGAGATAATGTCTGAGATGTCAGCACTGAGAGATAGAGACAGAGAGAATAGAGACAGAGAATAGAGAGAGAGAAAACACAAAGAGAGAGAGAGAGAGAGAGAGAGAGAGAGAGAGAGAGAGAGAGAGAGAGAGATAGAGACAGAGAGAGATTGACAGAAAGAGATAGAGACAGAGAGAGAGAGAGAGAGAGAGAGAGAGAGAGAGAGAGAGAGAGAGAGAGGTATATATAACAGGCCATCTGTGAGTGTTAATAAACTAAACTAAGCTTTACCAACCACGCTTCTGTTCAGTCTGACTGTTCACTTGCACCACAGAGGAAAGCTTTATCAGCGGGACTCAGTGATGTGCAAGACCAGACACACACAAATGACAGTGTGGACGTGACTGACTGGCATTCATTGTAATCCCTGTCCCTCAATTCAATTCAAAGGGCTTTATTGGCATGGGAAACATATGTTTACATCGCCAAAGCAAATGGAATATCTCAAACAAAAGTGAAATAAATAATATAAAATGAACAGTAAAAATGAACATTGCACACACAAAAAAAGAATCCTGCAGCAACAGGAAATGTGAATTATTATGTGGACTATAATTAATGTACCTTTTTGTAGGGGTTGATAGACTTTTCGTAA
The DNA here is from genome assembly GCF_018296145.1 of Oncorhynchus tshawytscha. NCBI lineage: Eukaryota > Metazoa > Chordata > Actinopteri > Salmoniformes > Salmonidae > Oncorhynchus > Oncorhynchus tshawytscha. Next base: position 27,041,081 of record NC_056452.1, on the reverse strand, counting down.
GGGAAAATCAAGTCTGAAATTTCAAAGTGGAAATGACATCATAAGCCTTTTTAAACCAGGTTTTACATTTCCTGTTCTCCTGCAACAAAAGATATCCTGCAACAGGGTGAACAAAGTAAGATCCTACACCTGTAAGGTCAATTAGATCACAATGTTTGAATGCTGTGGACAATAACACTGAATCTTATTAAGAACACACACACACACACACACACACACACACACACACACACACACACACACACACACACACACACACACACACACACACACACACACACACACACACACACACACACACACACACACACACACACACACACACACACACACACGGGTGAAAAAATCTCACCTGTGGTTATTTTAAGCTCTCCACAGTATGTGAGAGAGAGATCTGAACTGAGGTAGAAAATACATTTCTCTAATGGAACTATCACACTGAGTCACTGAGCAGTCTGTAATGGAACTACCACACTGAGCAGTCTAATGGAACTATCACACTGAGTCACTGAGCAGTCTGCAATGGAACTATCACACTGAGTCACTGAGCAGTCTGTAATGGAACTATCACACTGAGCAGTCTAATGGAACTATCACACTGAGTCACTGAGCAGTCTGCAATGGAACTATCACACTGAGTCACTGAGCAGTCTGCAATGGAACTATCACACTGAGCAGTCTGTAATGGAACTATCACACTGAGTCACTGAGCAGTCTGTAATGGAACTATCACACTGAGTCACTGAGCAGTCTGTAATGGAACTATCACACTGAGCAGTCTAATGGAATTATCACACTGAGCAGTCTGTAATGGAACTATCACACTGAGCAGTCTAATGGAATTATCACACTGAGCAGTCTGTAATGGAACTATCACACTGAGCAGTCTGTAATGGAACTATCACACTGAGCAGTCTGTAATGGAACTATCACACTGAGCAGTCTAATGGAACTATCACACTGAGCAGTCTAATGGAACTATCACACTGAGCAGTCTGTAATGGAACTATCACACTGAGCAGTCTGTAATGGAACTATCACACTGAGCAGTCTGTAATGGAACTATCACACTGAGCAGTCTGTAATGGAACTATCACACTGAGCAGTCTGTAATGGAGCTATCACACTGAGCCGTCTGTAATGGAACTATCACACTGAGCAGTCTGTAATGGAACTATTACACTGAGCAGTCTGCAATGGAACTATCACCACACTGAGCAGTCTAATGGAACTATAACACTGAGCAGTCTGTAATGGAACTATCACCATGAGTCACTGAGCAGTCTAATGGAACTATCACACTGAGCAGTCTGTAATGGAACTATCACACTGAGCAGTCTGTAATGGAACTATAACTCTGAGCAGTCTGTAATGGAACTATCACACTGAGCAGTCTGTAATGGAACTATCACACTGAGCAGTCTGTAATGGAACTATCACACTGAGCAGTCTGTAATGGAGCTATCACACTGAGCCGTCTGTAATGGAACTATCACACTGAGCAGTCTGTAATGGAACTATTACACTGAGCAGTCTGCAATGGAACTATCACCATGAGTCACTGAGCAGTCTAATGGAACTATAACACTGAGCAGTCTGTAATGGAACTATCACCATGAGTCACTGAGCAGTCTAATGGAACTATCACACTGAGCAGTCTGTAATGGAACTATCACACTGAGCAGTCTGTAATGGAACTATAACTCTGAGCAGTCTGTAATGGAACTATCACACTGAGCAGTCTGTAATGGAACTATCACACTGTCTGTAATGGAACTATCACACTGAGCAGTCTGTAATGGAACTATCACACTGAGCAGTCTGTAATGGAACTATAACTCTGAGCAGTCTGTAATGGAACTATCACACTGAGCAGTCTGTAATGGAACTATCACCATGAGTCACTGAGCAGTCTAATGGAACTATAACACTGAGCAGTCTGTAATGGAACTATCACACTGAGTCACTGAGCAGTCTGTAATGGAACTATCACACTGAGCAGTCTGTAATGGAACTATCACACTGAGCAGTCTGTAATGGAACTATCACACTGAGCAGTCTGCAATGGAACTATCACCATGAGTCACTGAGCAGTCTAATGGAACTATAACACTGAGCAGTCTGTAATGGAACTATCACCATGAGTCACTGAGCAGTCTAATGGAACTATCACACTGAGCAGTCTGTAATGGAACTATCACACTGAGCAGTCTGTAATGGAACTATCACACTGAGTCGTTAACACTGCTGCCTGATTGCTGAGGAGGGACAGGAAATAATGGGCTCTTGAAACACAGCAGGAAAGTGAGGTAAAATAATATACTATTTTCTTCTGAGCTACATTGGGTTGAGACATAAGAAAATAATCAACAATTTCATACAGATGAAGAATCTTAACCTTTAATTGCAGTGGGCTAAATCAGGGTCAGACAGAGTGTTTCTTGGTCTTCAGGACTCTCGAGTGGCACAGCGGTCTACGTCACTGCATCTCAGTGCAAATGGTGTCACTACGGTCCCTGGTTTGAATCCAGGCTCTGTCACATCCCGCTGTGATTGGGCAGCGCACAATTGGCCCAGTGTCGTCCAAGTTTGGCTGGGGTAGGATGTACTTGTAAATAAGAATTTGTTCTTAACTGTCTTGCCTAGTTAAATGAAGAAAAGAAAAACATTTGACATAGAACCGTTTGACATAGAACCGTTTGACATAGAAACACCAGATTTTCGGTAGAGGTTTCTTGAAATAATGTTTATTAATTATGGAATTCTTAAATTTGCTTTTTTATAACATTCCACCCATGAGGCCACTAGAGAGAGAGAGAGAGAGAGAGAGAGAGAGAGAGAGAGACAGAGAGCTATCTGGCCATTTGACTGAAGTCAAGGGCTACTTTGGCCTATATTGTCACAGCAAAATAATCCTACAGCAACAGGATCTAAACGTTTAGTCCATGTTGTTGCTTGATCCGTGCTTAGGCTATTAGCTGGCCAAACGTAGGCTGCATGAAACGTGGTATTCTGTTAAAAATGGAAGGTTTCAAGTCTTAATGCCACGTGCACAAGTACAGTGAAAAGCCTTTCTTGCAAACACTAAACCCAACAATGCTGGAATCAATATTGGGGCGGCAGGGTATCCTAGTGGTTAGAAAAGTGGCAAGTTCAAATCCCCGAGCTGACAAGGTACAAATCTGTCGTTCTGCCCCTGAACAGGCAGTTAACCCACTGTTCCTAGGCCGTCATTGAAAATAAGAATTTGTTCTTAACTGACTTGCCTAGTAAAATAAAGGTAAAATTAAATTAAAAAATATCAATGTAGCACCAAGAATAACAAAAGGTAGAACAAAAACCACAGGAGAAATAGAAATAACAAGAACACGAGAGGTATGCTATTTACAGGGTCAGTTCCAATACCACACTTACAAAGTGCAGGGATACTGAGGTGATAGAGGCAGATAGAGTGCATTCGACAAGTATTCAGACCCCTTGACTTTTTCCACATTTTTGTTACATTACAGCCTTATTCTAAAAATGATGAAATACTTTTTTTTTCTTTCTTCAAATCAATACACAATGATAAAGAAAAAACAGGTTTAGATTTTTTTGCAAATTTATACAAATAAAAAAAAACTGAAATATTATATTTCCATAAGCATTCAGACCCTTACTTCAGTACTTTCTTGAAGCACCTTTGGCAGTGATTACAGCCTTGAGTCTTCTTGGGTATGATGCTACAAGCTTGGCACACCTATATTTGGGGAGTTTCTCCCATTTGTCTCTGCAGATCCTCTCAAGCTCTGTCAGGTTGGATGGGATGCGTTGCTGCACAGCTATTTTCAGGTCCGTCCAGAGATGTTTGGTTGGGTTCAAGTCCGGGCTCTGGCTGGGCCACTCAAGGACATTCAGAGACTTGTCCCAAAGCCACTCCTGCATTGTCTTGACTGTGTGCTTAGGGTTGTTGTCCTGTTGGAAGGTGAACCTTCTCTCCAGTCTGAGGTCCTGAGCATTCTGGAGCAGGTTTTCATCAAGGACCTCTCTGTCCTTGGCTCCGTTCATCTTTCCCTCGATCCTGACTAGTCTCCCAGTCCCTGCTGCTGAAAAACATCCCTACAGCATGATGCTGCCACCACCATTCTTCACTGTAGGGATGGTCCTAAGTTTCCTCCAGGCCAAAGAGTTCAATCTTGGTTTTATCACACCAGAGAATCTTGTTTCTCATAGTCTGAGAGTCCTTTAGGTGCCTTTTCCAAACTCCAAGTGGGCTGTCATGTGCCTTTTACTGAGGAGTGGCTTCCGCCTGGCCACTCTACGGACAATTCTTTCTACCTCGTGGCTTGGTTTTTGCTCTGACATGCATGGTCAACTGTGGGACCTTATATAGACAGGTCTGTGCCTTTCCAAATCATGTTCAATCAATTGAATTTACCACAGGTGGAACCCAATCAAGTCGTAGAAACATCTCAAGGACGATCAATGTAAACAGGATGCACCTGAGCTCCATTTTGAGTCTCGTAGCAAAAAGGGTCTGAATACTGACATCAAAAAGGTATTTTTGTTTTTTATTTGTAATACATTTGCAAAAATGTGTAAATACCAGTTTTCGCTTTGTCATTGTGGGTTATTGTGTGTAGATTGATGAGGGGGAGAAAAAAAAAACTAGTCAATTTTAGAATAAAGCTGTAACGTAACAAAATGTGTAAAAAAAGTCAAGGGGTCTGAATACTCTCCAAATGCACTGGGGTAAGGTGGCATCAGGATATATATGATAAACAGATTAAAAGCAGTGTATATGATGATCGTATGCGAGTGTGTGTGCCTGTGTGTAGAGTCAGTATAAATGTGTGTGCACATGTTATCTGTGTGTGAGCAAATTAAGTGAGTGTGTGTGTGTGTGTGTCTGTGTGTTGAAGTGTCAGTGTGCGTGAGTGTGTGTAGAGTCCTGTGAGTGTGCATAGAAACAGTGCATTTCAGGTAGTCCCAGTGATGTGCTGGACTGTAGCACCATGCAATCAATGGCAATGCTTTTGCCATACCAAGCCTTTATGCAGACAGTCAAGATGCTCTCAATGGTGCAGCTATAGAACTTTTTGAGGATTTGAAGGCCCATGACAGATCTTTTTTAATATAACTGTGTGTTAGTGTGAGTTTTCAGGGATTTTCTCACTACGCTCATCTGCATTTATAAATAAATACCGAACTTGTTTTTGGATGGATTCCACAACGAGGTTTTGCTTTTAACAGCTAGGACCGCTATTTCTTGTCCTGGAATCCCGCTTATCTTAACTCGTAGTCTTGTTTGACAGATCTGCTAACCTAGCTAAGCTGCTAGCCATCAAGGTAAAGAAGTTAGACCAAGACTAGTTTTCCAATTAAACCCTCTTTGTCTGGAGAAGTAAATGAACGGCTCCAGCGCTGTAGGAGGTGTATCTACTACGCTTTGTTTCGGGACAAACTGGATCACTCAGAGGTCCAATGCGGCAATTATTTGCTTGCAGAGGATTATAGGCTTGAGGTGGCTTCCTTGATCACGCAAGTCGCCAGCCTACATAAGAAACTGGGAAAAACACAGAGTGGAATGTTCACCTTTTCTACGCCGGTAACTGGACTGCATTCGCGCTTGTTGGATGCATCTCCGCATTGTCGTCATCCGACTGGCCGGGGTTGTCCGGAGTTGGTTCGCCAGGGGAGCCATCTCCTGCCACTCCTCCCACATCTGATAGCTGAGTCGAAGGATCACAGCAAGAGGAGTATGGCAATCAACGATGGTCTCATGTCACGAGCCGTGGTAGCCAAAGACAGCAGCCTACCGCAAAGCAGTCTATGTTCCCACCGAGAGGCACGGAGCGGATACAAACAAGGAATAGTTTTGCCGCCCTGGAGCCTGATCTTCCTGAACCTTGGTCGCTGGTCGACCTGTGTCTGCGGCCGCTGTGCCTACTCCTATTTCTTCCCCCACGATGTCGAAGTCGACGTCGCCAACCTTCCGCCCCTGCTCTGGATCGAGTCGGAGGCCATCCTCCATCTGTCGGAGGCCATCCTCCATCTGTCGGAGGCCATCCTCCATCTGTCGGAGGCCATCCTCCATCTGTCGGAGGCCTGCATCGGGTGCCAGGAGCTACGGGCTCAAGTTATCCTGCCTCTCACCTGTCCTTAAAGGGTTCTCAGAACCCTGTGAAGTGTGGGAGTGGGTGGATTTCCTAGTCCTTCTCACCAGCTGTGATTTTGGGCAGCTCCATGGTAAGTAATGTGACTATTCCTGGTGCAAAAACAATGTCCTGGAGCTCGAATAAATTACATTACTAAGCTGCTCCTAAATGTACTACTTCAGGACATGGAAATCGATTCTATTGTAGTCCATGTGGGTTTTAATGTCATCATGAAGGGGAGCTCTGAACAGTTGAAACTGGATTTCAAAGAGCCGATTGGCTCTCTGCTAGACACTAATAAAAGACCCATCATATCTGGCCCTGTGCCCTCTCTGAATCGTGGCATTGAACACTTTAGCAGGATTCTTTCTCTTCACAACATGGCTATGCGATTATTAAAGCTCAATGGGTGTAACTTTTGTTGACAATTTCAAACCCTTTTGGAAACAAAACACGTTTTATAAGGAGGATGGGATCCACCCAAATCATCTGGGTTCCTGGATCCTTTCACAACGTTATAAGGAGGATGGGATCCACCCAAATCATCTGGGTTTCCTGGATCCTTTCACAGCGTTATAAGGAGGATGGGATCCACCCAAATCATCTGGGTTCCTGGATCCTTTCACAGCACTATAAGGAGGATGGTTTCCACCCAAATCATCTGGGTTTCCTGGATCCTTTCACAGCACTATAAGGAGGATGGGGTCCACCCAAATCATCTGGGTTTCCTGGATCCTTTCACAGCACTATAAGGAGGATGGGGTCCACCCAAATCATCTGGGTTCCTGGGTCCTTTCACAGCACTATAAGGAGGATGGGATCCACCCAAATCATCTGGGTTTCCTGGATCCTTTCACAGCACTATAAGGAGGATGGGATCCACCCAAATCATCTGGGTTCCTGGATCCTTTCACAGCACTATAAGGAGGATGGGATCCACCCAAATCATCTGGGTTTCCTGGATCCTTTCACAGCGTTATAAGGCTGCATGGAGACAATGACTTATCAATGACCCAAATCAAGCTAATTTAATCCCTACCATTGTGTCGCTGAGTCGTCGTAATGCTTTAGCAAATGTACATTATACAAGGGGCGTTGTAAGACACAATGTAAGTAACCTAATTTATGTCCTCTAACTGCCCTGAATGCCTGACCCTACAGTTATTGTATGCAGCTATCATGTGGCTATGAACCAGATTTATGCTGTTAGTACCGAGGTGGTATACCCCCGCATTAACATAAATAACATGAGAATATCTACTTCTGCTAAGATTCCCAGTAAAGCGATGAAAACAAGCAAGCATCCCAGAAAAGTGCTAAAAATAGCCCACATTAACGCATGCAGCTTAAGAAACAAGGTTAATGAAATTAACAACTTCCTACTAACAGATGACGTATTCCGACTATCTCTGAAACTCACTTGGATAATACATGGTTAGAACATCTACAGAAAAGACTGAAATGCCAAAGGTGGAGGTGTTGCTGTTTTTATTCAGAACCACATTCCTGTAAAGATTAGAGAGGATCTCGTGTTAAATACTTTTGAAGTAATATGGCTACAGGTTCATCTGCCTCACCTAAAGCCCATTCTGGTGGGAAGCTGCTATAGACCACCAAGTGCAAACAGCCAGTATCTGGATACCATGTGTGAAATGCTTGATAATCTATGTGATATCATATCAACAGAGAGGTATATTGTCTGGGTGATTTCAATATTGACTGACTTTCATCAAGCTGCCCACTCAAGAAAACGATTTGAATTGTAACTGGTGCCTGCAACCTGGTTCAGGTTATCAATCAACCTACCAGGGTAGTTACAAACAGCACAGGAATGAAATCAGCAGGTATTGATCACATCCTTACTAATGCTGCAGACATTAGCTTGAAGGAAGTATCCAGATCCATCGGCTGTTGTGATCACAATATAGTATCCATATCTAGGAAAACCAAAGCTCCAAAGGCTGGGCCTAATATAGTGTAAAAGATGTCAAACAATCATTTTTGTTGTGATTCCTATGTTGTTGATGTAAAGAATAATTTTGGGGGTTGAAGGTGTGTAATGAGGAGCAAACAGAATCTACACTTGACACATTTCTGAAATTGCCTATCCGAGTTACTAATAAGCATGCACCCATTAAATCCGAGTTACTAATAAGCATGCACCCATTAAATCCGAGTTACTAATAAGCATGCACCCATTAAATCCGAGATACTAATAAGCATGCACCCATTGAATCCGAGATACTAATAAGCATGCACCCATTAAAGCAGAGTTACTAATAAGCATGCACCCATTAAATCAGAGTTACTCATAAGCATGCACCCATTAAATCCGAGTTACTACCCATTAAGAAAATGACTGTAAAAACTGTGAAATAAATTGGATCGATGAGGAATTTAACATTTGTTTGGTTGAGATGGACGAGGCAAGAGCAATGGCAAATAAGTGGCTGCACAACCGATTGGCAAACATATTGCAAATTGAGAAATCATGTGACTAAACTGAATAAAAAGAAACGACACAAAGATAAATGACAAAGAATGATAGTAAAGAGTTTTGGAGCACCTTCAATGAAATTTTGGGGGAAAAAAGGCAAACTCAGCTCCATCATTCATGGAATCAGATGGCTCATTCATCACAAAATCGACTGATATTGCCAACTACTTTAATTATTTTTTCATTGGCAAGGTTAGCAAACTTAGGCATGACAGGCCAGCAACAAATGCTGACACTACACATCCAAGTATATCTGACCAAGCATTGTCATTTAAATTTCGTAAAGTGAGTGTGGAAGAGATGAAACAAATATTGTTGTCTATCAACAACGACAAGCCACCGGGATCTGACAACTTGGATGGAAAATGACAATAATAATAATAATAATAGCGAATGATATTGCCAATCCTATTTGCCATATTTTCAATTTAAACCTACTAGAAGTGTGTGCCCTCAGACTGGAGGGAAGAGAACGTCATTCCATTACCTAAGAATAATAAAGCCCTCTTTACTGGCTCAAATAAGGACCAATCAGCCTGTTACCAACCCTTAGTAAAGTTTTGGAAAAATTGTGTTTGACCAGATACAATGCTATTTTACAGTAAACAAATTGACAACAGACTTTCAGCACCCATATAGGGAAGGACACTCAACAAGCACAGCACTTCCACAAAAGACTGATGATTGGCTAAGAGAAATTGATGATAAAATGATTGTGGGGCTGTTTGTTAGACTTCAGTGCGGCTTTTGACATTATCGATCATAGTCTGTTGCTGGAAAAACGTATGTGTTATGGCTTTACATTCCCTGCTATAATGAGGATAAAGAGTAAAGCCAGTGTGTCTATGTATGTGGGTGACTCAATACTATACATGTCAGCTACTAAAGCGACTGAAATGACTGCAACACTTAAAGAGCTGCATTTAGTTTCAGAATGGTTGGCAAGGAATAAGTTAGTCCCTGTTCCCAAGAAAGCTAAGGTAACTGAGTTAAATGACTACCGCCCCGTAGCACTCACTTCCGTCATCATGAAGTGCTTTGAGAGACTAGTCAAGGACCATATCACCTCCACCCGACCTGACACCCTAGACCCACTCCAATTTGCTTATCGCCCCAATAAGGCCACAGACGACGCAATCGCCACCACACTGCACACTGCCCTAACCCATCTGGACAAGGGGAATACCCATGTAAGAATGCTGTTCATCGATTACAGCTCAGCATTTAACACCATAGTACCCTCCAAACTCGTCATTAAGCTCGAGAACCTGGGTCTCGACCCCGCCCTGTGCAACTGGGTACTCGACTTCATGACGGGCCGCCCCGAGGTGGTGAGGGTAGGAAACATCATCTCCACCCACGACTGCGTGGCCATGCGCACCTCCAACTCAATCATCAAGTTTGCAGATGACACTACAGTGGTAGGCTTGATTACCAACAACAACGAGACGGCCTACAGGGAGGAGGTGAGGGCCCTCGGAGTGTGGTGTCACACTCAATGTCAACAAAACAAAGGAGATGATCGTGGACTTCAGGAAACAGCAGAGGGAGCAGCCCCCTATCTACATTGACGGGACAGTATTGGAGATGTCACGTTCTGACCTTAGTTCCTTTTTTATGTCTTTGTGTTAGTTTGGTCAGGGCGTGAGTTTGGGTGGGTAGTCTATGTTCTTTTTTCTATGTTGTATTTCTGTGCTTGGCCTGGCATGGTTCTCAATCAGAGGCAGCTGTCGATCGTTGTCTCTGATTTAGAATCATACTTAGGCAGCCTGTTTTCCCCATTTTGGTTGTGGGTGATTGTTTTCTGTTTTGTGAGTATTCCTTACAGAACTGTTTCGTTTTCGTTCTCGCTCTTTATTATTTTTGTCATTTCAGTGTTCATTTTGTTTATTGAAATGAACACCTACGACGCTGCACCTTGGTCCTCTTCTCCTTCACCAGACAAAAACCGTTACAGGAAAGGGTGAGGGTGGAGAGTTTTAAGTTCCTCGGTGTTACATTACGGACAAACTGAAATGGTCCACCCTCACAGAAAACGTGGTGAAGAAGGCGCTGCAGCGCCTCTTCAACTACAGAAGAAATTCGGCTTGTCATCAAAAACACTCTACAGATGCACAATCGAGAGCATCCTGTCGGGCTGTATCACTGCCTGGTACAGCAGCTGCTCCGCCCATAACCGGAAGGCTCTCCAGAGGGTAGTGAGGTCTGCAAACTACCTGCCTTCCAGGACACCTACACCACCCGGGGTCACAGGAAGGCCATAAAGATCATCAAGGACAACAACCACCCGAGCCACTGCCTGTTCACCTCGCTATCATCCAGAAGGCGAGGTCAGTACAGGTGCATCAAAGCGGGGACCGAGAGACTGAAAAACAGCTTCTATCTCAAGGCCATCAGACTGTTAAACAGCCATCACTAACATTGAGTGGCTGCTGCCAACATACTGACTCAACTCCAGCCACTTTACTAATGGAAAAATTGATGAAATCAATTTATCACTAGCCACTTTATATAATGTTTACATACCCTACATTACTCATCTCATATGTATATACTGTACTCTATAACATCTACTGCATCTTGCCTATGCCTCATTTATATATTTTTATGTACATATTCGTATTCATTCCTTTACACTTGTGTGTGTATAAGGTAATTGTTGTGAAATTGTTAGGATATATTACTTGTTAGCTATTACTGCATGGTCGGAACTAGAAGCACAAGCATTTCGCTACACTTGCATTAACATCTGCTAACCATGTGTATGTGACAAATACATTTGATTTGATTTACCAAGAGAGTTTTCATCTATATTCTTCGTAGCTGTCTATTTACCACCACAAACCAATCCTGGCACTAAGACCGCACTCAATAAGCTATATATGGCCATAAGCAAAGAGGAAAACATTCATCCAGAGGTGGCGCCCCTAGTGGCTGGGGACGTTAATGCAGGGAAACTTATCAGTTTTACCTCATTTCTATCAGCATGTTATTAAATGTGCAACCAGAGGGGGAAAAAAACTCTAGACCACCTTTACTCCACACACGGAGATGCGTACAAAGCTCCCCCTCATCCTCCATTTGGCAAATCTAACCATAATTCTATCCTCCTAATTCCTGTTTACAAGCAAAAACTAAAGCAGCAAGCACCAGTGACTCAGACAATGTAAAAAGTGGTCAGATGAAGCAGATGCTAAACTACAGGACTCTTTTGCTAAAACAGACTGAAATAGGTTCTGAGATTCTTCCGATAGCATTGAGGAGTAAAACCACATTAGTTACTGGCTTCATCAATAAGTGCATCGATGACGTCGTCCCCACCGTGACTGTACGTACATATCCCAACCAGAAGCAATGGATATCAGGCAAAATTCATACTGAGCTAAAGGGTAGAGCTGCCGCTTTCAAGGAGCGGGACTATAAACCGGAAGCTTATAAGAAATCCCGCTATGCCCTCCGACTAACTATCAAACAGGTAAAGCATCAATACAGGACTAAGATCGAATCGTATTACACCGGCTCCGACGCTCGTCGGATGTGGCAGGGCTTGCAAACTATTACAGACTACAAAGAGAAGCTCTTGAGCTGTCCAGTGACACAAGCCTACCAGATGAGCTAAATTACTTCTATGCTCGAGGCAAGCAACACTGAGGCATGCATGAGAGCATCAGCTGTTCCGGACGACTGTGTGATCATGCTCTCCATAGCCGATGTGCGTAGGACCATCAAACAGTTCAACATTCACAAGGCTGCAGGGCCAGATAGATTAAAAGGATGTGTACACCGAGCATGCACTGAGCAACTGGCAAGTGTCTTCACTGGCATTTTCAACCTGTCCCTGACTGAGTCTATAATACCAACATGTTTCAAGCAGACAACTATAGTCCCTGTGCCCAAGAACATTAAGGTAACCTGCCTAAATGACTACTGACCAATAGCACTCACATCTGTTGCCATGAAGTACTTTGAAACGCTGGTCATGACTCATATCAACAACATCATCCCAAAAACCCTAGACCCACTCCAATTTGCATACTGCCCCAACAGATCCACAGATGATGCAATCTCTATTGCACTCCACACTGCCCTTTCTCACCTGGACAAAGGGAACACCTATTTGAGAATGCTATTCATTGACTACAGCTCAGCATTCAACACCATAGTGCCCTCAAAGCTCATCACTAAGCTAAGGACCCTGGGACTAAACACCTCCCTCTGCAACTGGATCCTGGACTTCCTGAAGGGCCGCCCCCAGGTGGGAAGGGTAGGTAACAACACATCCACCACGCTGATCCTCAACACAGGGGGCCCTCAGGGATGCGTGCTCAGTCCCCTCTTGTACTCCCTGTTCACTCATGTCTGCATGGCCAGGCACGACTCCAACACCATCATTAAATTTACCGATGACACAACAGTGGTAGGCCAGATCACCGACAACGATGAGACAGCCTATAGGAGGAGGTCAGAGACCTGGCCGTGTGGTGCCAGGACAACAACCTCTCCCTCAACATGATCAAGACAAAGGAGATGATTGTTCACTACTGGAAAAGGAGGACCGAGCACGCCCCCGTTCTCATCGATGGGGCTGTAGTGGAGCAGTTTGAGAGCTTCAAGTTCCTTGGTGTCCACATCACCAAAAAACTATCATGGTCCAAACACACCAAGACAGTTGTGAAGAGGGCATGACAAAGCCTTTTCCCCCTCAGGAGACAGAAAAATAAGAATTATACAGCTGCACCATTGAGAGCATCCTGACGGGTTGCATAACTGCCTGGTATGGCAACTGCTCGGCCTCTGACCGCAAGGCACTACAGAGGGTAGTGCCTCACTGTGGCCAAGTTTCCTGCCATCCAAGACCTCTATACCAGGCGGTGTCAGAGGGAAGGCCCTAAAAATTGTCAAAGACTCCAGCCATCCTAGTCATAGACTGTTCTCTCTGGTACCGCACGTGAAGCGGTACCGGGGCACCAAGTCTAGGCCCAAAAGGCTTCTTAACAGCTTCTACACCCAAGCCATAATAATCCTGAACATCTAATCAAAGTGCTACCCAGACTATTAGCATTGCCCCCCCCTCTCCCCTTGTATGCTGCTGCTACTCTGTTTATATTCTATGCATAGTCATTTTAACTCTACCTACATGCACATATTACCTTAATTACCTTGATTAACCGGTGCCCCCGCACATTGACTCTGTACCCTCTATATAGCCTCGCTATATTTATTTTACTGCTGCTCTTTAATTATTTGTTACTTTTATTTTTTACTTATCTATTTTGTACTTAAAAACGTCATGTTTCATATTTCACATATATTGTAATAAAAAAAAAATAATAATAATAATAATAATAACCAATTGCTTAATCAGTGTTAATGTTCTGTGAGTTGGCTGGACAACATGGACCTAATGTGTGAACATTGCTTATGGTGAGCTGAATGTATAAAAACCTGTTCATTCAAACTATAAATTCATGTTTGCTTTTGGAAGGCAACACATATATATATATTGGTTCAGCTTTATGCCCAAATGTTTAGCAAACTCACAATCCTATTGCAGCTGGTTACCTTACAATTGTAGATTGAATCAATATATATATATATATATATATATTTTTTTTTTTACAGTGTACTTACGACTTAAGTCTTGTGTGTCATACACCAGTACGTCACAATTCCCTGGTGATGAAACCAGTAGCACTAATCCTTTATGATGACTGTGCTTCTAATATAACCACACAAACAAGCCAGCCAAACATCTAAACCAGGAAGTGATGTCATAAAGTGCTTGGTGCCAAACAAGTGACGTAATCACTGGATGAGCACTCCGATAGCTGTTTGAGTAAAATGCATAATGAATGCTGTGTCTCCCTGCCTCTTAGTAATCTCTAATTTTCCATCTTTTAATGTTTGACTGAAAGATAAAGAGATAAATCCCAAAATAGAAGGGCAGGAGAGAGGGATGAGTGAGTCATCCAGATCAGTTGCACTGTGTGTGTCTGTGTGTCTGTGTGTCTGTGTGTCAGGGGGCAGAACACAGAGTACCCAGGCAGTTTTCCTGGCCAGTGTTCAGGTACAGGAGACTGCTTGCAGCTATGTGCCTCAGGGTCACCGACACTCACATCCTCAGTCCTCTCCCCCTTCTTCTCTCCCTCCTCCCCATCATTACCCCCTCCAACCCCCTGCTCCCCTTCTTCTCTCCCTCCTCCCCATCATTACCCCTCCAACCCTTCCTCTCTCCCTCCTCCCCATCATTACTCCCTCCAACCCTCCCCTTCGTCTCTCCTCTTTTTCATTCCATCCCTCCCCATGCTTACTTTCACTATTACTTCCCCCCCTCCTTATCTCACCTTCGCTCCCTCCTTTATCTCTCTCCCTCTCCTCCCTCGCTCTCTTTCTCTCTACCTCTCTCTTCCCTCACTCTCTCCTGCTCCCTCTCACTCCCTCCCTATCTCAATCTTTCCTTCCTCTCCCTCTCTCTCCCCCTCTCCCTGTTGTGTCCTATAATATCGTGAGTGGTGTAGTGGGCTAGGTCATGTGAGGAGAATGTCATCTGCTCTGCCAAGCTTGCAGGCTGGCGCCGATAGCACAGAAACAATGCCCCAAACATTTCCACCAGAACACACACACACACACTTCCACCAGCTACTGTTGTAGTCTAATCAGACTCTAACATAGGAGCATGAGGTGTGTTGGTGACAATCTGTGTGTCTAATGTTATGGCCTTATGATATGAAGCTAAGTGGAGGCCAGTTAAATATAGAGGCCAGTTAAATATAGAGGCCAGTTATATAGAGGCCAATTAAATATAGAGGCTAGTTATATAGAGGCCAGTTATATAGAGCAGTTATATATAGGCCAGTTAAATATAGAGGCCAGTTAAATATAGAGGCCAGTTATATAGAGGCCAGTTAAATATAGAGGCCAGTTATATAGAGGCCAGTTAAATATAGAGGCCAGTTAAATATAGAGACCAGTTAAATATAGAGGCCAGTTATATAGAGTCCAGTTAAACATAGAGGCCAGTTAAATATAGAGGACAGTTAAATATGGAGGCCAGTTAAATATGGAGGCCAGTTAAATATGGAGGCACAGTTAAATATAGAGGCCAGTTATATAGAGTCAACGCATCACCGGGTTATATAGAGGCCAGTTAAATATAGAGGCCAGTTAAATATAGAGGCCAGTTAAATATAGAGGCCAGTTATATAGAGGCCAGTTAAATATAGAGGCCAGTTAAATATAGAGGCCAGTTATATAGAGGCCAGTTAAATATAGAGGCCAGTTATATAGAGGCCAGTTACATATAGAGGCCAGTAACATATAGAGGCCAGTTACATATAGAGGCCAGTTATATAGAGGCTAGTTAAATATAGAGTCCAGTTAAATATGGAGGCCAGTTAAATATGGAGCCCAGTTATATAGAGGCCAGTTAAATATGGAGGCCAGTTAAATATGGAGGCCAGTTATATAGAGGCCAGCTAAATATAGAGGCCAGTTATATAACCACTTAATATAGCCCAATTCCAGTTACATAAAGCCAGTTAAGGGTGATCAATTGTTTAAATATGGATAAAGCATCATTTTAAATTGAATGAAATTACCAGTTATATAGAAAATCCCAGATTGCCCAATTTAAATGAACTGATCAATTGTTTGGATAAAGCATCATTTTATTGAATGAAATTACCTGAAAATCCCAGATTGCCCCTTTAAATGAACTGACAATCCCTAAAGTAAACTTGGTTAAATTAACTGACAATCCCTAAAGTAAACTTGGTTAAATTATCTGACAATCCCTAAAGTAAACTTGGTTAAATTAACTGACAATCCCTATATTCATTCGGGGCTGTCGCTGGGCAATACGGACTTTCAGCTCCCTCCAAAGATTTTCTTTTGGGTTCAGGTCTGGAGACTGACTATATTTTTATTAAATGTATTTTTAATCCCAGCCCCAGCAGGAGGCCTTTTGCCTTTTGGTAGGTTAACCCACTGTTCCTAGGCCGTCATTGTAAATAAGAATTTGTTCTTAAATGACTTGCCTAGTTAAATAAAAAAATAAAAAAATTACCTGACATTCCCCAAAGTACGCTTGGTTAAATGACCTGACAATCCCCAAAGTAAGCTTGGTTAAATGACCTGACAATCCCCAAAGTAAGCTTGGTTAAATGACCTGACAATCCCCAAAGTAAGCTTGGTTAAATGACCTGACAATCCCCAAAGTAAGCTTGGTTAAATGACCTGACAATCCCCAAAGTAAGCTTGGTTAAATGACCTGACAATCCCCAAAGTAAGCTTGGTTAAATGACCTGACAATCCCCAAAGTAAGCTTGGTTAAATAGGAAAAGAGAAGCCATGCAACGACTATGATGGAACCTCTGAGCCATGCTTCAACTTCTGACCATTGTCAGTCCAATTCCTTCAATCCCTTTCCACAGTCATGTTTTTGATTCATCTAAAGCCTCCCGCTCTCTGTTCTTCAAAGCCGGCAATACCCTCCCCGGTGTGTGTGACTGTCCTCAATATGTGTGTGTGTGTGCATGCTTGTGTGCATGTGTGTAGGTCCCTGCTCATTGTGATCACTCAGAAAGAGGCTGTTCAGAATTCACCTGTTCAGAAATCGTATGTAATTCTACTTCAAAGCTTCTGATCAAACTGCTTCTCATTGATCTGTGCCCACTCCCTGGTATCTAGATGAGAGATTAACAGGGAGGAAAAAGGACAGAGATGAGAGAGAGTGAGAGGGAGGGAGAGGGTAGTTGGAGAGAGAGATGGGTAGAGAGTGAGTGATAGAGAAAGAGCGAGAGAGATAGACAGAGAGAGAGAGAGAGAGAGGAGGAGAGGAAGAATGATGGGATGAACATGGGAAATCAGAATTTACGAGCTTTAATGGGAGCCAATAATTAGGGAGAGAGAGAGTGTTAGCCTGCAAACAATAGAGCAGAGAGTGTTAGCCTGCAAACAATAGAGCAGAGAGTGTTAGCCTGCAAACAATAGAGCAGAGAGAGAGTGTTAGCCTGCAAACAATAGAGCAGAGAGAGAGAGTGTTAGCCTGCAAACAATAGAGCAGAGAGAGAGAGTGTTAGCCTGCAAACAATAGAGCAGAGAGAGAGAGTGTTAGCCTGCAAACAATAGAGCAGAGAGAGAGAGTGTTAGCCTGCAAACAATAGAGCAGAGAGAGAGAGAGTTAGCCTACAAACAATAGAGCAGAGAGAGAGTGTTAGCCTGCAAACAATAGAGCAGAGAGAGAGAGTGTTAGCCTGCAAACAATAGAGCAGAGAGAGAGTGCAAACAATAGAGAGTGTTAGCCTGCAAACAATAGAGCAGAGAGAGAGTGTTAGCCTGCAAACAATAGAGCAGAAAGAGAGAGAGTTAGCCTGCAAACGATGGACCAGAGAGAGAGTTAGAGAGTGTTAGCCTGCAAACAATAGAGCAGAGAGAAACAATAGAGAGAGTGTTAGCCTGCAAACAATAGAGCAGAGAGTGTTAGCCTGCAAACAATAGAGCAGAGAGAGAGACTGTTAGCCTGCAAACAATAGAGCAGAGAGTGTTAGCCTGCAAACAATAGAGCAGAGAGAGAGACTGTTAGCCTGCAAACAATAGAGCAGAGAATGTTAGCCTGCAAACAATAGAGCAGAGAGAGAGTTAGCCTACAAACAATGGAGGAGCAAGATTTAGAGTTACAATGGAGAAGAGAGATCGAGTTAGAGAAATTTAGCAAGCAATCAATGGAGCACCAGGAGAGAGAGAGTTAGAGAGAGTTGGGAGTTAGCTGAGATGTGAGCATACAAGAATTATTAATGAAGTTCTCAGACAGACGATACACCAATAAGGGATTTACAGTCTAATCTCTACACCAGTGCTTTCCAACCCTGTTCCAGGAGAGCTACCCAACTGTTCTGTAGGTCTTAAATCCAACCCTGTTCCAGGAAAGCTACCCAACTGTAGGTTTAAAATCCAACCCTGTTCCAGGAAAGCTACCCACCTGTAGGTTTAAAATCCATCCCTGTTCCAGGAAAGCTACTGTCTGGTCTTTGGCATCATTAAACTGAAGATTAATCTTTAGCAAATAACTCTCTGTAATTATTATTACACGATTAAACTGATTAATCATGTAACTGTAATTAACAAGGAAGTCGGGGCACCAAGGAAAATATTCAGATTACAAAGTTATAATTTCCCTAATATAACTTAATTTCCCAAATATAACTTTTCAGATATTTTCATATCTGATCAATAGTCTTCTGATGAATGAATTCTTCTTTTTACCTCACGTTAGTCTCATTCCAAACATCGTAAATTGTTGGTTATCTGCACAAACCCAGTCTTCACTATGAGTCATCCATACATCAATTGTCTTAAAATCATTTATTTACGAACTAAGTAATTCACAGAAATGCATAAACAAACAGTAGATAGTTACAAGGAAATGATAACGGAGTTTCCCTAGTGGAATAAACCGGCATGGCGGCTTGGTGTACAAAAGGGAAGTGGGGGTCGACTGAGATAAGACAACACACAGTTGATAATTATAACAATTGAAATGCTAATCCTTTGCACATGAACGCTCACTCATTCGGGAACAATTGCAATTAATACAGTGCCTTGCGAAAGTATTCGGCCCCCTTGAACTTTGCGACCTTTTGCCACATTTCAGGCTTCAAACATAAAGATATAAAACTGTATTTTTTTGTGAAGAATCAACAACAAGTGGGACACAATCATGAAGTGGAACGACATTTATTGGATATTTCAAACTTTTTTAACAAATCAAAAACTGAAAAATTGGGCGTGCAAAATTATTCAGCCCCTTTACTTTCAGTGCAGCAAACTCTCTCCCAGAAGAGTACAATATACAATCCACCTGTGTGTAATCAAGTCTCCGTATAAATGCACCTGCACTGTGATAGTCTCAGAGGTCCGTTAAGAGCGCAGAGAGCATCATGAAGAACAAGGAACACACCAGGCAGGTCCGAGATACTGTTGTGAAGAAGTTTAAAGCCGGATTTGGATACAAAAAGATTTCCCAAGCTTTAAACATCCCAAGGAGCACTGTGCAAGCGATAATATTGAAATGGAAGGAGTATCAGACCACTGCAAATCTACCAAGACCTGGCCGTCCCTCTAAACTTTCAGCTCATACAAGGAGAAGACTGATCAGAGATGCAGCCAAGAGGCCCATGATCACTCTGGATGAACTGCAGAGATCTACAGCTGAGGTGGGAGACTCTGTCCATAGGACAACAATCAGTCGTATGTTGCACAAATCTGGCCTTCATGGAAGAGTGGCAAGAAGAAAGCCATTTCTTAAAGATATCCATAAAAAGTGTTGTTTAAAGTTTGCCACAAGCCACCTGGGAGACACACCAAACATGTGGAAGAAGGTGCTCTGGTCAGATGAAACCAAAATTGAACTTTTTGGCAACAATGCAAAACGTTATGTTTGGCGTAAAAGCAACACAGCTCATCACCCTGAACACACCATCCCCACTGTCAAACATGGTGGTGGCAGCATCATGGTTTGGGCCTGCTTTTCTTCAGCAGGGACAGTGAAGATGGTTAAAATTGATGGATAGAGCCAAATACAGGACCATTCTGGAAGAAAACCTGATGGAGTCTACAAAAGACCTGAGACCCGGGACAGAGATTTGTCTTCCAACAAGACAATGATCCAAAACATAAAGCAAAATCTACATGGAATGGTTCAAAAATAAACATATCCAGGTGTTAGAATGGCCAAGTCAAAGTCCAGACCTGAATCCGATCGAGAATCTGTGGAAAGAACTGAAAACTGCTGTTCACAAATGCTCTCCATCCAACCTCACTGAGCTCGAGCTGTTTTGCAAGGAGGAATGGGAAAAAACGTCAGTCTCTCGATGTGCAAAACTGATAGAGACATACCCCAAGCGACTTACAGCTGTAATCGCAGCAAAAGGTGGCGCTACAAAGTATTAACTTAAGGGGGCTGAATAATTTTGCACGCCCAATTTTTCAGTTTTTGATTTGTTAAAAAAGTTTTAAATATCCAATAAATGTCGTTCCACTTCATGATTGTGTCCCACTTGTTGTTGATTCTTCACAAAAACATACAGTTTTATATCTTTATGTTTGAAGCCTGAAATGTGGCAAAAGGTCGCAAAGTTCAAGGGGGCCGAATACTTTCACAAGGCACTGTACATACAGTGGGGAAAAAAAGTATTTAGTCAGCCACCAACTGTGCAAGTTCTCCCACTTAAAAAGATGAGAGAGGCCTGTCATTTTCATCATAGGTACACTTCAACTATGACAGACAAAATGAGAAAAAAAAAATCCAGAAAATCACATTGTAGGATTTTTAATGAATTTATTTGCAAATTATGGTGGAAAATAAGTTTCAGCCTAGTTCAGCGCTTTCTGTGTTGGTGGGGCAGCTAGCGGAAAATACGAAGCATAGAGGTTGGTAATGTTCTCTAGTTGTACCGTGTTCTGTCACTCATGGGGACACTATGTCACCGCCAAATCTAAGGGCTGAGCGCGAAAATTTAAGACCCTTGGGTGCTGCCATAGAGTTACATTAGAAGTGCCCATCCAATAAGGCTCAAGGTTATTGGCCACAGATAAAATGACGTCAAATCACCTTATATCTATAGGAGCTCTGATTGGACTGGTCATGTCAACATCATACTTTCAAAATCTTAGCAAGCAGTCGTCATCATGAATCAAGTCGACAATCTACTGGCAAATCCTTTTTAATCCTTATCATATGAATATAAATAATGAAAATAAATGACAGATAAAAAGCATCAGTGCTCATCGGCCATTGGACAAAGACATTACACAACAAGTTGGAAATCGCAAATTCAACAATGAGTGGTTTGGAAGGAATCAGTGGCTAACTGCAAGCATTGCCAAGCAATCACTAGCCTGCTATTCAGTGGAGTGGCTGTGTTGTTCCATGTCTGGGTTTAAAAGGTATCTTTTTCCAAGCTTAAAATGATAAACATTCAACATTGGCCATGCTGTCAATCCAGCAGGATTTCTGCCGCCTTCAAAACAACTTAACTCAGAACTGTGAAAACTGACTTCAGTGAGTGCAAGACAACTGGCAACTCGGGGAAAAATGAGCTCCGACTGAGAAAATACATTTTGAATGGTCATCCAACTTGGAATTGTAAATTGGGAACTCTGGCCTTTTTCTAGAGCTCCAACCTGAAGATCACTGACGTCGTCATGATTCTAACTTGTTATTTTCAAAGTTCCCAGTTGTCTTGAAAGCTCCATAAATCCAGAGAATGCCAGACTTTAATGACAAAGTTTGATGACAAAATTTGCCACAAAAATTTGCCACGAAATTTGCCACGAAGGAATGCTGCGCCACCTTCCTGTTCAAGTGAACACAGCACAACAAGGTGAGTCCAAGAATGTCTTGTATGCTGCTGCATAAATGATGTAATATGATATGTATACTGTAGCTAAAAAAGTAATACTAAGTGTATGTTGTGTAGTAAGCTGTTAGTAGTCCATGTGCCTCACTCTAATAATTAGTCTATTTTCCCCTCTTCATTGTGCCTACTGTTCTGACCTGGTGGTGCACATGTAGCCTATAACCTGTTTTCGAGAAATGTCATCATCGAATATTGTAATAGCTGTAATAGCTGTCATTGTCTGCTTATATGTCTGCTTAGAAGCTTATATGCCACCTTTATTTATCCTACAGTTCTGACTTGGTGTACAGGGAGAACACTGTAAGAACGGCCAATGTTCTGAATTCTGTCACTGTACATTTCAAAAGTGCAAATAGTTATGTTGACCACGTCCATCCTAGCATGCTCATTAATGTCTTCATTGAAATTATGTATTGCCTTATGCCATAGTTTGTACATCTCAATTGTTAGTAGAAACCACATTTGTTTAAGAGCTTAAAAAACATGTGACATTGGGGTGACAGGTAGCCTTGTGGTTAGAGCTTTGGACTTGTAACTGAAAGGTTTCAAGATCGAATCCCTGTGCTGACAAGGTAAAAATCTGTTGTTCTCCCCCTGAACAAGGCAGTTAACCCACTGTTCCTAGGCTGTCATTGAAAATAAGATTTTGTTCTTAACTGACTTGCCTAGTTAAATAAAGGTTAAAAAAAATAGCAAGCCTATTCTCTCATATTACTGAACAACTACTGCAATGAAGCGGAGAATGAAACACATATTTTTCAAACATCTGCCAAATTGCAATTTGTTCTAAGACACACCTGATGCGAGCCGTGTGATGTGACACTGACAGAGATCAACAACTCCACATCTCCATTAGAAACTTAAGCAAGTCAGCCATATCAGCTATGTTTAAAGGCAGTAAATGAGACTGAATGAACTGTTTCGCAGCCAGACAAGGCTCTGCTGATAGCCAGGTGTAGCAGTGGTAAGGTGTTGGGACTGCTGTTGGGACTCTGCCGTTGGGACAGCTTTATGTTGGCCCTAAATGTTACCTAACAGCTACCACGGACAGCTTGATGAAAACCAGTCAATATTCAGGTCGCCAAGAAAGTAGACCTCTTTTTTTTATATCCCATACACTATCAAGAATTTCACACACATTATGTAGATACTGACCTAAAACACTTGATGGCCTATTGCAACACCCTGAACCTGAACCTGAACCTGAACCTGCAACCTGCAACCACAGCAATAAAACATGACATGAGATGCTCTCTAAGCATTACAGGGATATGGCTCTGAATATATACAGCAACACCTCCCCCATAAGCATCTCTGTCTCTTCTATAGACGTTATATCCTTGTATTGCTACTGCTGTATCATCAAAGGAATTATCAGAGTGAGGCTCATGGCTAGTATATGAATGTTATCTGATGTTGGCAAGTTATTGAGTTCATGAACCTTATTTCTAAGGCTACATATATTAATATGGGCTATTTTCAACCCTTTCCTGGGTAGCTTATCAGAGATAGACATAATATGGATAAGAAAGAATAAAACATCATTCAGCAGTCCATTAATTAGTTGATGTATGTAAGTGTGTGTTTGCTGAGGGGTTGAAGCTACCAACCCAGGGTGGACAATGAGCATCGTGGATGTAAGCAATGTTCCTATGAGCTCTGGCAACTTAGATTACATGTCTGATATTACTGCATGGTCGGAACTAGAAGCAGAAGCATTTCGCTACACTCGTATTAACATCTGCTAACCATGTGTATGTGACAAATAAATTTGAACTTTGCGACCTTTTGCCACATTTCAGGCTTCAAACATAAAGATATAAAACTGTATTTTTTTGTGAAGAATCAACAACAAGTGGGACACAATCATGAAGTGGAACGACATTTATTGGATATTTCAAACTTTTTTAACAAATCAAAAACTGAAAAAATTGGGCGTGCAAAATTATTCAGCCCCCTTAAGTTAATACTTTGTAGCGCCACCTTTTGCTGCGATTACAGGGGTTTTTTCAGTCCCGTGGGCATGCACCACCTCAATCTTCCTGTGGTCCAGCTTCAGTTTTTACAAGAATCATTTTCCTCAATTTGACCTCAGACTCCGTCCAGAGCTTGTGTGGAGATTCTGCAATTCCGTCCACAAAACTTCCAGCCGACATTCTAGAATTTTGATGATTGACACCACAGTTGACACCTGTGTCTCTCTGCTTTACACATATCAATGAACCTCAGGAGTTGTGCCAGAGAGTTGAGAGATGTATAACAAGCAGGACTGTTTAAACAACCTCAATTTGAAACATTCTGTCTGGTTCAGTATTCCATGGAGGGGTTACCACGAACACAGAACGTAGGTACTGAATAGAATTCGAATTCTAATACATACCAGAACATTGGTAGATGATTGTTGTGCTAAGCTAGCATTGTGTTCGTTTTCTGTCCTCTCAAATGTTTGACTGACAGTGACCGATAAACAACAATGTTCTTGTCTGGAGAGACAAACAACACTTGCCTGTGGAATGGAAAGTAATTCAAAGCAATAGAAGTATAAATGGAGGAAAATGTATTATTTCTGTTGTCAACAGGTCCTGCTGGACAGAGACTGAGCAGATAGACAGGACAGATAAATGTCTCTCTCTCTCTCTCTCTCTCTCTCTCCCCCCCCCATCTCTCTCTCTCTCTCTCTCTCTCTCTCTCTCTCTCCCCCCCATCCCTCTCTCTCTCTCCCCCATCTCTCTCTCTCTCTCTCCCCATCTCTCTCTCTCTCCCCTCTCTCTCTCTCCCATCTCTCTCTCTCTCTCTCTCTCTCTCTCCATCTCTCTCTCTCTCTCCCCCCATCTCTCTCTCTCCCATCTCTCTCTCTCTCTCCCCATCTCTCTCTCTCTCTCTGCCATCTCTCTCTCTCCCATCTCTCTCTCTCTCCCTCTCTCTCTCTCCCATCTCTCGCTCTCTCTCTCTCCTTCTCTCTCTCTTTCTCTCCCTCTCTCTCTCTCCCTCACCATCTCTCTCCCTCTCTCCCCATCTCTCTCTCTCTCTCTCGCTCTCTCTCTCTCTCTCTCTCTCTCTCTCTCTCTCTCCCCCTCTCTCTCTCTCTCTCTCTCTCCTCTCTCTCTCTCTCTCTCTCTCTCTCTCTCTCTCTCTCTCTCTCTCTCTCTCTCTCTCTCTCTCTCTCTCTCTCTCTCTCTCTCTCTCTCCATCTCTCTCTCTCCATCTGTGATAGAAGGATTACATAAGAAAGGAGTAGAGATGGATTCAGGTGGAAGGGAGTGGAGGGGTGTGACTGATTAGACCAGACACTCAAAATGAAAGGCTCTGGCTACAGGACAGAGGGAGAAGGGGGAGAAAGAAAGAAAGATAGAGCCGGGTGAGATGAAGAGAGAGAGAGATAAAATGTACATTTAAACACACATTTTGGATATTATCCAGTGGTGATTTTAGCATGTAAATCTTAGTGGGATAAACCCCCCCCCCTCCATTTTTTCATGCATGCCAGCAAAGCCACTACAGAATACAACAGTAGCTGTTAGGGAACATTCAGGGCCAACATAAAGCTGTCCCAACAGCAGTCCCAACACCTTACCACTGCTACACCTGGCTACCAGTGGAGTCTTGTCTGGCAGCGAAACATTCAGCTTCATTTACTGCATTTAAAAAAACATAGCTGATATGGCTGACTTGCTTAAACAAATGTGGTTTCTACTGACAATTGAGATGTACAAACTATGGCATAAGGGGAGGACGAGCGGATAAGAAGCAATCCGTAATTTCGAATTAAGACATTAATGAGCGAGATAGGACGGACGTAGTCAACTATTTGTTCAGCACTTTTGAAATGTACAGCGACATAATTCAGAACATGTGCCGTTCTTATAGTATTCTCCCTGTACACCAAGTCAGAACCGTAGGATAAATAAAGGGGGCATATAAGCAGACAATGAAAGCTCTTACAATATTTAATGACATTTCTCTAAAAACAGGCTATAGGCTACATGTGCACCACCAGGTCAGAATGGTAGGCCAAATGATGAGGGGAAAAGGGACCAAATTATTAGGGTGAGACACATGGGCTACTAACAGCTTACTACATAAGAAAGCAATACTAAGTGTATGTTAACTACATTATACATATCTCCCTGGCATATTGCATCATTTATGCAGCAGCATACAAGACATTGTGGACCCACTTTGTTGTGTTGTGCTCACTTCAACAGGACGTTGGCGTGGCAGTCCTTTGTGGCAAGTTTTGTCATCAGTCTGGCATTCCCTGGATTTATGGTGCTTTCAAGACAACTGGGAACTTGGAAAAAAACAAGGTTGAATCATGATGACGTCAGGCATCTTCAGTTCGTAGCTCTAGAAAGAGGCCAGAGTTCCTGACTTGAATGTCTATCCTTTTAAGCTTGAAAAAGAGACCCAGACTTGGACCACACACCCACTCCACTGAATAGCAGACTAGTGATTGCCAGTAGATTGTTGACTTGATTCATGATGGTGACGGCTTGTCTAGTTTGCTAGCTAAGATTTTGAAAGTATGATGTATGATCAGTCTACTCAAAGATACTGTATACATATTTTGACATAATTTTATCTGTGGCCAATGAACTCGAGCCTTCTTGGATGGGCACTTCTAATATAACTCTATGGCAGCACCCAAGGTGCTTGAATTTGTTAGCACTAGCCGTAGATTTTGCAGTGACGTACTGTACTGTAGTGTCCCCATGAGTGACAGAACACTGAGCCAATCACAGCGAAACTAGAGAACCCCCTGGCTGCCCCACCAACACAGAAAACACTGAGCTATACTGAAACACCTGCATTTAGGAGCTGCCTTACTCAAGAAAACATTATGTGGCTTTATTAACTCAATGATTTTCATTGTTTGCAAACTGATATGTGACACGTATTAATGCCAAAATAACATGCAAGACAGGCAACAACAACAACAACAACAACAACAACAAAAACAACAAAATATACAGCACCAGTCCAAAGTTTGGACACCTACTCATTCCAGGGTTTTTCTTTATTTTTCTACATTGTAGAATAATAGTGAAGACATAAAAACTATGAAATAACACATATGGAATCATGTAGTAACCAAAAAAGTGTTATTCTTCAAAGTAGCCAGGTGTAGGTGTACTGTGAATATAAAAAATATAAAATATAAAAATAAATAATTATACTTGCCACTGAGATGCCTGTAAGTTACTGTCAAATTCCCGGCAACCTCAAGAAGTTATGTTACAACTGGTACCAGTATTAATTTTATAATGTTTATTCTAATTAATATTATTTGTTGTTATTGCCGTTAATGCTGTTTATTATTTATTATTATTTATTTATTTATTTACCGTTGTTATTGCTTTATTACTAATAGTCTAGTATATTCCTATTGGACTATCGTTGTTATATGTTTACTATGCCAATGTAAGAGTTTACTTTCCATGTCAATATAGTATATTGAGCTGAATGGAATCGAGCATGGCTGGTTGTACGAACGGTTCAGTCCATTCCACTCCACTGGGCTGGTCTATTCTAGATCATGTCAGATTATTCACTAAATATACACACAACAAACAATAAGTATCGTATGAGTATTAACCGGTGAGTTCTCTACAAACCAATCTCTTTAGAAGTCTCTCTGACGAACACTAGAGGTGTGGAACCAACTCTCTCTATAGTCACACAGTGTGTATGTCACGCCTTGGTCTTAGTATTTTGTGTTTTCTTTAATTATTTGTTCAGGCCAGGGTGTGACATTGGTTTATTGTGTTGTCGTATTGGGGTTTTTGTAGGCATTGGGATTGTGGCTGATTAGGGGTGTGTCTAGCATAGGCTTGGCTGCCTGAGGCGGTTCTCAATCAGAGTCAGGTGATTCTCGTTGTCTCTGATTGGGAACCATATTTAGGTAGCCTGGGTTTTACTGTGTATTTTGTGGGTGATTGTTCCTGTCTCTGTGTAGTGTTCACCAGATAGGCTGTAATTAGGTTTTCACGTTTCGTTTGTTGTTTTTGTATTTATTTAGTTATTTCATGTATCGCTATTTTTTCATTAAAGAACATGAGTAACCACCACGCTGCATTTTGGTCCGACTCTCCTTCAACAGACGAACGCCGTCTGAACAGAATCACCCACCACACACGGACCAAGCAGCGTGGTAACAGGCAGCGACAGCAGGAAAAGCGAAAGGAGGAATGGACATGGGAAGACGTGTTGGATGGCAAAGGTTGTTACACTTGGGAGGAGATACTGGCCGGAAGAGATCGCCTCCCATGGGAACAGGTGGAGGCACTTAGGAGAGCAGAGGCAGCCGGAGATAAGAGCCGACGATACGAGGGAACACGGTTGGCAAGGAAGCCCGAAAAGCAGCCCCAAAAATGTATTGGGGGGGGGCTCAGGGAGAGAGTGGCAGAGTCAGGAGTCAGACCTGAGCCAACTCTCCCTGTTAATCGTGAGGAGCAGCGATCAAAGGACTTCTGGACTTGGGAAGAGATATTGGACGGAAAAGGACCCTGGGCACAGCCTGGTGAATATCGACGCCCCAAAGAAGAACTGGAGGCGGCGAGAGCGGAGAGGCGCTGGTATGAAGAGGCAGCACGGCGACGCGGATGGAAGCCTGAGAATCACCCCCAAAAATTTATTGGGGGGGGCTCACAGGGAGTATGGCGATGCCAGGTAGGAGACCTGCGCAAACTCCCTGTGCTTACCGGGGGGCTAAAGAGACCGGGCAGGCACCGTGTTATGCTTGTGAGCGCACGGTGTCTCCAGTGCTGGTGCATAACCCGGTACGGTACATACCAGCTCTTCGTATTAGCCGGGCTAGAGTGGGTATCGAGCCAAGTAAGGTTGGGCAGGCTTGGTGCTCAAGAGCTCCAGTGCGCCTGCACGGTCCGGTCTATCCAGAGCCACCTCCACACACCAGTCCTCCCGGTAGCAGCTCCCCGCACCAGGCTTCCTGTGCGTGTCCTCGATCCAGTACCACCAGTTCCAGCACCACGCACCAGGCTTTTAGTGCGCCTCGCCTGTTCAGCACAGCCAGAGCCTTCCTTCCCTCTAGTGCTGTCGGAGCCTCCCGCCTGTTCAGCGCAGCCAGCATTTTCCTCCTCTCCTGCGCTGTCGGAGTCTCCCGCCTGTTCAGCGCTTCCAGAGCCTTCCTCCTCTACAGTGCTGCCGGAGCCTCCTGCCTGTTCAACGCAGCCAGAGCTGCCAGTCTGCATGGAGCAGCCAGAGCTGCCAGTCTGCATGGAGCGGCCAGAGCTGTCAGTCTGCATGGAGCAGCCAGAGCTGCCAGGTTGCATGGAGCAGCCAGAGCTGCCAGTCTGCATAGAGCTGCCAGTCTGCATAGAGCAGCCAGAGCTGCCAGTCTGCATGGAGCAGCCAGAGCTGCCAGTCTAAATGGAGCAGCCAGAGCTGTCAGTCTGCAGCAGGCTACCAGTCTGCATGGAGCAGCCAGAGCTGTCAGTCTGCATGGAGCAGCCAGAGCAGCCAGTCTGCATGGAGAAGCCAGAGCTGTCAATCTGCATGGAGCAGCCAGAGTTGCCAATCTACATGGAGCAGCCAGAGCTGTCAGTCTGCATGGAGCAGCCAGAGCTGTCAATCTGCATGGAGCAGCCAGAGTTGCCAATCTACATGGAGCAGCCAGAGCTGTCAGTCTGCATGGAGCAGCCAGAGTTGCCAATCTACATGGAGCAGCCAGAGCTGCCAGTCTGCATGGAGCAGCCAGAGCAGCTAGATCCGCCAGTCAGCCATGATCTTCCAGATCTGCCAGTCAACCAGACTCTTCCAGATCTGCCAGTCAACCAGACTCTTCCAGATCTGCCAGTCAACCAGACTCTTCCAGATCTGCCAGTCAACCAGACTCTTCCAGATCCGCCAGCCAGCCAGGATCTGCTGGAGCCAACTACCTGCCTGAGCTTCATCTCAGTACTGGGCTTCCTCTCAGTACTGGGCTTCCTCTCAGTACTGGGCTTCCCCTCAGTCCCGGGCTTCCCCTCAGTCCCGGGCTTCCCCTCAGTCCCGGGCTTCCCCTCAGTCCCGGGCTTCCACTCAGTCCCGAGCTGCCCCTCAGTCCCGGGCTTCCCCTCAGTCCCGAGCTGCCCCTCAGTCCCGAGCTGCCCCTCAGTCCCGAGCTGCCCCTCAGTCCCGAGCTGCCCCTCAGTCCCGAGCTTCCCCTCAGTCCCGAGCTTCCCCTCAGTCCCGAGCTTCCCCTCAGTCCCGAGCTGCCCCTCAGTCCAGTGGGGTTCTGGGTGAGGACTACGAGGTCATGGTCGGCGGTGAGGGTGGACTATCCCAGGACGCAAGGGGGAGGAACTAAGACATTTATGGAGTGGGGTCCACGTCCCGAGCCGGAGCCGCCACCATGGACAGACGCCCACCCGGACCCTCCCTATGGTTTTGAGGTGCGTCCGGGAGTCCGCACCTTGGGGGGGTTCTGTCATGCCTTGGTCTTAGTATTTTGTGTTTTCTTTAATTATTTGTTCAGGCCGGGGTGTGACATGGGTTTAATGTGTTGTCGTATTGGGGTTTTTGTAGGCATTGGGATTGTGGCTGATTAGGGGTGTGTCTAGCATAGGCTTGGCTGCCTGAGGCGGTTCTCAATCAGAGTCAGGTGATTCTCGTTGTCTCTGATTGGGAACCATATTTAGGTAGCCTGGGTTTTACTGTGTATTTTGTGGGTGATTGTTCCTGTCTCTGTGTAGTGTTCACCAGATAGGCTGTAATTAGGTTTTCACGTTTCGTTTGTTGTTTTTGTATTTATTTAGTTATTTCATGTATCGCTATTTTTTCATTAAAGAACATGAGTAACCACCACGCTGCATTTTGGTCCGACTCTCCTTCAACAGACGAACGCCGTTACAGTGTAGGGTTGCAAAGGAAGAGTATTTAACTGGACACTTTTGAAGTTTACCAGTAAAGTTTACCAGTAAACTACCAGAATTGTGGTAACTTTCAAGGTGATATATGGAATTTTATCAGATGACATCTAACTTTATTCCTCCCTTAAGGGTAATGTTCTGCTCTTTTATCCTGTTCCTACCGGCCCACACAGAGTATGCAGGCTTTTGTTCCAGCCCAGCACCAACAGAGCTGATGTAGCCTCCACACCTTAGCACTAGGCTGGAACAAAAGCCTACAGTGCACACCCTGTCCCAGTCTTGGTCACCTCCCTGACCAAGGCCCTTCTCCCCCGATTGCTCAGCTGTAACAGCCACATACAGTGCATTCTGAAAAGTATTCAGACCCCTTGACCACATTTTGTTAAGTTATAGCCTTATTCTATAATGGATTAAATAGTTTTTCCCCCTGATCAATCTACACACAATACCCCATAATGACAAAGCAAAAATGTGTTACAGCCTTGAGTCTTCTTTGGTATGACGCTACAAGCTTGACACACTTGGATTTGGGGAGTTTCTCCCATTATTTTCTGAAGATCCTCTCAAGCTCTGTCAGGTTGGATGGGTGCGTCGCTGCACAGCTATTTTCAGGTATCTCCAGAGATGTTTGATCGGGTTCAGGTCTGGGCTCTGGCTGGGTCACTCAAGGACATTCAGAGACTTGTCCCGAAGCCAATCCTGCGTTGTCTTGGCTGTGTGCTTAGGGTTGTTGTCCTGTTGGAAGGTGAACCTGCACCCCAGTCTGAGGTACTGAGTGCTCTAGAGCAGGTTTTCATCAAGGATCTCTCTGTACTTCCCTACGTTCATCTTTCCCTCAATTCCGACTAGTCTCCCAGTCCCTGCCACTGAAAAACATCCCTACAGCATGATGATGCCACCACCATGCTTCACCGTAGGGATTGGGCCAGGTTTCCTCCTCTTTGGCATTCAGGCCAAAGAGTTCAATCTTGGTTTCATCACACCAGAGAATCTTGTTTCTCATGGTCTGAGAGTCCTTTAGGTGCCTTTTGGCAAACTCCAAACGGGCTGTCATGTGCCTTTTACTGAGGAGTGGCTTCCATCTGGCCACTCTACCATAAAGAGAGATTGGTGAAGTGTTGATTGGTGAAGTGCTGCAGAGATGGTTGTCCTTCTTGTTGTTTCTCCCATCTCCACAGAGGAACTCTGGAGCTCTGTCAGAGTGACCATTGGGTTCTTGGTCACCCCCCTGACCAAGGCCCTTCTCCCCAGATTGCTCAGTTTGGCCGGGCGGCCAAACTGGGACCTTATATAGGGACCTTATGTGGGACCTTATATAGACAGATGTGCACCTTTCCAAATCATGTCCAATCAACTGAATTTACCACAGGTGGACTCCATTGAAGTTGTAGAAACATCTCAAGGATGATCAATGGAAACAGGATGCACCTGAGCTAAATTCCGAGTCTCATAGCAAAGACTATGTAAGTAAGGTATTTTTTTATATAAATTAGCAAAAATGTCTTAAAACCTGTTCACGCTTTGTCATTATGGGGTATTGTGTGTAGATTGAGGACTTTTTTCTATACAATTGTATTCATTTGTATATATATTTTACACCCATTTTTCTCGCCAATTTCGTGATTAGGATCTTTCTTGTCTCATCGCTGCAACTCCCCAACAGGCTCAGGAGAGGCAAAGGTCGAGTCATGCGTCCTCTGAAACATGACCCTTCAAGCCGCGCTTCTTAACGCCCTGTTAACCCAGAACCCAGATGAGCCCATGTGTCGGAGGAAACACTGTTCAACTGATGACCGAGTTCAGCCTGCAGGCGCTAGAGGGCAATGAGCCAAGTAAAGCCACCCGCTAAACCCCCCCCACAGTGAAAACACGTCTAACGTAGAGTACCAAAAACATCAAGATACCAATCAGATGTAGGACAGAATACTAAAAACCTCCTAAAACACGGTTCCTCAAGTGCAAGTTCCTCGTGCCGTGGTTAAATTGGAAATAAATAGTCATTTTGCAGATCCAAACTATGTTGTTGTTTTTGAAAGTGTTGTTTTAACTGACATGATTTGGAAAGAGAAAAGGAAAAAGAGAAGGAAAGAGAAAAGGAAAGAGAGAAGGAAAGAGAGAAGGAAAGAGAGAAGGAAAGAGAAAGGAAAGGAATGAGAGAAAGGAAAGAGAGAAGGAAAGAGAAAAGGAAAGAGAAAGGAAAGAGAGAAGGAAAGAGAAAAAAGAGAAAGGAAAGAGAGAAGGAAAGAGAGAAGGAAAGAGAGAAGGAAAGAGAGAAGGAAAGAGAGAAGGAAAGAGAGAAGGAAAGAGAAAAGGAAAGAGAAAAGGAAAGAGAGAAGGAAAGAGAGAAGGAAAGAGAGAAGGAAAGAGAGAAGGAAAGAGAGAAGGAAAGAGAAAAGGAAAGAGAAAGGAAAGAGAGAAGGAAAGAGAGAAGGAAAGAGAGAAAGGAAAGAAAGAGAAGGAAAGAGAAGGAAAGAGAAAGAAAGAGAGAAGGAAAGAGAAAAAAGGAATGAGAAAAAAGAGAAAGAAAGAGAAAAGGATAAAAAAAAGAGAGAAGGAAAGAGAGAAGGAAAGAGAGAAGGAAAGAGAGAAGGAAAGAGAGAAGGAAAGAGAGAAGGAAAGAGAGAAGGAAAGAGAGAAGGAAAAAGAGAAGGAAAGAGAGAAGGAAAGAGAAAAGGAAAGAGAGAAGGAAAGAGAAGGAAAGAGAGAAGGAAAGAGAGAAGGAAAGAGAGAAGGAAAGAGAGAAGGAAAGAGAGAAGGAAAGAGAAAAGGAATGAGAAAAGGAAAGAGAGAAGGAAAGAGAGAAGGAAAGAGAGAAGGAAAGAGAGAAGGAAAGAGAGAAGGAAAGAGAGAAGGAAAGAGAGAAGGAAAGAGAGAAGGAAAGAGAAAAGGAATGAGAAAAGGAAAGAGAGAAGGATAAAAAACATCATTGATGATGGTCATGATGGTCATTGACAATTTTTCAGGGCTGGGTCGTTCCACTAAAAAATCCCTTTTGTGTCCCGTTGATATTTTAAGTAGAAATTGTGCATCAATATTGCATTTTAAAAGCCTGTTATGTTGAATGAAGTGCCCTTTAATCCTAATATAGACTACATGGAGAATTCCATAAATATGATATTCAATATGAATTAAGACCTGCTAAAGTGACAAAATTCAACATTTTGACATGTCCCTCTGTGACCTCTAGGGAAAATGTGTGCCGAATTTTCATCATCATTGTAAAGCAACATTTATTTTGTTGCTTTGACATTTCTGAAGATTATTTATTCATTTAATGTGATTCATATACAATTGTCCCTCATTTTATGATCAAACCTGTTAGGTGAATTGAACTCTAGTTTTAATAGGGTGAAACTATTCCCCTTGAAATATGTTTTCCAACAGAAACACTGAACAACTAATAAACACTAATAAATAAATACTAATATACAAAGTGTAAAAGAGATGGTTCTACGCTGGTGTTTTGTGGTGGAAAACCATATCATGTCAACCCTGTTAGAATTTTTTTTTTCATTTTTGTGTGACGCTTGCATTCAATTGCCCATCCATGTTGCACACGGCAAGCTTCCATCCCCCTTGTCACAAAGGGGATTTATGACTGATTTAAGATTACAATGTCAACCCTGTTGTGGTCAACCCTCCCAGCTAGCCCACAACGTTCTGAGAACCACATGTTCCTGAGAGCTTGGCTGAAAGCGTGGTTGTCCTATGGTTATTTTTTGCATACAACCTTTCCACAACGTTCTGGGAATGTTGCAGGATACACAGCTAGCACATCATTTTCTATTAACCATATGTTTCTTAGGTGGAAATTTCAGTACTTCAGCATAACGTCTTCTGCAGGTTTCCTCATGGTTCTATTTAAAGTAACATTCTCAGAACATTAAGAAATTTCCATAAAAACCACAAAGAACGTTCTAAGAATGTTATTTAAAAACACGTACATTCTGTTCTCAGCCTCAACAAAACTCTCTCTCTATCCTCTATCTTGTTAAGTGTGTTCAGGTGTGTTGGCCACGCCCACTAATTGGGTACACATGATCTTAACGAGTGCTTGTTTCCTTTGAAATGGGGTCTGTTTCAATAGACGAAAATGAACAGCTTCGTATGAGTTAAAAAAATATACATTCATGGCATGCTAGCTCCAAATGTATTTTCATGATTAATGCCTAAGAAAATGTATTTTTGTGTCCTGTCTATGCTTGGAGTTGAAAACAGTTTACCTAAGCTAGCAGTTTTATTCAAAGTATTATTGAAGAATGTTATTGAATTACCTGTAAACAACCGATATTCGTGCAAAAACAATATCGAAGTAGAGACAGAGTCCAACATTTTATTATATATGTGCATTACATCTCAGGGATATGGATAGCCCTGCTTGAACTTAGCCCTGCTTGAATTTAGCCCTGCTTGAATTTAGCCCTGCTTGAACTTAGCCCTGCTTGAACTTAGCCCTGCTAGAACTTAGCCCTGTTTGAATTTAGCCCTGCTTGAATTTAGCCCTGCTTGAACTTTGCCCTGCTTGAACTTAGCCCTGCTAGAACTTAGCCCTGCTTGAACTTAGCCCTGCTTGAACTTTGAACAAGACATACTAAAATATGACACAAAAAACAATGGAACGTATGTTCCCACCCACTGGGAATGTGATGAAAGAAATAAAAGCTGAAATAAATAATTCTCTCTACTATTATTCTGACATTTCACATTCTTAAAATATAGTGGTGATCCTAACTGACCTAAAACAGGCCATTTTTACTAGGATTAAATGTCAGGAATTGTAAAAAAAAAAGAGTTTAAATGTATTTGGCTAAGGTGTATGTAAACTTCTGACTTCAACTGTATCCCCCTTTCCATAGATTACCCACAAACCAACACATACGCACATCAACAACAATGGTACTGACATAAAATAAGCGTTCAACGAATGCACATTCAATTCTCTTAAATGTATCTACTATTCTGCCTGAATTCCTGAACAGTCACGCTGATAAGGATACGGAGGCCACATGAGAGAATTCAAGGCATAGCTGTGTGTTTGTATGAAGAATTACAGTTGGTCTAAACATTGTAATGCTTTCAGGGGGATTGTAGGTTTTTACAATGTTTTCAACCAACATACGATTCACATTCATCTCCTGTCACTCGTTATTAGAGCCTTTACAGCTGTAACCATCTGTTGTTTTTACCACTTCAGCAACAATCAATTATAATCTATAGCCTGATATTCTGATTTAGAATATTCTGAATCTGGGCTAGTCATGTATAATTTCAACAAGTTTGGCCACAGGTACTGTCTTGACAACCTAACATATAGCACTGCAGGTTTCAGTTCAGGACAGAATGGCCTAAAGCAGTCATATGGCACATTTCTCTCTCTCTCTCTGTGTGTGTGTGTGTGTGTGTGTGTGTGTGTGTGTGTGTGTGTGTGTGTGTGTGTGTGTGTGTGTGTGTGTGTGTGTGTGTGTGTGTGTGTGTTGGGCAGAAACACACACCTTCACCAGCCAAAGCAATTCCAAGTGTGATTGATGGATAAAAAGGAAGCAATAACATAGTACTGTACATTTTGTCAGGTATCCCACATAGGAGAGATTTCTTACCTTACACACCCTCCTTTACTCCTCTGTGATTGATAGAAATGAAGACACTCCTGTCATACAGGTGAGGAGGGTTGGATCTTCTACCAACACACAGTTAAATCATTATTTTTATAATCAGAAAGTCAAAGCTTGGCCTCAGTGATGTACTGGGCCGTTTGCACTACCCTCTGTTGTGCCTTGCGGGTCGGTGGCCGAGCAGTTGCCATACCAGGCGGTGATGCAACCGGTCAGGATGCACTTGATGGTGCAGCTGTAGAACCTTTTGAGGATCTGAAGACCCGTGCCAAATCTTTTCAGTCTCCTGAGGGGGTATAGGTTTTGTCGTGCCCTCTTCATGACTGTCTTGGTGTGCTTGGACCATGTTAGTTTGTTGGTGATGTGGAACACCAAGGAACTTGAAGCTCTCAACCTGCTCCACTACAGCCCCGTCAATGAGAATGGGAGCGTGCTCGGTCCTCCTTTTCCTGTAGTCCACAATCATCTAGTATTAACTCTGGGGTGTGAAGACATATGCATTGTCTTCTGGAAGTCGGCCATAATAACGGCCATCTTTAAATCAGATGACCCTGTTGACGTGAGTAACTACAGGCCTATTAGTATACTACCTGTGGTGTGGAAGGTTGTTAAAGTGTGTAGCAGAACAACTGATTGCCCACCTCAACAACAGCCCCTTCACATTACACTCCATGCAGTTTGGCTTCAGAGCGAAACACTCCACAGAAACGGCCAACTGCTTTCTTCTGGAAAATGTGAAGTCCAAGATGGACAAAGGGTGCGTTGTTGTTGGGCTGTATTACTAGACCTAAGGAAGGCTTTTGATACTGTTAACCATGAGATTGTCATCACAAAACCAGAGTTCAACTTTTCCCCCGATGCCTTGAGATGGATGAAATCTTACCTTGAAGGTAGAACACATTGTGTCAGAGTGAGCAATGAGCTGTTGCCCACTCTCAGCTATGATGTGGCCCTGCCCCAAGGGTCAGAGCGGCAGCGTAGCCTAGTGGTAAGAGCATTGGACTAGTAACCGAAAGGTTGCAAGTTCAAATCCCCGAACTGACAAGGTACAAAATCTGTCGTTCTGCCCCTGAACAGGCAGTTAACCCACTGTTCCTAGGCCGTCATTGAAAATAAGAATTTGTTCTTAACTGACTTGCCTAGTTAAATAAAGGTAATAAAAAATACTGGGGCCCCTCCTGTTCAGCCTGTACATTAATGATCTGCCTTCTGTACTGGGTCTGAAGTGTAAATGTATGCAGATGTACAGTGATATATGTGCATGGAAAGAGCAAACAACAAGCTGCACAAGAACTCACTACTGTAATGGTCCAGGTTACAAAGTGGCTCAGTGACTCACTACTGTAATGGTCCAGGTTACAAAGTGGCTCAGTGACTCGTGTTTGCATCTCAATGTGAATAAAACTGTCTACTGTTCTTCACAAAGAGGGCAACAGATGTTACTGAGCCAGATGTCTATGTGTCAGGGGAGAAGCTCCAGGTGGTATCTGATGTTACTGAGCCAGATGTCTATGTGTCAGGGGAGAAGCTCCAGCTGGTATCTGATGCTACTGAGCCAGATGTCTATGTGTCAGGGGAGAAGCTCCAGCTGGTATCTGATGCTACTGAGCCAGATGTCTATGTGTCAGGGGAGAAGCTCCAGGTGGTATCTGATTTGAAGTGCCTTGGCATCATACTTGATTCCAACCTCTCTTTTAAAAAGCAGGCGAAAAGGGTAACTTAAATAACCAAATTCAACCTAGATCATTTCCCATGTATACAAATGGTTTGACTACAGAGGTAGCAAAACTGTATTTCAAATCTACGATACTCCACCCACTTAACATACTGCTTGACTAGTTGGGCCCAAGCTTGCTGTACAACGTTGAAACTGTCACTGTTACATCCTCAGAATGCATGAGCTCCTGAGTTTGAAAATCTTGTGCAATACACCGACGCATGTCTTGAATGGCTCCCCCTCCACTCAGTACCTTTGTTAAACAGAAAACCCAAACCCATGGCAGCAGATCCACAAGGTCTGCCACGAGAGGTGACTGTATAGTTCCCTTAAGGAAAAGCAACCTTCAGTCAATCTGCTTTCCCTGTGAGAGCTTCCCATGTCTGGAATACACTGCCATCAGACACACACGACTGCACCACCTATCACACCTTCACAAAAAACATGAAGACATAGCTCAAGGCCAATCAGACTTGTGAATGTAATCCCTAGCTGTGTGTTGCAGCTCTCCATGTTATCTGTAGCTTGTCAGGTGTGGAAGCACTTTGTTGCATTTATGTATTTTATTTGTTGCTTGTTGTGCTGGTGTTCTGTCTACGTGTTGCTTGTCCTGTGTCTCTGTTTGCATGCTACGTGTTGCTTGTTCTATGTGTCTCTGTCTGCATGCTACATGTTGCTTGTCATGTGTTCTCTGTCTGCATGTTACGTGTTGCTTGTCCTGTGTCTCTGTTTGCATGCTACGTGTTGCTTGTCCTATGTGTCTCTGTCTGCATGCTACGTGTTGCTTGTTCTATGTTTCTCTGTCTGCATGCTACGTGTTGCTTGTTCTATGTTTCTCTGTCTGCATGCTACATGTTGCTTGTCCTATGTGTCTCTGTCTGCATGCTACGTGTTGCTTGTTCTATGTTTCTCTGTCTGCATGCTACATGTTGCTTGTGCTATGTTTCTCTGTCTGCATGCTAAATGTTGCTTGTTCTATGTGTTTCTGTCTGCATGCTACGTGTTGCTTGTTCTATGTTTCTCTGT
This sequence comes from Oncorhynchus tshawytscha, assembly GCF_018296145.1. Classification (NCBI taxonomy): domain Eukaryota; kingdom Metazoa; phylum Chordata; class Actinopteri; order Salmoniformes; family Salmonidae; genus Oncorhynchus; species Oncorhynchus tshawytscha. Next base: position 27,001,804 of record NC_056452.1, on the reverse strand, counting down.
CTGCATGCTACATGTTGCTTGTGCTATGTTTCTCTGTCTGCATGCTACATGTTGCTTGTTCTATGTTTCTCTGTCTGCATGCTAAATGTTGCTTGTTCTATGTGTTTCTGTCTGCATGCTACGTGTTGCTTGTTCTATGTTTCTCTGTCTGCATGCTACATGTTGCTTGTCAGGTGTCTCTGTCTGCATGCTACGTGTTGCTTGTCTATGTTTCTCTGTCTGCATGTTACATGTTGCTTGTACTAACCTGATATTATACATCGGGTTAAGGCCGGGTAGAGCCTGTTTTTTCATAACTAGGTTACGGGTAGGGCTCAGGTATCGCTGAATTGATCATTAACATTTTGAAGCTGAGCCATTTGCTCGTGCTCTGTTGTGCAGTACAGTCATGTCTGACTAAAATGTCTGACTAAGATCAGACTAAGATGTCTGACTAAGATGTCTGACTAAGATGTCTGACTAAGATGTCTGACTAAGATCAGACTAAGATGTCTGACTAAGATGTCTGACTAAGATGTCTGACTAAGATGTCTGATGTCAGACTAAGATGTCTGACTAAGATGTCTGACTAAGATGTCTGACTAAGATGTCTGACTAAGATGTCTGACTAAGATCAGACTAAGATGTCTGACTAAGATGTCTGACTAAGATGTCTGACTAAGATCAGACTAAGATCAGATGTCTAAAGATGTCTGACTAAGATGTCTGACTAAGATGACTAAGATGTCTGACTAAGATGTCTGACTAAGATGTCTGACTAAGATGTCTGACTAAGATCTGACTAAGATGTCTGACTAAGATGTCTGACTAAAATGTCTGACTAAGATCAGACTAAGATGTCTGACTAAGATGTCTGACTAAGATGTCTGACTAAGATGTCTGACTAAGATCAGACTAAGATGTCTGACTAAGATGTCTGACTAAGATGTCTGACTAAGATGTCTGACTAAGATCAGACTAAGATGTCTGACTAAGATGTCTGACTAAGATGTCTGACTAAGATGTCTGACTAAGATGTCTGACTAAGATCAGACTAAGATGTCTGACTAAGATGTCTGATGTCTGACTAAGATCAGACTAAGATGTCTGACTAAGATGTCTGACTAAGATGTCTGACTAAGATCAAGATGTCTGACTAAGATGTCTGACTAAGATGTCTGACTAAGATCAGACTAAGATGTCTGACTAAGATGTCTGACTAAGATGTCTGACTAAGATGTCTGACTAAGATGTCTGACTAAGATGTCTGACTAAGATGTCTGACTAAGATGTCTGACTAAGATCAGACTAAGATGTCTGACTAAGATGTCTGACTAAGATGTCTGACTAAGATGTCTGACTAAGATGTCTGACTAAGATGTCTGACTAAGATCAGACTAAGATGTCTGACTAAGATGTCTGACTAAGATCAGACTAAGATGTCTGACTAAGATGTCTGACTAAGATGTCTGACTAAGATCAGACTAAGATGTCTGACTAAGATGTCTGACTAAGATGTCTGACTAAGATCAGACTAAGATGTCTGACTAAGATGTCTGACTAAGATGTCTGACTAAGATCAGACTAAGATGTCTGACTAAGATGTCTGACTAAGATGTCTGACTAAGATCAGACTAAGATGTCTGACTAAGATGTCTGACTAAGATGTCTGACTAAGATCTGACTAAGATGTCAGACTAAGATGTCAGACTAAGATCAGACTAAGATGTCTGACTAAGATGTCTGACTAAGATGTCTGACTAAGATGTCTGACTAAGATCAGACTAAGATCAGACTAAGATGTCTGACTAAGATCAGACTAAGATGTCAGACTAAGATGTCTGACTAAGATGTCTGACTAAGATGTCTGACTAAGATGTCTGACTAAGATCAGACTAAGATCAGACTAAGATGTCTGACTAAGATGTCTGACTAAGATGTCTGACTAAGATCAGACTAAGATGTCTGACTAAGATCAGACTAAGATGTCTGACTAAGATGTCTGACTAAGATCAGACTAAGATCAGACTAAGATGTCTGACTAAGATCAGACTAAGATGTCTGACTAAGATCAGACTAAGATGTCTGACTAAGATCAGACTAAGATCAGACTAAGATGTCTGACTAAGATCAGACTAAGATGTCTGACTAAGATCAGACTAAGATCAGACTAAGATGTCTGACTAAGATCAGACTAAGATCTGACTAAGATGTCTGACTAAGATCAGACTAAGATCAGACTAAGATCAGACTAAGATGTCTGACTAAGATCAGACTAAGATCAGACTAAGATCAGACTAAGATCAGATTAAGATGTCTGACTAAGATCAGACTAAGATCAGACTAAGATCAGACTAAGATCATAACAAGGTATCAGAAACTGGTGAGATTATTTCACAGAAAATAGCTGTTCCTTGAGTTGGAGTTTACAATGACAAAAAGTAACTATACAACTAACTGCTCTCTTATGTCTTTTCACTGAGCAGAGCAGCCCAAGCGGAGCCGTTGCTATGGATACTCACGAGCTGCCATGAGCAGAGTGCATGCAGAGCGATCAGCGCGCAGGAGCCAGTGACAGAGAGAGGAGCAGCTAATGGGTTTACTAACGGAGGAAGTTATTTCTGATTTCAGGCAGGTCCGGCCTTTAAATTTGTCAGAAGCAATTGGGCCTGAGTAGGGCCTGAATGTCACAAGCATGGGTAAGGCTCAGGCTTAAAATGTTTGCAAGTGCAGGGCTCTACTCTGAGCTCATCCATCGTCAGCGGAACCAATCACCTGTCAGCGTTTGGTGTTGGGTGGCTGAGAGGAAGGGGGTGGGGGGGAGGTGTTCGGTAGCTTATGGCCTTACGTTAGAACAACACACAGTTAATGCAGGAAAACACTGCTGAGAAGCCGTCCACAAGTCGTCCCCAGAACACCACAGAGCTCTGTGGTTCTGTGGTGTGGAGCAAGAGGCATCATGCTTCGAGCAATCTGGGGATAAACTCCCCTCCCATTAGAGATCGGGGCTGTCCTACCCTTAGGCATAAAATCTAGGATCAGTTTACTCTCCTCAAATCAATTTATGGGGAAACATAAAACTGACCTTGGATCTGTGAGCAACTTCATCCTGAGAGACCACATCAAAACAACCATCCATCACAGCAGTCAGGCTTCATTATAAGAGGCAAAATATCAGCAGAGCTCTCGGTGTTTGTGGGGCAGATTCACTATCAATGTGCTAATCGACATGATGAAATGCTGACATTTCAAATCAACGTTTAGGTTTATTGGTTTATTTTCACTGAAGGAAAGGTCCAATGTCAGTCAGTGTCAGGGTGGCTTTAGTGTGTTTACTGCATTCAGGACAGTACTGCTGCGGAGTCGTTACAAGGTAAATGTGGTCCTGTGTGGATCAGTTGGCCCGTGGCACTAGCAACACCAAGAGGGAACATAGTTAGACAACACCGGCTCCCATCTGTACTGACGCCTGAGCCTATGAGCTACAGTCTGTGCTGCGAGGTACGACGGAGCGTAGTTAAATGGCCTCCTCTAGTGCTCAACTGCAGTAACTTCAGCATTCATGTAATTACCTCACTGGTGGTCACCAACCCTGGTTCGGGAGAGCTTCTAGGTGAGCAAGCTTGACACTTCGAAAACTAATGAATTACGACAGTCACTTTGAGTGACAACAGCTTCTTACTTTGTAACAACCATTGTCCTAGTCAGTGAGGCACTTCATGTAGAAGGTTCATAGCTCAGTTATTTCGTATTTTATTTGGATCTCCATTAGATGTTGCTAAAGCAGCAGCCTCTCTTCCACAAAACATGACATAATAACAGACAAGAACATCTCAAGGAGAGAATCAATTTAAAATAGGAATAATATAACTGGAAAAGTACCTGTTCTGAAGTAGCAACTTTGATTGACAACAGCCTCCTACTTTGCTTGTAACAAGGAGTACATTGTCCTAGTCAGCAAGGCATTGTATCTGGTCAAACACGTTTTTTCCCCCCCAAAAGTTTGCTAAGAGCTGACAGCAAGCTGATTGGTCGGCTGTTAGAACCAGACTAACAGCCGACCAATCAGCTTGCTGCCAGCTCTTAGCAAACTTTTGGAAAAAAAGGTTTACCATTCTCGGTTAGAGGAATGACTAGCTTCCTTCAGGTCTGAGAATTAATACTTTTCTCCATGGTCAGATTAAAGATATGATAAATTAGAGTGGAGATATAGTCCACTACCATCCTCAGTAGCTTTCCATCGAAGTTGTCAATGCCATGTGGTTTCTCTTTACTGAATGTTTTTCCACCACTCCCACACGGACTTTATACAATTCTAAATGACCATGCTTTTCTTCCATTATTAGGTATTATACGCACGAATATGACGGCTCACCATTTGTTGTTGGCGTTTCGTGCCTGAGTTTGCCCACTTTTCTAATGAAATAGTAATTCAAGTAATTGGCAACATTACATTTTTATTGTTGTTGAATGAGCCATCTGAGTCAATGAAAGATTGAGTTGAATTAGTCTTCATGCCCATGTAACAGTTTAGCTTCCGTCCCTCCCTGGGCTCGAACCAGGGACCCTCAGCACACATCGACAACAGCCACCCTCGAAGCATCGTTACCCATCGCGCCACAAAAGCCACGGCCCTTGCAGAACAAGGGGAACAACTACTTCAAGGCCTCTGAGTGAGCGACGTCACAGATTGAAACGCTATTAGCGCGCACCACCGCTAGCCATTTCACATCGGTTACATCCATAATTTAATTTAATGCTCCAATGCTTTTTTCCATCATACTTTATATAATTTATCTTAGTTTCATAATAGTTTCTTCTTGTCTCAATTTACAGTAAGTTTGCCAATCAGCTGTGTAGCACGACTTTCCTTTTACTTCATCCATACAGCTTTTCAATTCCTCATCAATCCACAGAGCCTTAAGTCCGTTTCTTAATAGGAGGCATCAAGTGCAGCATGTGGATGCTCCTCATTACATACAGACCAACACGTATTTTTTTACATTTTCAACATAAGAATTCATTACAAAACCTCTTATACACTATTTTAAGGCCAGTTTTTGGAATCTTGTCTTTTTTTGGGGGGGGATATAAACCACTAAATTGTGGTCACTACATCAGATGGACAGAGTTCTGCAGCCGTAGTAAACATGTGATCAATACATGTGGATTAATGTTGTTCCTGAACTATTCGTAAACACTCAGGCAGGTCGATTAATACCGTGAAACAGATTACAGGCACTGGTTACAGTCAGCAGCTTCCTTTTGAGTGGACAGCTTGATGAAAACCAGTCAATATTCAAGTCCTCAAGAAAGTAGACCTCTGTTTACATCACATAGCCTATTAAGCATTTCACACAACCTATCTAGATACAGATTATTAACACTTGGTGGCCTTTAGCAACAACCAAAAAGAATAGGCTTAAACACTTCAACAGCATTAGATCCTCTCTAAGCATTACAGGAATACCGCTCTGAATATATACAGCAACACCTCCCCCATAGGCATTCCTGTCTCTTCTGTAGATGTTGTATCGTCAAATGAATGATCTAAGTGAGTCTCGGAGATGGCCAATATATGAATGTTATCTGATGTTAGCAAATGATTTATGACCCTTTTTTCTAAGGCTATATATATTGTTATGGGCTATTTTTTAGCCCCTTGCTGCATAACGTATCAGAGACATAATATATATATATTTTTTAAATACAAGAAAACAATATTAATTCATATGTTTCATGTATGTATGCTCTTGTGTTGACAGTCTGTATGTATCAAACCATATATCCTGTTAATTCCTATCTTTTCAGCTACATGTTCTACATTGTTTTTCCCCTACATTGCTAACAATGTTGCTGTTGTAGCGTAGGTTATACCAGAGTAGTTAACCTGTTTTATGAAAACTATCACAGAAACATCAACAAGGAAGTCTTAATTTCTTTAATAAAGGCATTATCATCTTTCATATTTTGGTGGTACATAATTCAGGTTTTTGCATACACGGTCCACAAAGGAATCACATATTGAACTGAGCCAACTTCCCCATCAGACATCTCTTAGTAATAAAATGTATAGCTTAAATAACAAACACGGTACGGTACAAAAATAGCTGGATTCATCCTGAAACTCACTCTCTATAAAAGTTTTTAAAAATAAAATGTAAAAAAACCCCAAACAAACATGTTTTTACATTAAAAAGAGTTTCATCCTGGTTTCGCAGTAGACCACGGCGTATAAAAGGATACATTCACTGGCACTCTGTTTTCTGCCAGAAGGCACAATAGGTTTATAGAGGAGAGGCTATTGTGTCAGTCCAGCATCTTTAGCCATTCCATAGAAGATTCCTCTCTTGGATAAAAGTTTTGAAGGAGTGTCAAATTCAGCTACTTGTCCCTTGTCCAACACAAGCACTCTGCAAATAAGAGAAGAAGTAGAATCGTTCATAACTTTGTTAGGTCATATATTCTCTACAGAAACCTAACAAGATACAAAAACAGCATCTTTGATCAAAAGATGTATGTATGTATGTATGTACACTGAACAAAAAATATAAAACGCAACATTTAAAGTGTTGGTCCCAAATCCATTCCGATTGGCTGGGCTTGGCTCACAGTTCATATAAGGTAATCAGTCAATTGAAATAAATGAATTAGGCCCTGATCAGCCATGGGTGGGCCTGGCAGGTCATAGGTCTACCCACTTGGCAGCCAGGCCCACCCATGGCTGCATCCCTGTTCAGTCATGTTAAATCCATAGATCAGGGCCTAATTTATTTATTTCAATTGACTGATTACCTTATATGAACTGTAACACAATAAAATCTTTGAAATTGTGGCATGTTGCGTTTAGATTTTTTAGTATATGTATGTATATACGGTGCATTCGGAAAGTATTCAGACCCCTTTACTTTTTCCACATTTTGGTACGTTACAGCCTTATTGTAAAGTATTTGTAATGTATTCTAAAATTGTTCAGACCCTTTAATCAGTACTTTGTTAAAGCCACTTAGGCAGAAATTACAGCCTCGAGTCTTCTGAGGCATGATGCTACAAGCTTGGCACACCTGTATTTGGGGAGTTTCTCCCATTCTTCTCTGCAGATCCTGTCAAGCTCTGTCAGATTGGATGGGGAGCATCGCTGCACAGCTATTTTCAGGTCTCCTACCAGAGCTGGGTAACTAAAGAACATTCAGAAACTTGTCCCAAAGCCACTCCTGCGTTGTCTTGGCTGTGTGGTTAGGGTTGTTGTCCTGTTGGAAGGTGAACCTTCGCCCCAGTCTGAGTTCATCTGCTCTCTGTAGCAGGTTATCAAGGATCTCTCTGTACTTTGCTCCGTTCATCTTTCCCTCTATCCTGACTAGTCTCCCAGTCCCTGCCACTGAAAAACATCCCCACAGCATGATGCTGCCACCACCATGATTCACCGTAGGACGGTGCCAGGTTTCCTCCAGACGAGACGCTTGACATACAGGCCAAAGAGTTCAATCTTGGTTTCATCCGACCAGAGAATCTTGTTTCTCATGGTCAGAGTCTTTAGGTGCCTTTTGCCAAACTCCAAGCGGACTGTTATGTGCCTTTTACTGAAGAGGGGCTTCTGTCTGGCCACTCTACCAAAAATGCCTGATTGGTGGCGTGTTACAGAGATGGTTGTCCTTCTGGAAGGTTCTTCCATCTCCACAGAGGAACTCTGGAGCTTTGATCATCAGGATTTTGACCAAGGCCCTTCTCCCCCGATTGCTCAGTTTAGCCAGGCGGCCAGATCTAGGAAGAGTCTTGGTGGTTCCAAACTTCTTCCTTTAAGAATGATGGAGGCCACTGTGTTCTTGGGTACCTTAAATGCTGCAGATATTTTTTGGTACCCTTCCCCAGATCTGTGCATTGACACAATCCTGTTACAGAGCTCTACAGACAAATCCTTCGACCTCATGTGTGCCTTTCCAAATCATGTCCAAAAGTTGAGGATGATCAATGGAAACAGGATGCAAACATTTCTAAACCTGTTTGGGTTATTGTGTGTAGATTGAAGATTTTTTTGTTGTTGATTTAATCAATTTTAGAATGAGGCTGTAACATAACAAAATGTGGATCAAGTCAAGTCAAGTCAAGTCAAGTCAAGTCAAGTCAAGTCAAGTCAAGTCAAGTCAAGTCAAGTCAAGTCAAGTCAAGTCAAGTCAAGTCAAGTCAAGTCAAGTCAAGTCTAGTCTAGTCTAGTCTAGTCTAGTCTAGTCTAGTCTAGTCTAGTCTAGTCTAGTCTAGTCTAGTCTAGTCTAGTCTAGTCTAGTCTAGTCTAGTCTAGTCTAGTCTAGTCTAGTCTAGTCTGTCTGTCTGTCTGTCTGTCTGTCTGTCTGTCTGTCTGTCTGTCTGTCTGTCTGTCTGTCTGTCTGTCTGTCTGTCTGTCTGTCTGTCTGTCTGTCTGTCTGTCTGTCTGTCTGTCTGTCTGTCTGTCTGTCTGTCTGTCTGTCTGTCTGTCTGTCTGTCTGTCTGTCTGTCTGTCTGTCTGTCTGTCTGTCTGTCTGTCTGTCTGTCTGTCTGTCTGTCTGTCTGTCTGTCTGTCTGTCTGTCTGTCTGTCTGTCTGTCTGTGTCTGTCTGTCTGTCTGTCTGTCTGTCTGTCTGTCTGTCTGTCTGTCTGTCTGTCTGTCTGTCTGTCTGTCTGTCTGTCTGTATGTATGTATGTATGTATGTGTCGGTGCTTGTGCAATGTATTGTATTGTATTACCTAGTGTAGTCCATGATGGTGTTAAGTCTGTGAGCTATGGTGAAGACAGTGCAGTCCTCAAACTGTGTCCTGATGGTTGACTGGATGAGGTCGTCGGTCTCTAGGTCGATGGCTGCTGTAGCTTCATCCAGGATCAGGATCCTCGTCTTCCTCAGTAGAGCCCTGGCTAAACACACCAGCTGCCTCTGGCCCACACTGAACACACACACACACAAATATATTACATTATTTTCCAGACGAGTAAAATGTGAAAAGGTACAAAAGGCTAAAAAGAAAGATTCAGAGACATCCTTAAGAGAATATCCTAATAAAGACATGTTTGTATTCCAAATGTTGTTCAATTTAGTTTGAATTCCCACCTGAATCTACAGGTAAAGGCCTTTTACAGGTGTGTCTGAAAACATGCCGTTGTTTAAGTAGTTTGGGATTATGTTACCTGAGGTTCTCTCCTCCCTCTGAACACTCCAGCTCCAGTTTAGCCGGCTGGTTGCTGACAAACTTGTTGAGGTGGGACAGTTCCAGAGCTTTCCACACCTCCCCGTCATTGTACTTCTCAAAGGGGTCCAGGTTCATCCTCAGACTGCCTGAGAACAGCACTGGTTCCTGGGGATGTAGAGAGGGTAGTGGAGGTGGAGGTGAGGAAGGTGTAGGGTGTGTGTGTGTGTGTGTGTGTGTGTGTGTGTGTGTGTGTGTGAATGTATGTGTACCTGTGGTATGATGGTGAGTTTCGACCTCAGGTCATGCAGCCCTATCTCCGATATCTTGACCCCGTCGATGGTGATCTCTCCCCCTGCCGCCTCCAACAGCCGAAACAGGCACAGTGTCATAGAGGACTTACCAGCCCCAGTACGACCCACGATACCTATCTGTAACAACACGCAGGCCAAGATAATGAAACCCTCCGGAAACCTGCACGCTCAGTGAGCATTGACTCTATTCAAACACTTGTTCCAGATATCTGTGTGCTCGATACACACATCAGCACCTGCTCTGATAAACTAAACAGCATTTGATCTGTTTATAACATGTGATGGCAGGAGTACAGCGTCCCCCTCATTGGGGGTACATTCTGTAACGGTGTGTTATGTTTTTCACCCCAAAAATGAACATTTTCCAGGTGTTTTCACGGTGTCAAGTTTCTCCATTAATCTGAGACTGTATTTGAGGACTTGTCGCGGGCATCTGTACGCACCGTGTCTAAAACGCATGTTTTCCTCACCAATCTACACCATTTAGGCCTGTGGCTCTCACCTTCTCTCCTCCAACGACGCTGAGGGTGAGGTTCTTGAGGACCAGGTCTAGTCCCTCTCTGTACCTCACACTGTAGTCAAGGAACTCTACCTTCCCCTGGGATGGCCAATCAGGGGAAGGCTTCTTGTCTTCCACCTCCCATGGGGCCTTGCAACATACACAAACACAATGATGCGCAACAATACACTTTATATTCACTTGCAAATTCTGCCCACATTTCGCAGAGGTTGATAAGAGCCGTATTTCAGAAAACACAGTATTCTAGAAACTCAACCACGTGATCAGTAAATAGGGGGTTATATTTAGTTAATAATCAAAGTAGTCTGAAATGTACAGCATGCTATATAGCCCAGCCCTCCACATCAAAGGGAATCGCTGTACGGTTGGGGAATCTAGTTCCACTTGTATTAGTCTTTTATGGTTGTGAGTCTGACTTGGCAGCCAGACAGACCAAAATAAAAACACACTTATGAAAAACATAAATATATATATATATATAAATACTATTTACAGAACTCAGGTGGTCTTAAGTAACAAACAGCGGGCAACAACACAACATTTCCACTGTCACTTTGCCTTGTACGTCTGAGCGATTAGACCTGGTTCATTGGTTGGTTTCCATATGTAAATGTCCTACTCTAGTAAGCATCGCGTGTGTGCTCTGTACCTCAATTTTGGTCTCAGAGTACTCCTTGACTCTCTCCACGGCTACGATGTTGCTCTCCAGATCTGACGTCATCCTCACCATCCAGTTCAGTGACATGGTCACCTGTTACCAGGACAACACAGTACTGTAGCATGAGTGATGCTTATTGGGAGAAAACACAAGCAGCGTCATTAAGCTGTCGTACATCATCATACCAGATCGCTTTTTAAAACACTGGGTTCTATCTCCAACCTAGTGTAGCAGATGGGGATCTGTGAAACTGCTCAGTCAGCCTGAAGAGGCCCCACTTGCACTGCCGGATAGCTATCTTTTCAGGAGCGCGGCTGGGTAAGACGCTTCGGGAAGGCGGTCACGTGTGTTTGCGAGGCAGTTGTCCTTGGTTCGAGCATCAATATCTGAGCCAAATCAGGAGGAAGCTATACTCGCTAAGCAAGCAGCGTGACGTCATTCACACCAGCACAACAGAATCGCAGTGGCAGGCGATGGGCACCATTTAATGGAAATGTGTATCAGACCGTTAGACGGACAGTAGATCTATGAATATGTTGTACTGTACCAGTAGAGCGTAGGACACAGAGAGTCCCACCAGTCCAGGGTTGAGATTGTTCTTCCCGATCACAGCGAACAGAGCAGCGAACAGCACGATGCAGTTCCCAATGAACTCTATACGCACCCCTAACCACCTACACACACACACAACCACACACAACACACACACACACACACACACACACCACACAGTTAGAGCAGCCCTGACACACAGTATGTCTCTGCACCGTACCTGCTTATGTAACTACATCACCATGCAAACATAGGCTATATTCAGTATTAAGGGCCACGTATTGTGAAGTGGGACACCAATGTCTTACTGTATGTCATTTGTGACGGAACATGTTAGTCTGTGGAGCTTTCAACATTTAGCACCAGTCGGTGGCTCTGTTACAATTCTCAAAAATCCAAAATGGACCAATACTGTCCACTAAATGAATCCGTCATTTTGTAAAGAGAATCCTAGGGCCCTTGGATCCTTAGCCAGCCGCTTTCAGATCAGCAGGAGCCAAAAAATGGGAACGAGGAAAGGAAGTACATTAAGACAATTTGAACGCAGCCACTGTCCTCCAGAGTCCATAGTGAACGTGCAGTAGGTGAGAGATACCACCTACCTGTTGGCCACTATACCAGGGTAGTAACTCTTTTGGTTGTCATCCACCTTCACATCACTCATTAGAACAAAGGCATCGCGTCTGCCGTAGGCTCTGATGACACTAGAGCCGGTGACGGTCTCAGAGAAATGGGAGTATATGGGAGATCTGGTGACCGACTCCAGACGCTTTAACTGCCGAGACGTGGCCACATAAAATCTCTAAAGTCGGGGGGAAGAGAGACAAACAGCATTATACAGTATCTAAACACGCTATAACACATATCTAAACCCTGGAGTACACGCTATAACACATATCTAAACACGCTATAACAGATATCTAAACCCTGGAGTACACGCTATAACAGATATCTAATCACGCTATAACAGATATCTAAACCCTGGAGTACACGCTATAACAGATATCTAAACCCTGGAGTACACGCTATAACAGATATCTAATCACGCTATAACAGATATCTAAACCCTGGAGTAGACACTATAACGCATATCTAATCACGCTATAACACATCTAAACCCTGGAGTAGACACTATAACACATATCTAATCACGCTATAACACATATCTAAACCCTGGAGTACACGCTATAACAGATATCTAATCACGCTATAACACATATCTAAACCCTGGAGTAGACGCTATAACACATATCTAATCACGCTATAACACATATCTAAACCCTGGAGTACACGCTATAACACATATCTAAACCCTGGAGTACACGCCATAACACATATCTAAACCCTGGAGTACACGCTATAAACACATATCTAAACCCTGGAGTACACGCTATAAACACATATCTAAACCTTGGGGTACACGCTATAACAGTAAGCAACTAGCAAGCACACACTGCAGTATCACACTATGGTAAGGTCAGGGGTCACCACACCTGCAGAGGTCATTTGATAGACTTATAGAGTAATATATTAATTTGATAGTGATCGATATATTTTATGAATATTTATCTGCTGTTTTACATGAATTATCATAATGCCAGATGCTCTTTCCACCAGGCCACCAAAATTATTCTAAAAAATAAGTATTATTTAATTTTATTATCAAATCAAATTCTAAAGCATTCAGGACTAAAACATGTTAAAACAAATGATGACCAAGCATAATGTTAAAACAAATGATGACCAAGCATAATGTTAAAACAAATGATGACCAAGCATAACGCCCAGCAGCCCTCAGCGAAACATCCAAACCGAGACACAAAGTAAACCGTCTTCACGTCAGGATAAAAGTAAATCTCTTTACATCTTTTCTATGGAACTGATCAAACGGGTTGAAAGGAGGAGGTGGTTTCTTGAAATGAAAGCACTCATTCATCTTAACTTAAGTTGGGATTCGGCTAATACCAGGTCTTCACAGACCACTGGTGTGTAGTATTTTGGCACAAGAGGACCCTCATATTAATTTCCTGGGTCAAAGGGTAAAGATACTGTATGGAAACCTTGAAGCTAATCAATACCCTGTATAGTTAGACAGGAAACAAAATAACCTCTAACTCCCTACCGTGTGGACAGATACCTGTAGCGTCAGACTGACTACAAGTTGTCTTTCCATTCGCTTACCACCAGAGTGGAGCAGCACACTAGATACCCACTTGTTGGTCTTTTGACAAATCCTATCAGATCTTTTCACATCAGATCTTTTTCAGAACTGATCTGATTGGTCAAAAGTGAAAAACATCAGAATTGTACTGCCTCGGGGCTACTTCATCCTACGCCACTCTATAGTATAAATCCCCATTCTCCAGCGTGTCCCTGAGAAGGATGTGAGGTTGTAAAGAACACACAGCAGTGTTCTCCGGGTCTCAGTCAACAAACACAACTCAGGAGAACAGAAGCCTCCTTCACTATTCACTACTGTACCGGCTGTTGGTGACTCGAGATGGCACGCTCTGTATGTATGTGTGTGTTGGTGTGTAGGTAGAGAGAGAAAGAGAGAGGAAGTGAATGCATGGTTAGGGAAGAGGAGACAGGGAGGAGTAGAGCAAACTCAAACAGATAACAGGAAAACAAAAAGTTCAAAGGATACATAAACTGCTCCACCAATCATGACGCTGCATGCCGCATTCAGGAATGTAAGCAAAAAATGTAAAGGAAAAGTAAAACTCGACACCATAAACTCCTGTCCTAGAGAGCAGAGCAACTGTTAGCTACTCAGAACAGAACCAATACCTGGACGAAGACGTATATGAAAGTCAGGGGAGCTATGACCACGGCGAAGATGGGGGTGCTGGCCACTATGACTATCATGGTGGAGAGAGAGGAGAAGAAGGTCCCGAGGAACATGAGAACGGTGGAGGGCAGTGCCTCGTCGATGACGTAGATGTCCTTAGAGAAGCGGTTGATGACCCTGCCTATGGGGGTGGTGTCAAAGAAAGACTGAGGGGTGTGAAACTTGTTGTCCAGCAGGGCATAGTGGAGCTTCCTGGCTGCTCCGATGTTCCCCATGGCCAGGGTGAAGGAGGAGACCATGACCAGGATGCCTGAGAGGGAGGGAGGGAGGGAGATGAGGGTTGAGGAGACAGTGGGTTTTGTATGTGTCCTCTCTCCTGAATGCGGAGTCCCTTTTCAATGAAATTCAAATCAAGCTTCCAGTGTTACTGAGGGGTAGAGGCCAAAGTCCTCACACAAAACCAACCATTCATAGTTAGCGTCATACAGTCAAAAAGTTAAACACACACAACTATACCTACAATAACTAAATCTCTCTTAGGGACAAACGACCCAAACACCATGAACAAATGTAACCACGTTGTAATCGCTATAAATATTGAACTGTAGAGATACTTTCTTCACCAGTGACATCACATTAAGCTGGACAGGTATTCTTATCCTGGACAGGTATTCTTATCCTGGACAGGTATTCTTATCCTAAGGTAATGAACAGCAGTTCTCCTCACCTTGTGTTATGCCCAGGGCAGCATACACCCCCACCCTCATGCTGACATTCTCCTGAGTCATGTTCTGAGCCTCGTCATTGGTCCACTGACTCAGCCAGACGTTGGCTCCGATGGCAGCGGCGCTCTGACAGCCGTACAGGAAACAGATGAAGAGGGTCAGCAGAGGCCCTACTGCCTTGGCGTACTCCCAGAACACCTTGCTCTTCACCTGAGGAGAGAGGTTAATAAAAGATCAGGGTTAAGAGGGTAGAGGTCAGAGGTTGTACTGTCTAGGAATACACCTGGAGGTAGGAGAGTTTAGAAGTCCACACCCTCAACCAGGTTTACTAAACAATGTATCTCCAT
The DNA here is from genome assembly GCF_018296145.1 of Oncorhynchus tshawytscha. Taxonomy (NCBI): domain Eukaryota; kingdom Metazoa; phylum Chordata; class Actinopteri; order Salmoniformes; family Salmonidae; genus Oncorhynchus; species Oncorhynchus tshawytscha. Next base: position 26,986,766 of record NC_056452.1, on the reverse strand, counting down.
ATCTCTACTCACTCTGCCTGTCTCAGTGGTCTCTGCCTGGATAAGTTTCTCCACCTTGGGTAGTTTCTTCTCTGCGTCAGGCTCAGCGTGCTTCCTCTCGCTGCACAAACGTCTCCGGACAGACTTGCTCCTTGGGTTCTCCAGGTCCCCTGAGATGACGCTGATCTGCCTGCAGGGAGGGAGGAAGTGATTGATCCGTCAATCAATCGTTGTGTGTATCGTACTTTTCAAAAATAAATCTCTCGCAAAATGCTTGATAGTAACTTAGGTCTAAAACCACATAGAATACAGCAGTTGTCTATCACAGAGGGGATTAAACATACCGAAGCCTCTTCAGGATTTTGTGATTCTGTGGTCTGCAATTTTTTGGCAAAATTAACAATTCCCTGCATATTATGCGAGGGTTTGCAAATTTGACAAATCTCTGCACTATTACCAGATAAAAGTAAAATCATTGCAATATTATCGCATATAACCGTCCGATCACCACACTAACAAAAACATGGCTCGCATTTTTTGTTAACCAAAAACAGAATTTTTAGCGCATAACATTATTCAATCAAGCAACACGTCAAACAAACATTTCCCCCTTCAGTGCATTTATGTGACAAATATGACAATATCGGAATTGCTGCAGCAAAATCAAGCATTTTGGACTGCAACTATCACACAAAAACACTAACACAAGGAACCCTGGAGGGAGTGCCTTATGACCTGTTAGAGGCTTATGAGTGCCTTATGACCTGTTAGAGGCTTATGAATGCCTTATGAACTGCTACAGAGGCTTATGAGTGCCTTATGACCTGTTAGAGGCTTATGAGTGCCTTATGACCTGTTAGAGGCTTATGAGTGCCTTATGACCTGTTAGAGGCTTATGAGTGCCTTATGACCTGTTAGAGGCTTATGAGTGCCTTATGACCTGTTAGAGGCTTATGAGAGCTTATGACCTGTTAGAGGCTTATGAGTGCCTTATGACCTGTTAGAGGCTTATGAGTGCCTTATGACCTGTTACAGGCTTATGAGTGCCTTATGACCTGTTACAGGCTTATGAGTGCCTTATTACCTGTTAGAGGCTTATGAGTGCCTTATGACCTGTTAGAGGCTTATGAATGCCTTATGAACTGCTACAGAGGCTTATGAGTGCCTTATTACCTGTTAGAGGCTTATGAGTGCCTTATGACCTGTTAGAGGCTTATGAATGCCTTATGAACTGCTACAGAGGCTTATGAGTGCCTTATGAACTGCTACAGAGGCTTATGAGTGCCTTATGAACAGTCACAGAGGCTTATGAGTGCCTTATGAACAGTTACAGAGGCATATGAGTCCCTTATGAATTGTTATAGAGGCTTATGAGTGCCTTATGAACAGTTACAGAGGCTTATGAGTCCCTTATGAATTGTTATAGAGGCTTATAGTGTACCTTATGAACTTCCTCTTTGCCTCGACCACTGGTTCACTGTCCACCATGTCTGTATGGTTGCTAAGGACGTCATCAGGGAAGTCCTCTTCTTCATCAATCAAATCCACTGTGGGGTTTTGAGTCACATGGTTACCGTGGTAATTATGGAGCAGGTGTACACAACCCTACAGGTGTAGGGCATGGGCGGGCAACTCTCCTCCTAGAGAGCTACTGGGTATGCAGGGTTTTGTTCCAACCCTACTCTAACAAACCTGAATAATCTAATCAGCTGCTGACTAGGACCTTGATTAGATATATTAGAGCAGGACTGGAGCAAAACCCAGTAGCTTGCACACCCAGTCGCCTTCCAGGACAAATATTGATAGGCACTGGTATAGGGTGAACAGTAGAACCCCAATGGCAGAAACAGCAATAGTATCTGTTTTAGATCTCTCTCTAAGGGCAGAAACAGCAATAGTATCTGTTTTAGATCTCTCTCTAAGGGCAGAAACAGCAATAGTATCTGTTTTAGATCTCTCTCTAAGGGCAGAAACAGCAATGGTATCCGTTTTAGATCTCTCTCTAAGGGCAGAAACAGCAATAGTATCTGTTTTAGATCTCTCTCTAAGGGCAGAAACAGCTATAGTATCTGTTTGAGATCTCTCTCTAAGGGCAGAAACAGCTATAGTATCTGTTTTAGATCTCTCTCTCTAAGGGCAGAAACAGCAATAGGATCTGTTTTAGATATCTCTCCAAGGGCAGAAACAGCAATAGTATGATTTTATGCTTTAGTCCTCAGATTTAGATCTGGATCTTGAAGCCATTTCCACTGCTTTCATTAAATTCATCCCCTATAATCAGGCACTGATTTACACCAGGGGAAACCAGGCGGTTGCAAATAATAACCAGGTGGAACAGAAAATCAGCAGATCTACGGACCTCAGAGAGTTCTGAATCCCTCTGCTATAGTAACAGATAGTTGTACCTGTTGCCTCGTCCTCTATGATGTCCTCCAGGGAGTAGTTTCTGAGGAACTCAGCGAAAGCTCCGTTCTGTTGGAGCAGCTCCTGGTATGAACCCATCTCCGACACTCTGCCCTCCACCATCACCATTATGTTGTTCACCTGCGGCAGGAAGCTGATGCCGTGTGTCACCAAGATACGTGTCTGGGGTAACCGAAAAGAGGCTCTGTCATTAAGGCTGGGAATTGCCATGGACCTCACGATACGATATTATCAGTATTCTTAGGTGCCGATACAGTATGCTTTGCCATTCGATAATGCGATTTTATTGCAAATAGATGTTCCAAACATATTGCTCAATTACATATGTGCTACAGAGAGACAAGAGAGCATGAGAACATTTGTTTCGATCAGTCAGGGAAATTAAAGTGCTGATAATATGTTGGCATGTTTGACTTAAGAGACAAATATCGATAAAATATTGCAATATACATACTGACTTTACACACCCAAGTGCTGCACATTCCAACCAGCTTCTGTACTGAAGTTTCTTATCAGCGCAACAAAGTCATAGATATGCTACCAAACCAACCAGCAGACAGGATGGAAAATAATAAACCACAAATAAGAGTGACTACTTCCTCTATTGTAGTTGAGGACTCTTCAAATGGGTTTTACTATCTGAACTACACAGAATATATCTTATGAACTTGTCAGTTGTAGGAGATAGCCATGTTAGAATGGACAAAATTGGCAATGTAGTGACTGACCACCAAAGATTGTTGATAAAGGACAAGACAGCCGACTGGTCTCTTTCTCATACAACCAAAGATTGTTGATAAAGGACAATATATTTAAACCAGTCCATTTTGCTCTGCTACCCCTCAGAATGTCTCTCTTCTTCTGTAATGTATGGAGAACAGAGCAGATTGACTACTCTCCTCACCTTGCCCTTCAGCGCCCCCTCTGGGCCAATGACGTGGTCAAAGATGTGTTTGGCCACGTGGGAGTCCACGGCAGACAGAGGGTCATCCAGCAGGTAGACATCTGCCTCGTTGTACAGAGCTCTGGCCAGACTCACCCTCTGTCTCTGGCCACCAGACAGGTTGATACCCTGAGGGAAGGAGGGACAGATAGACAGAGAGAGAGAAATCACTAGCAAGCTAGCAATCACAAGCAAATCACTGATCTGAAAAGTCATTCATTTGAGACTCGAAGATGCACTTTAGCTCGCAGAGCTAATGCCTAAGCTTTTGTTCAGTGGGCTAACATGGCCTTTAGCTCCAAAAACAACCCATGTTAGATTCTATCCCATCTCCCTACCTTCTCTCCAATCTCGGTCAGGTCTCCTCCAGGTAGTACTTCCAGGTCAGGGGTCAGGGCGCAAGCCTCCAGACAAGAGCGGTACTTCTGCTCGTTGTAGGCCTTGCCAAATAGGATGTTGTCTCTCAGAGTGGCGTTCTGGATCCAGGCCTGCTGGGGGACGTAGGCCACCGAACCCTGGAGGAGAGGAGTGAAGGAACTCAGTACAGATGAAAACTACTAGACCCTAAAAATCAATCTAGACCCTAACAATCAATCAGTCGATCAATCGTTCAATCAATCAAGCAATTGACCCACCAATCAATCTTCGGTGAGTATAAATGAATTGAGTGCAGATGTACCCGTATGGAGATGTGTCCCTCCAGTTTCTCCATCTCTCCCAGTAGAGCTGACACCAGGGAAGACTTCCCACAGCCTACATGTCCAACCACCGCTAGCAGAGAGCCCTGCGGCACCATCAGGTTTATACTGCGGACAAACACACACACGGGCACATCAGTAAAGTACGTTCCTTCCCTTTAAATGGTTATTTGTCCTTTTCATGATACAACTCACTAACTTACTTGTGCAGAGCAGGAGGATCTTGTTTTGCCCAGGTGAACTTCCCATTGACAACAGTCACTGAGCTATCTGAAGGGGGGAACACAGTGTAAGAATGAAAGGCAGTTAGGAAAACACCAATCGTGACACAGCATTACCAAACTGGAAGCATATATTCAAACTGTCTCAGAGCCAAGAAGGAAAAGCCATGACTATTGTCGTGGAAAATTGCAAGATTGTTATAATGCTTGTATTGCATTATAATGGTTGTTTATTCGACAGAATAGAGTATTCTGTTAACTATTGTGTGTGTGTGTTCTACTGAGGATGGGCCTCTATGAGATAACACTAACAGAGGAGATTTACGATGTCTTTGGGTAATAAAGCCTAAAGAGCATTCCAGATAACATGAGGTAATGTTTTTGTGCTATACCGTACCAGGGTGAGACGGTTCCAGTTTGGAGTAGGAGGACCAGACACTGGTCTTTACAATGAAAACTGTTGACACAGCAGTAACTCTGCTATATTTTATAGATATCTTTCATAAAAATCTTAACCTTGTGACCATTCTATGTATCTGTGGTTCGTCATGTAGGTTGAGAGCGGAGCATCTTGGCTATAAAAGATCTTTGTACTTTTCTGATGTCACTTTCAATGGTTCATTAGAAATGGCGCATCATTGAAAGCCAAAAAGGCTATTGCCATAGCTCTTATTATTAAAGACGTAGCTTAAGTATAACTCTGACTGGCGTGTGAAGTTTGTAACTCTCCTCATTTGGTAAAGCAGAAATAAGCCACCATACTATACACTGTGGAACCCCTGTGTCTAATTCCCTTAAGTCACCTCAAGGTAGAGTCCAAAATGTTTATATTACAAAAGCCAAGAGTAATGACTACAGTATGCAGAACCAAAATGTATTACAAAACCCCGCCCCCATTGTTACTTATTGAAAACGCAACCGTCTACAATAATGGCAGATGGGGGAACCATGGCAACGGCCAACGTCAGCATGACTTATCAGAAACATAGACCATTAGAATGACTAAACAGACCATTAGAATGACTAAACAGACCATTAGAATGACTAAACAGAAACAGACCATTAGATTGACTCAGAGGCCCTGTCCCATTAGCTTTCCCTTTATCCTATCCCTTCATGTCAGTGAAAAACTTATGGCCTATCAGAACAGCCCAGGGAGTGAAATGGAACCAGCCCAGCCAAGTTTGATCTGGTTTCTTGGTCAGCTTGGGCTGGTTCTTTGGTCAGCTGTGTCCATGTTTACCTGTGGCTGTGTTATTCCTGTCCACAGACTCTGGGTCCAGCTCTTCATGACTCAGGAAGTCCTGGATACGCTTCAGAGACACACTGGCCTGATGAGAAGCTACAGAGTCAACACAATACTCACATACAGGAGGAGTGACAGAAGGGGTAAGAGGAGGAGCAGAGTGAGGAGGAGGAGGAGCAGAGTGAGGAGGAGGAGAGTGAGGAGGAGGAGGAGGAGCAGAGTGAGGAGGAGGAGAGTGAGGAGGAGAAGGAGCAGAGTGAGGAGGAGCAGAGTGAGGAGGAGGAGGAGGAGCAGAGTGAGGAGGAGGAGAGTGAGGAGGAGAAGGAGCAGAGTGAGGAGGAGCAGAGTGAGGAGGAGGAGGAGGAGGAGCAGAGTGAGGAGGAGGAGAGTGAGGAGGAGAAGGAGCAGAGTGAGGAGGAGGAGAGTGAGGAGGAAGAGAGTGATAGGAGGAGGAGCAGAGTGAGGAGAAAGAGAGTGATAGGAGGAGGAGGAGCAGAGTGAGGAGGAGCAGAGTGAGGAGGAAGAGAGTGATAGGAGAGTGATAGGAGGAGGAGCAGAGTGAGGAGGAGGAGAGTGAGGAGGAGAAGGAGCAGAGTGAGGAGGAGCAGAGTGAGGAGGAGGAGGAGCAGAGTGAGGAGGAGGAGGAGGAGCAGAGTGAGGAGGAGGAGCAGCAGAGTGAGGAGGAGGAGCAGCAGAGTGAGGAGGAGGAGCAGAGTGAGGAGAAAGAGAGTGATGAGAAAGAGAGTGATAGGAGGAGGAGGAGCAGAGTGAGGAGGAGCAGAGTGAGGAGGAAGAGAGTGATAGGAGAGTGATAGGAGGAGGAGCAGAGTGAGGAGGAGGAGCAAGAGAGTGATAGGAGGAGGAGAGTGATAGGAGGAGCAGAGTGAGGAGGAGCAGAGTGAGGAGGAGCAGAGTGAGGAGGAGGAGGAGCAGAGTGAGGAGGAGCAGAGTGAGGAGGAGCAGAGTGAGGAGGAGCAGAATGAGGAGGAGGAGGAGCAGAGTGAGGAGGAGCAGAATGAGGAGGAGGAGGAGCAGAGTGAGGAGAGTGATAGGAGGAGCAGAGTGATAGGAGGAGCAGAGTGATAGGAGGAGCAGAGTGATAGGAGGAGCAGAGTGATAGGAGGAGCAGAGTGATAGGAGGAGCAGAGTGATAGGAGGAGCAGAGTGATAGGAGGAGCAGAGTGAGGAGGAGCAGAGTGAGGAGGAGCAGAGTGAGGAGGAGGGGAGCCTACCTGTACAACACTACTGATGACTTGGGGCAGCATATTGAGAGGGAACCGTAAGATGTTAAACAGAGACAAAGACACAAAGGCTTTGTCCGCATCTAAAATGTTATTTTTATCCACGGTCACGTACACTGCAAACGTCATCAAGGCAACCTGAGGAGACATTAACAGAAAAAAAATCATGGAAGTAGATCCTCTGGGCAGCTCATGGGTCTGCAATACAGCTGTCAGAGTGTACTCACTCCCTCTAAAAAACTAACGTTAGTCATCTTAGAAATATTACAGAGTTGTCCTTCCTTATGCAAATATGGTATATAGTGTACAACAAGGATATAGATGCTGTGCGTGTGTCCCGTACTAGGAATGGTGCGCTGGTCCAGGCCATGGTAGACAGAGCACCGAGGTAGGCCGTCTTGCGGAGCACATTGAGCTCTTTCTGTCTGATCTCCAGAACCTTCTCTTTAAAGGAGTTCTCCCAGGCGTACAGTTTCAGCACTTTGATCCCGTTCAGAATCTCGTTCATCAGTTTGATGCGAGCGTCCTTGTAATGCATCTGCTCCACCTGAGAGATAGGGGTGGGGGGTTAGAGGGGGAGAGAGAGAGGGGGAGGTAGAGGAGATGTCAAAACAACACTACTTTAGAGAGCATATTCACTGTTGATGCTTTTTCAGATTTCAAGGGAAAATACAGTATTTTACACTCATTAATAGAGGCTTTGATAGTTTTTGTATTTATTTAAGGATCCCCATTAGTTCCTGCCAATGTAGCAGCTACTCTTCCTGGGGTTTATTATGGATCCCCATTAGTTCCTGCCAATGTAGCAGCTACTCTTCCTGGGGTTTATTATGGATCCCATTTAGTTCCTGCCAAGGCAGCAGCTACTCTTCCTGGGGTTTATTATGGATCCCATTTAGTTCCTGCCAAGGCAGCAGCTACTCTTCCTGGGGTTTATTATGGATCCCATTTAGTTCCTGCCAAGGCAGCAGCTACTCTTCCTGGGGTTTATTATGGATCCCCATTAGTTCCTGCCAATGTAGCAGCTACTCTTCCTGGGGTTTATTATGGATCCCCATTAGTTCCTGCCAATGTAGCAGCTACTCTTCCTGGGGTTTATTATGGATCCCCATTAGTTCCTGCCAATGTAGCAGCTACTCTTCCTGGGGTTTATTATGGATCCCCATTAGTTCCTGCCAATGTAGCAGCTACTCTTCCTGGGGTTTATTATGGATCCCCATTAGTTCCTGCCAATGTAGCAGCTACTCTTCCTGGGGTTTATTATGGATCCCCATTAGTTCCTGCCAAGGCAGCAGCTACTCTTCCTGGGGTTTATTATGGATCCCCATTAGTTCCTGCCAAGGCAGCAGCTACTCTTCCTGGGGTTTATTATGGATCCCATATAGTTCCTGCCAAGGCAGCAGCTACTCTTCCTGGGGTTTATTATGGATCCCCATTAGTTCCTGCCAATGTAGCAGCTACTCTTCCTGGGGTTTATTATGGATCCCCATTAGTTCCTGTCAAGGCAGCAGCTACTCTTCCTGGGGTTTATTATGGATCCCCATTAGTTCCTGTCAAGGCAGCAGCTACTCTTCCTGGGGTTTATTATGGATCCCCATTAGTTCCTGTCAAGGCAGCAGCTACTCTTCCTGGGGTTTATTATGGATCCCATATAGTTCCTGCCAAGGCAGCAGCTACTCTTCCTGGGGTTTATTATGGATCCCCATTAGTTCCTGCCAAGGCAGCAGCTACTCTTCCTGGGGTTTATTATGGATCCCCATTAGTTCCTGCCAATGTAGCAGCTACTCTTCCTGGGGTTTATTATGGATCCCATATAGTTCCTGCCAAGGCAGCAGCTACTCTTCCTGGGGTTTATTATGGATCCTCATTAGTTCCTGTCAAGGCAGCAGCTACTCTTCCTGGGGTTTATTATGGATCCCCATTAGTTCCTGCCAAGGCAGCAGCTACTCTTCCTGGGGTTTATTATGGATCCCCATTAGTTCCTGCCAAGGCAGCAGCTACACTTCCTGGGGTTTATTATGGATCCCCATTAGTTCCTGCCAAGGCAGCAGCTACTCTTCCTGGGGTTTATTATGGATCCCATTTAGTTCCTGTCAAGGCAGCAGCTACTCTTCCTGGGGTTTATTATGGATCCCATTTAGTTCCTGTCAAGGCAGCAGCTACTCTTCCTGGGGTTTATTATGGATCCCATTTAGTTCCTGTCAAGGCAGCAGCTACACTTCCTGGGGTTTATTATGGATCCCATTTAGTTCCTGCCAAGGCAGCAGCTACTCTTCCTGGGGTTTATTATGGATCCCATTTAGTTCCTGCCAAGGCAGCAGCTACTCTTCCTGGGGTTTATTATGGATCCCATTTAGTTCCTGCCAAGGCAGCAGCTACTCTTCCTGGGGTTTATTATGGATCCCATTTAGTTCCTGTCAAGGCAGCAGCTACTCTTCCTGGGGTTTATTATGGATCCCATTTAGTTCCTGTCAAGGCAGCAGCTACTCTTCCTGGGGTTTATTATGGGTCCCATTTAGTTCCTGTCAAGGCAGCAGCTACTCTTCCTGGGGTTTATTATGGATCCCATTTAGTTCCTGCCAAGGCAGCAGCTACTCTTCCTGGGGTTTATTATGGATCCCATTTAGTTCCTGTCAAGGCAGCAGCTACTCTTCCTGGGGTTTATTATGGATCCCATTTAGTTCCTGTCAAGGCAGCAGCTACACTTCCTGGGGTTTATTATGGATCCCATTTAGTTCCTGCCAAGGCAACAGCTACACTTCCTGGGGTTTATTATGGATCCCATTTAGTTCCTGCCAAGGCAACAGCTACTCTTCCTGGGGTTTATTATGGATCCCATTTAGTTCCTGCCAAGGCAGCAGCTACTCTTCCTGGGGTTTATTATGGATCCCATTTAGTTCCTGCCAAGGCAGCAGCTACTCTTCCTGGGGTTTATTATGGATCCCATTTAGTTCCTGTCAAGGCAGCAGCTACTCTTCCTGGGGTTTATTATGGATCCCATTTAGTTCCTGTCAAGGCAGCAGCTACTCTTCCTGGGGTTTATTATGGATCCCATTTAGTTCCTGTCAGGCAGCAGCTACTCTTCCTGGGGTTTATTATGGATCCCATTTAGTTCCTGTCAAGGCAGCAGCTACTCTTCCTGGGGTTTATTATGGATCCCATTTAGTTCCTGTCAAGGCAGCAGCTACTCTTCCTGGGGTTTATTATGGATCCCATTTAGTTCCTGCCAAGGCAGCAGCTACTCTTCCTGGGGTTTATTATGGATCCCATTTAGTTCCTGTCAAGGCAGCAGCTACACTTCCTGGGGTTTATTATGGATCCCATTTAGTTCCTGCCAAGTCAGTGTTATATGTGTTACATGACATAACACATTTCTCAACACATTAACTTTGCTCCCTCAGGCCACTACTCTACTACCACATATCTACAATACATAATCCATGTGTAAGTGTGTAGTGCATGTCTTATCATGTGTGTGTGTGTGTGTGTGTGTGTGCGTGTGTGTCTATTCCCAGTCCCAGCTGTTCCATAAGGTGTATTTTTATCTGTTTTTTTAATAAAATCTGATTCTACTTCTTGCATCATTTACCTGATGTGGAATAGAGTTCCATGTAGTCATGGCTCTATGTAATACTGTGCGCCTCCCATAGTCTGTTCTTGACTTGGGGATTGTGAAGAGACCTCTGGTGGCATGTCTTGTGGTGTATGCATGGGTGTCCAAGTAGTTTAAAACAGACACCCCGGTGCATTCAGCATGACAACATTTCTTACAAAAACCAAGTAGTGATGAAGTCAATCTCTCCTCGACTTTGAGCCATGAGAGATTTACATGCATATTATTAATGTCAGCTCTCCCTGTACATTTCAGGGCCAGTCTTGCTGCCCTGTTCTGTAATTTTCCACTTTGTGGCACCTGACTGAACAGCAGTCCAGGTGTGATAAAACCAGGGCATGTAGGATCTGCCTTGTTGATAGTGTTGTTAAGGCGGCAGAGCAACGCTTTATTATGGACAGACTTTTCCTCATCCTAGCTACTGTTGTATCAATATGTTTTGACCATGACAGTTTACAATCCAGGATTACCCCAAGCAGTTTAGTCTCCTCAACTTGCTCAATGTCCACATTATTAAAACAAGATTTAGTTGAGGTTTAGTGAATGATTCTTCCCAAATGCAATGCTTTTAGTTTTTGAAATATTTTCCTTGCCACCCATTCTGAAACTAACTGGAGCTCTCTGTTAAGGGTGACAGTGATTTCACTCGCTATAGTAGCTGACGTATATAGTGTTGAGTCATCCGCATACATAAACACATTGGCTCAAAGCCAGTGGCATATCATTAGTAAAGATTGAAAAAGTAAGGGACCTGGGCAGCTGCCCTGGGGAATGCCTGATTCTACCTGGATTATGTTGGAAAGGCTTCCATTAAAGAACACCCTCTGTGTTCTGTTAGACAGTTAACTCTTTATCCACAATATAGCAGGGGGTGTAAAGCCATAACACATACGTTTTCCAGCAGCAGACTACAATAGTTTACAGTAAAATAGCATTGTATCTGGTCAAACACATTTTCTTCCCAAAAAAAGTTGACTTAGCGTTGGTAACAGGCTGATTGGTCAGCTCTTTGAGCCAGTAAAGTGGGCTTTACTATTCTTGGGAAGCGGAATTCTTTTTTGCTTCTCTCCAGGCCTGAGGGCACATATTATTCTAGTAGGCTTAGATTGAAGATATGGTTGCTCGACATACAAAAAAGGCAGAGTTTGAAGCATAGTAGTATAAACTCACATCAGATCTATACAGGGCTTTGTTGTTGGACCCATTTAGCATTTATGTGGTAAAAAGTTGGGCACCTGTTTCTACATTGACCCTTAGATTAAACAACCAACTTATTTTCTATGAGACTTTATCATCTTAATAACAATCATCATCACCACTACTTCAACTCCTTGTCCCCAATGATGCCCTCAGAGTAGCAGAGGGAGCTATGTATACCTGGTAGGCTCGTGTCCTCACAGCGATGGCAGCATTTAAAGGAATCAGGAGGATCATCACAGCAACACCAGCCAGCACTGACGGACCCAGGTTCTACAACACAGAGACAAGGCATGACCAATCAACACAGAGACAAAATCAGGACCAATCAACACAGAGACAAAATCAGGACCAATCAACACAGAGACAAGGCATGACCAATCAACACAGAGCCAAGGCATGACCAATCAACACAGAGACAAGGCATGACCAATCAACACAGAGACAAAATCAGGACCAATCAACACAGAGACAAAATCAGGACCAATCAACACAGAGACAAAATCAGGACCAATCAACACAGAGACAAAATCAGGACCAATCAACACAGAGACAAAATCAGGACCAATCAACACAGAGCCAAGGCATGACCAATCAACACAGAGCCAAGGCATGACCAATCAACACAGAGACAAGGCATGACCAATCAACACAGAGACAAAATCAGGACCAATCAACACAGAGACAAAATCAGGACCAATCAACACAGAGACAAAATCAGGACCAATCAACACAGAGACAAAATCAGGACCAATCAACACAGAGACAAAATCAGGACCAATCAACACAGAGACAAAATCAGGACCAATCAACACAGAGACAAAATCAGGACCAATCAACACAGAGACAAGGCATGACCAATCAACACAGAGACAAGGCATGACCAATCAACACAGAGACAAGGCATGACCAATCAACACAGAGACAAAATCAGGACCAATCAACACAGAGACAAAATCAGGACCAATCAACACAGAGACAAAATCAGGACCAATCAACACAGAGACAAAATCAGGACCAATCAACACAGAGACAAAATCAGGACCAATCAACACAGAGACAAAATCAGGACCAATCAACACAGAGCCAAGGCATGACCAATCAACACAGAGCCAAGGCATGACCAATCAACACAGAGACAAGGCATGACCAATCAACACAGAGACAAAATCAGGACCAATCAACACAGAGACAAAATCAGGACCAATCAACACAGAGACAAAATCAGGACCAATCAACACAGAGACAAAATCAGGACCAATCAACACAGAGACAAAATCAGGACCAATCAACACAGAGACAAAATCAGGACCAATCAACACAGAGACAAGGCATGACCAATCAACACAGAGACAAGGCATGACCAATCAACACAGAGACAAGGCATGACCAATCAACACAGAGACAAGGCATGACCAATCAACACAGAGACAAGGCATGACCAATCAACACAGAGACAAAATCAGGACCAATCAACACAGAGACAAAATCAGGACCAATCAACACAGAGACAAAATCAGGACCAATCAACACAGAGACAAAATCAGGACCAATCAACACAGAGACAAGGCATGACCAATCAACACAGAGACAAGGCATGACCAATCAACACAGAGACAAGGCATGACCAATCAACACAGAGACAAGGCATGACCAATCAACACAACAGAGATGGACCCTGGTTCAACAACACAGACAGACCAGACATGACTAATCAACACAGATGTCATTAGATCTACTTCCCCTACAGTGTACTAGTTATTCTATGGCGGACTAATAAACCCACCTCCATGGTAAGAACCCACCCACCTGCCACAGGAAGTATAGCGCCAGTATGATCTGAAGTGGGGCGGACCACAGCATGTTGAGAAAGGTGGTGAGATCCATGAAGCGCTGAGCGTCCACTGACATCAGGTTGACTATCTCTCCCACTGTAGATGTACGCTTGGCCGCGTTCGTGATGATCAGAGACTAGGGGGAGAGAACAGAGAAAGAGAGAGATAGAGGCAGAACAGAAGATAGAGAGAGAGATTCAGTACTTTCGCCACTGTAGTGAATGTGTGTTTGCGTGAATACATGCATATGGGTATGTGCGCGCACGCTTCTGTGTGTGTGTGTGCATGCTCCTGTGTGTGTGTGTGTATGCTCCTGTGTGTGTGTGTGTGTGTGTGTGTGTGTGTGTGTGTCCTGTGTGTGTGTGTGTGTGCTCCTGTGTGTGTGTGTGTGTGTGTGTGTGTGTGTGTGCTCCTGTGTGTGTGTGTGTGTGCTCCTGTGTGTGTGTGTGTGTGTGTGTGTGTGCTCCTGTGTGTGTGTGTGCTCCTGTGTGTGTGTGTGAGAGATTCTGCCTGTGTGTACCTTCCTGTAGATAGCTCCTATGATGGCGGTGCGGAGCCTCATCCCGGTGACGAAGCAGTACTGGAAGTGTTGGTGCAGGATGAGGGTCTGGAGGAAGGCTGTGCAGAACATGAGGAATGCCAGGGCATAACCCCACCAGGTGGGAGCTTCCTTCTGCTTCGTGAACGAGATCAATAAACTAGTGAGAGAGAGCGAGATCAAATGGAAATAAATGGATTATTACTGTTAAGAAAATGTCTTGCAGCTTAACATACTGAATATATACAAATAATATGTGATCTGAAAGTACAATGAGCAAAGGGCCCGAGCGAAGGACATAAAACAAGCAAAGGAAGGTGCAGTTTTTCCATTATGAGCCAACCACCATGACACCCATGTGGTTTATGGAAAGATATGATCTACCTAACAATCTACCACTGTCTCTTCTCTCCAGGAAATAAATCATTAATAAACCCCTCTTTACAACACAGAGGGGGTTTATGCTTTCACAGAAAAGCGACCATCATTCAAATACACACCCAGTCACGATAGCCTACACCGAGAAGACATTTACACATTGGCTTTGCATAACATTCAAATAAGACCATAAGAACGAAAAACGAACATCATGCAAACTTAAATTTTTTGAGAAAACGAGAGACCATGATAGATTGTTAGGTAGATCATTTCCTTCCCTAAACCACATGGGTAAATACTGTCCAGGTACTTGGAATCACTGTGGTAGTGAGAGGAACAATGCTGTCCTGTCACCTTGTAAAGCCACAAGGAAACAGATGCTCCTATGATGGGTCTGAAAGAGGAACTACTGCAGTTATATTGAAATATCTCACAGATCTTTATCTTTACTCAGAACTTCAAATTGTATTCAGGCCCAGGTTCAGCGTGTTCATCTTGACATATAGGCTTCAAAACAGCTTCATAAGGGGTTATAATGCTTCGTGGTGCTCTACGTACCTGAGGAGCTGTGGGTTGACGAAGGTGATGAGGTCCTGTAGGAGTTTAAAGGCAGATCCGATGAGGAAGTAGGGTCCAAAAGCCTTGATGAGGGAGCGGAGGAAGGAGGGCTTCTTGGGGGTTTTCTTTTTGGACAGCAACACATCCACCTCCTCAGGACTGTTCTCCCCCCCTACGTGGTTGGACTCTCCCGCTGGCGGAGGCTTGGAGTACAGAGCCTGGGTGGACCGGTCCTCAGCACTGTGGAGAAAATGGCAGGAAATGAGTTTCCAGTAGAAGAAGCATTCATCAAATTCAACTTTTTCCTTGAAGTTAGCAGATATATTGCATATGTTTGTGAGATTTTCTCCCAGAGATCTGAATGTAGAGGGTTAGATTTCAATAGAGGATGAATCAATGAAACACAACCCTCCTTCACACCCCCAATTACAAGCTTAGGCCTCTCCTTCATATAACTTTACTGGTCCTTCTGTTTACTGAAGGTAAGGGAAACTTGGCAGGGAAACTGAAAAGAAAAAAAGAAAGGAAAAGAAGGGAGGAAGGAAAGAGAAAGAAGGGAGGAAGGAAAGAAAAGAAGGAAGGAGAAAGAAGAGGAAGGAAGGAAGGAAGGAAGAGAAAGAAGGGAGGAAGGAAAGAAGAAAGAAAGGAGGGAAAGGAAGGAAGAAGGGGAAGGAAGGAAAGAGAAGGAAGGGAGGAAAGGAAGGAAAGGGAAGGGAGGGAAAAGGAAAGGAAAGAAGGGAGGAAGGAAGGAAAGGAAAGAAGGGAAGGAAGGAAAGAAAGAGGAAGAAGGGAGGAAGGAAGAAAGAAGAAAGAAGGGGAAAGAGGAAAGAAAGAAGGAAGGGAAAGGAAGGGAAGAAGGGAGGAAGGAAGGGAAAGGGAAGGGAAGAAGGGAGGAAGGAAGGGAAAGGGAAGGGAAGAAGGGAGGAAGGAAGGAAAAGGGAAGGGAAGGAAGGGAAAGAAGGAAGGGAAAGGTTTAAGGGAACTGTAAGGGATGATGCATTAGGGAAAATGGGGTGGGGAAATAATTGCAGGAAGGAATGGTACTGTAATTTCACCCCTCAATCTTTGGAGGAAAAGGGAAAAAAGGGGGAAGGAAGGTAAAGTTTGAAAGAATGGAAGGGAAGAAGGGAGGAAGGAAGTTCAGGGAAGGGAAGCTGGTGTTAAGGAAGGAAGGGAAATTTACATTGGAGTAAGGAAGGGAAAGAAGGGAGGAAGGAAGGAAAGGAAAACATTTGTCAAGGGAAGCCAGGGAGGAAGTCAGTGCTAGGAAGACACAAGGTAAGGGAAGAAGGAAGGGAAAGAAAGAAGGGAGGGAAAGAAGGAAGGGAAAGAAGGGAGGAAGGAAGGGAAAGAAAGAAGGAAGGAAGGGAAAGAAAGAAGGAAAGAAGGAAGGAAGGAAAGAAGGAAGGAAAAAGAAGGGAAGGAAGGGAAAGAAGGAAGGGAGGTTTACTACAGGTTTACTACTGTAAATTATGATGCATTATGGGAAAATGTGGGTGGGGAAATAATTGCAGTATTTTCAATGGTACTGTAATTTCACCCCTCAATCTTTGGAGCGCTTAAAACCTTTTGACCACAAAATGGGGGCATGGTTTGTAGTTTGAGAGAATGTGTGGAACAACGGAGGTTGGAGTTCAGCAGACAAGCTGGTGTTAAGTGATTTTGGACCAGAAATTTACATTGGAGTCATTTTGCAGACGCTCTTATCCAGAGCGACTTACAGTTAGTTATGTACGACAACCATCTCGTCATAACTAAAACATTTGTCAATACAGCCAGCTACAAAGTCAGTGCTAGTAAGACACAATGTAAGTATGGAACAGTGGGAACAGCTGTGTGGCCTTCACAAGCTGAAGTAATGGAATTGTGGGGCCCATGGCTGTGTGGCCTTCACAAGCTGAAGTAATGGAACTGTGGGGCCCATGGCTGTGTGGCCTTCACAAGCTGAAGCAATGGAACTGTGGGGCCCATGGCTGTGTGGCCTTCACAAGCTGAAGCAATGGAACTGTGGGGCCCATGGCTGTGGCATTGACAACCTGAAGCAATGGAACTGTGGGGCCCATGGCTGTGTGGCCTTCACAAGCTGAAGTAATGGAACTGTGGGGCCAAACATGGCTGTGTGGCCTTCATTAAGCTGAAGTAATGGAACTGTGGGGCCCATGGCTGTGTGGCCTTCACCCAAGCTGAAGTAATGGAACTGTGGGGCCCATGGCTGTGTCTGGCCTTAACAGAACTGAAGGAATGGAACTGTGGGGCCCATGGCTGTGTAGCCTTCACAAGCTGAAGGAATGGAACTGTGGGGCCCATGGCTGTGTGGCCTTCACAAGCTGAAGTAATGGAACTTATTTCAGGCCCATGGCTGTGGGCCTTCAAAGCTGAAGGAATGGAACTGTCTCAGGGCCCATGGCTGTGTGGCCTTCCATTTCAAGCTGAAGGAATGGAACTATGGGGCCCATGGCTGTGTGGCCTTCACAAGCTGAAGCAATGGAACTGTGGGGCCCATGGCTGTGTGGCCTTCACAAGCTGAAGCAATGGAACTGTGGGGCCCATGGCTGTGGCATTGACAACCTGAAGCAGAAAGTTGTTTTGGGGTAAATGTTTATGCTCTAGCAAGTTTGTTTGACAAGCTTTCTGGTTAAAGGTTTATGTGGTAGCCAACTGCTTGCTTTTGATAAGTTAAAAATGTATATTTTCACTTTGAGAAAAACATAAATCCAATCAATTATTAAGATGGTAGGATTGAAATGTTTTATAAAAAATGGCAGAGAGAAAGCAGGTAGTTTCTGTTTAGAGCAGAAAGACGGTTTAATCTGGTTACCAGCTGGTTTGAAAATCACAGACTTTTTTGAACTCCACTGCTTTCACACCAATGTTCAGATTTTTGGATATAAATATGCACTTTATCGAACAAAACATACATGTATTGTGTAACATGAAGTCGTATGAGTGTCATCCGATGAAGATCAAAGGTTAGTGATTAATTTTATCTCTATTTGTGCTTTTTGTGACTCCTCTCTTTGGCTGGAAAAATGGCTGGGTTTTTCTGTGACTTGGTGGTGACCTAACAATCGTTTGTGGAGCTTTCGCTGTAAAGCCTTTTTGAAATCAGACACTGTGGCTGGATTAAAGAGAAAAATGGTGCCTAATATTTGTGTGTTTGACAAATTTGATTTATGCGATTTATGTTGATTTGTATTTGGCGCCCTGCAATTTCATTGGCTGTTGGCGGGTTCCGCTAGTCCTAGACAGGCTAATGCTATTCCAGCCATTAGTATGAGCAGTCCTCCCCTCAGCAGCCTCCACTGAAATCCATCCTAGTGTGACTTGTATTTAAAGGATAAGTGCCTGGTGCAATAATAAAATGGCGTGAGGTTAACCCTTGCCCCTGTTAACACCCATCCAATGTGTTTTTAAACTTCAGTAGAATAATCAAGTATCTTTACCGTTATATGTGACAAAGACCGAGGAAAATACAACAAATTAAGTCATTTGACATGTTTATGTAATATTAGAGATGGACTGTTTTCAAATAGAGTTTAAAAAAAAACACAGCTGCAACAACATAAGCACAACACTTCTTCACAAATCTATAATTTCACAGTCAGAAAGTGTTGTGTGTGTGTGTGTGTGTGTGGTGTGTGTGGTTTCTGGTTTATCTTCAAGAAGACTCTGCATTCTAGAGAAGTGGTCATTCGGTTTGTCAAGCCTGATGACAGGCGGCATATTCTCTCCAATAACACTTGGGATGCAAGGGGCAGAAGCCAGATCCAGTACCACAGGACACAGCTTTGAATAAACAGCCTGCCAGCACTGGAGAAGGGACTCTCGAAACGCCTCCCTTTACCTCTTCCAGGTATTTCTGCAGCTCACAGAGGGCACTAAATGCCCTGCCAGGTTGACCCTCCAGCTGGACAATGACCTCCGACACAATCTTCGATGTGAAGAAGCTATATTTCTAATGCACTTTGGTCAAGATGCTGGATTCATCTTCCTGGGGTCCTGCTGCTCCACGTTTGTACTCTCTGATTTGTTGAAGTACAAAAGATTCTGCTTCCCTCATCAGTGGCTCTGTTGAGCAAAGTGTCAGAGACACTTAGATCCATCAGGCAAGCTGCTGCAGGGGTTGGATCAACGTTGGCTGCCAGAGGATTCAGTATGAATGCGAAGTGTTCATATAGTGACTTCAGGAGGACATGTGCCAACTGTTTTGCAACAGTAGTTGACTGCAAGTGTGCCTCAAGTTTGAGAAAGCACGGCACCACATCAGACAGTGATTGGCTGTCAGCTTGAAGTTGGTCAGTATGGATTGCGAACTGCTCAAGCAACTTCACAAGCTGTTCTAGCTTGGCCCAGTCATGTGCCGTGCTTCCCTACAGAGCAAATTCTCCAGTGTAAAAATAATAATAAAATGGATTGGTCTGTGGACCCATATAGACACTAGAACAGTGTTCAATTAACATACTGCTTAGTGTAAAGCCTTATTAAAATATTTCCCAGAGTACCTTGCCTTTCTAGTAAATTGTAAAGTTAACATCCATGGCTGTATTTGTTAGTGACAGATAGGGTTGTTGAATTCATCCATTTTCAGTCCTATGGACTTCACCAAGTGAAATCCTAAGAGAATATGTTATCATTAAAAAAAATTAAAAATATATTTAATTGCATAAGGCCTTATTTTAAGGGCCTAGATTTACCCCATTTTTGTATTTTAGTTAACTTTTATTTATTCAGGGGACCCCAATGAGATCAGGGTCTCATTTACAATGGTGTCCTTAGGACAATGATACAACAAATTCAAAATTAACTACAAAATGACAGAATCAACACATCTTCAAAACACCACAAATAAAAATGATTTACATTCAACCCCATTAAATGAACTCAACATTAAAGTCCTAAACTGCCCTAGAGGCACCAGAGTGTCAAGATGTAGGGCGCCATTTCAAAAATGAAGGGGGGGGGGGCACTAAAACTGAAGGCGTATTTACCTAGAAGTGAAGTTCGGTAAGTCGGACGGTTGTGTAGCAGAGCTTTGTAAACAAAACAGGAGTAATGAAGTCGTCTACGGGACTTTAATGAGGACCAGACAACCTTTTGATACAGGATGCATTAATGCATATTAAAACGGTCCTTTGCAATAAAGCGAAGATGTTTTTTTAAACGTGAAATTATGTCAATCCAAAAGCCACGATACGGTGCATTCGGAAAGTATTCAGACCCCTCAACTTTTTCAACATTTTGTTACGTTACAGCTTTAATTGTAAAATGTATTAAATTATTTTTACTCATTAATTTACACACAATAGTCCATATTGACAAAGCAAAAACAGGTTAAGAAACGTTTTCAAATTTATAAAAATAAATAAATAAATGTATTTGCATAAGTATTCAGACACTTTGCAATGAGTCCCGAGATTTATCTCAGGTGGATCCTGTTCACATTAATCTTCCTTGAGAAGTTTCCTCAACTTGATTGGAGTCCACCTGTGGTAAATTCAATTGATTGGACATGATTTGGAAAGGCACACGCCTGTCTATATAAGAACAAAACAGTTGACAGTGAATGTCAGAGCTAAAAACCAAGCCATGAGGTAGAAGGAATTGTCTGTAGAGGCCCAAGACATGATTGTGTCGAGGCACATGTCTGGGGAAGGGTACCAAAACATTTCTGCAGAACTGAAGGTCCCCCAAGAACACAGTGGCCTCCATCATTCTTAAATGGAAAAAGCTTGGAACCAGGGGGCGAAGGTAAACCTTCCAACAGGACAATGATGACGTATACAGCAAAAACAACAGAGAAGTGGCTTTGGGACAAGTCTCTGAATGCCCTTGAGTGGCCCAGCCAGAGCCCGGACTTGAAAATAGCTGTGCAGCAACACTCCCAATCCAACCTGACAGAGCTTGAGAGGATCTGAGAAGAATGGGTGAAACTCCCCAAATACAGGTGTTCAAAGCTTGCAATGGCATACCCAAGAAGACTCGAGGCTGTAATCACTGCCAAAGGTGCTTCAACAATGTACTGAGTACAGGGTCTCAAAATGTATGTAAATGTGATATTTCAGTCCTTTTTATACATTTGCAAAAAATGATAAAACTTTTTTTTGCTTTGTCATTATGTGGTATTGTGTGCAGATTGATGAGGAAAAAATGTATTTAATCAATTTTAGAATAAAGCTGTAATGTAACAAAATGTGGAAAAAGACAAGGGGTCTGAATACTTTATGAATGCACTGACTGTATGTATAGGTGGGAACCTGCTAGATGACAGAACTATGTAATGCATAAATTTGATTTTTTTTGTCACATTGTGCTGCCTTGCTTAGTCACGTGTAACTTATATTGGAATACAGACAGAATTAAGATATACAACAATTTGAATATTTATTCACCTGTAACTTGCATTCAGAATGTCATTCATAATGACTGCTAGAGTTAGGAATATCGTGAGGAGACTAACCTCTAAACTGGAACAAACATTTCAGTAAGGAGGCGAAAAAAAATATCTAACTTGATTGGATTCATTTAGAAAAATGTGTGTTATTTATCTTCGTGTAGCTTAAGACTAATCAAATGTACATGCACACATAGATATTGAAACAAACAATAAGAAATAAAAATCTACTTACAATAAAGCTTGCTGGGAAATATGATAATGATGGGCGTGGTTTTGGTTCAAAGTGATGTGTATAAGTTTCTGTATTAGGCCCCTGTATTAGGGTAAATCTCAACCCCATAGAAAATCTTTGGAGGGAGTTGAAAGACTGTGTTGCCCAGCAACAGCCCCAAAACATCACTGCTCTAGAGGAGATCTGCATGGAGGAATGGGCCAAAATACCAGCAACAGTGTGTGAAAACCTTGTGAAGACTTACAGAAAACGTTTGACCTCTGTCATTGCCAACAAAGGGTATATAACAAAGTATTGAGATAAACTTTTGTTATTGACCAAATACTTATTTTCCACCATAATTTGCAAATAAATTCATAAAAAATCCTACAATGTGATTTTCGGGATTTTTTTCTCTCATTTTGTCTGCCATAGTTGAAGTGTACCTATGATGAAAATTACAGGCCTCTCTCATCTTTTTAAGAGGGAGAACTTGCACAATTGGTGGCTGACTAAATACTTTTTTGCCCCACTGTATAGTCATGGGTGCTAAGTCTACAATTTACATGAAAGACAAGGCACCCTGGGAAATATTTCAATAAGGCTTTACACTTAGCCATGTGTCACTATTCCGGAGTCTATATGGGTCCATAGATGCAACACGATCAGTGTTCATTTAACACCGTCAGTGATCATTGTTTTGGTTTTCAACACTGGAGAATTCCATGCAGGTTTTAAAGCTTTTGAAAAAAAAACGTGACAGATGAGATCAATAATAAATATTCTGTTGCAATTTCCAGTTGGCTCCTCTTTCCTATTAAGTGGTATAATGCTTACTTCATTGAGACTGTGCAGCTGGAAAAAATTTGGTCATAGAATCACTCTTCGAAAAATACCTGATTTCAAAGTCCGTAAAATTCCTATTTTCACCTTTTCATTTAGCACCTAAAATGGACGTGATATCAATGTCTGGAAAATACTTATAAAAGACGTCTTTTCAACGTAATTTTGCAAACTGGGTGACTTCTCTCTCTCCTATTGTGTTTTCCAACCAAGACCGGAGATGAAAAGACACTGACTCATCATATCAAATGCTCAAAAGGTGCTGCTCACTGCAGTGGTTTCTATCCAAACAAAAGGTACTGGACACTGCATTGGTTTCTATCCTAACAAAAAGGTGCTGCACACTGCAGTGGTTTCTATCCTAACAAAAAGGTGCTGGACTCTGCAGTGGTTTCTATCCAAACAAAAGGTACTGCACACTGCAGTGGTTTCTATCCTAACAGAAGGTACTGCACACTGCAGTGGTTTCTATCCTAACAGAAGGTACTGCACACTGCAGTGGTTTCTATCCTAACAAAAAGGTGCTGGACACTGCAGTGGTTTCTATCCTAACAAAAGGTACTGCACACTGCAGTGGTTTCTATCCTAACAGAAGGTACTGCACACTGCAGTGGTTTCTATCCTAACAGAAGGTACTGCACACTGCAGTGGTTTCTATCCTAACAAAAAGGTACTGCACACTGCAGTGGTTTCTATCCTAACAAAAGGTGCTGCACACTGCAGTGGTTTCTATCCTAACAAAAGGTGCTGCACACTGCAGTGGTTTCTATCCTAACAGAAGGTGCTGCACACTGCAGTGGTTTCTATCCTAACAAAAGGTGCTGCACACTGCAGTGGTTTCTATCCTAACAAAAGGTGCTGCACACTGCAGTGGTTTCTATCATGCTCGCACACGTACACTCCAGTACTCAGAGCTCATAAAAACAAATCAGCACATCTCTCAACTGTTCTGGGAAAGAGTTGAAAAGGGAAACTACTGTTGACTTAGGCTGTGCAACCTTAAACATGAGAAACCATTCTCTACACATTCATACTACTGGGTCAATATTGTTGTAAAAAAGGAAAATAAGGAAAGAAGGGAAGTGATTTTTAAACAGTAAGAAAATTACTAATTAAAAAATGTTATTGGAATTTGCAGGTTTCTCTTTTCTTTGTACCTAGAAGTAGTGAAATAACTGGAAGCCTTTGAGATAAGCATCACCAAATAGAATGTGTTCCAGGAAAGACTAAGGAAATTGAGCAATGGTATACCCAATGTTCATGTTGACGTTAATCTCTCCCTCCCTGTGAGCCTTGGCTTGCTCCACATTCCTGTCTCCCTCCCTCTGTTCCACCCTACATCCCTTGCCTCCCTCCCTCTCCCCCACTCTCCCTCCAAGCCTTGACCTGTCTAGGGTGTCAGGTAGGGTGGAGGTGATATGGTCCTTGACTGGTCTCTCAAAGCACTTCATGATGACGGAAGTGAGTGCTACGGGGCGGTAGTCGTTTAGCTCAGTTACCTTAGCTTTCTTGGGAACAGGGACAATGGTGACCCTCTTGAAGCATGTGGGAACAGCAGACTGGGATAAGGATTGATTGAATATATCTGTAAACACATCAGCCAGCTGGTCTGCGAATGCTCTGAGGACGTGGCTAGGGATGCCGTCTGGGCCTGCAGCCTTGCGAGGGTTAACACGTTTAAATGTTTTCCTCACGTCGGCTGCAGTGAAGGAGAGTCTGCAGGTTTTGGTTGCGGGCCGTGTCAGTGGCACTGTATTGTCCTCAAAGCGGGCAAAAAAGTGATTTAGTCTGTCTGGGAGCAAGACATCCTGGTCCGTGACGGGGCTGGTTTTCTTTTTGTAATCCGTGATTGACTGTAGACCCTGCCACATACCTCTGGTGTCTGAGCCGTTGAATTGCGACTCTACTTTGTCTCTATACTGACACTTAGCGGAGGGAATAGCTACACTGTTTGTATTCGGTCACCTTGCCCTGGTTAAAAGCAGTGGTTCGCGCTTTCAGTTTCACGCGAATGCTGCCATCAATACACGGTTTCTGGTTTGGGAATGTTTTAATTATTGCTATGGGAACGACATCTTCAAACAGCCATCACTAGCACAGAGAGGCGGCTGCCTACATACAGACTTGATATCATTGGCCACTTTAATAAATGGAACACTAGTCACTTTAATAATGCCACTTTAATGAATGTTTACATTTCTCACCTCATGTGTATATACTGTATACTGTATCCTCCACTACCTATTCTATACTATTACATCTTAGCCGCTCTGTTACTACTCCATATATTTTATACTTATATATTCGCATCACATTCCTATAGTAGACTATGTGTATTAGTTTGTGTTGTGGAATGTGTTAGATATTAGGTTTTGTTGTGGAATGTGTTAGATATTAGTTTGTGTTATGGAATGTATTAGGATATTAGGTTTTGTTGCAGAATGTGTTAGATATTAGGTTGTGTTGTGGAATGTGTTAGATATTACCTGTTAGATAGTGCTGCACTGTTGGATCTAGAAGCATAAGCATTTTGCTACACTCACAATAACATCTACTAACCATGTGTATGTGACCAATAAGATTTGTCTGTCTCCCTCCCTCCCTCCCTACCTGTGAACCTTGATCTGCTGCAGGTCCCTCCCTTCCTCACTCTACTCCCTCCCTACCTGTGAGCCTTGATCTGCTCCAGGTCCCTCCCTCTCTCCCTCCCTCCCTCCCTACCTGTGAGCCTTGATCTGCTCCAGGTCCCTCCCTCCCTACCTCCCTCCCCCTCCCTCCCTTGATCTGCTCCAGGTTCCTCCCTCCCTCCCTCCCTACCTGTGAGCCTTGATCTGCTCCAGGTCCCTCCCTCCCTCCCTCCCTCCCTCCCTACCTGTGAGCCTTGATCTGCTCCAGGTTCCTCCCTCCCTACCTGTGAGCCTTGATCTGCTCCAGGTCCCTCCCTCCCTCCCGCCCTCCCTACCTGTGAGCCTTGATCTGCTCCAGGTCCCTCCTCCCTACCTGTGAGCCTTGATCTGCTCCAGGTCCCTCCCTCCCTCCCTACCTGTGAGCCTTGATCTGCTCCAGGTCCCTCCCTCCCTCCCTCCCTCCCTCCTGTGAGCCTTGATCTGCTCCAGGTTCCTCCCTACCTGTGAGCCTTGATCTGCTCCAGGTCCCTCCCTCCCTCCCGCCCTCCCTACCTGTGAGCCTTGATCTGCTCCAGGTCCCTCCCTCCCTACCTGTGAGCCTTGATCTGCTCCAGGTCCCTCCCCCTCCCTACCTGTGAGCTTTGATCTGCTCCAGGTCCCTCCCTCCCTACCTGTGAGCCTTGATCTGCTCCAGGTCCCTCCCTACCTGTGAGCCTTGATCTGCTCCAGGTCCCTCCCTCCCTCCCGCCCTCCCTACCTGTGAGCTTTGATCTGCTCCAGGTCCCTCCCTCCCTCCCTCCCTACCTGTGAGCTTTGATCTGCTCCAGGTCCCCCCTCCTCCCTCCCTCCCTCCCTACCTGTGAGCTTTGATCTGCTCCAGGTCCCTCCCTCCCTCCCTCCCTACCTGTGAGCCTTGATCTGCTCCAGGTCCCACTCTCTCAGCAGCTTGGGGACAACCTCCTCTGAGCTGTCCCTCTTGTTCAGTGACCACAGGTCTTTGGCTTCCAGAGGGTTCCTATAGCCTTTGATCGCCATGCTGGGACAGGGAGGGACACAATGCAAAACTTTGTAAAGAGAGGGATACTTTATCAGTATCCATGGAAACCATTGCACAGAGAAGACTGCTGTTTGCAGTTCTATTCATTATTGATCAAATGGACCGATTAATTGAATAACATGTGTGAATATGAAGTAGCTACAAGCCATACAAATATATAGGACAGACACAATGATGATGAACGGGACATACTTGTTATGTGTGTGTGTGTGTGTGTGTATGGGGGAAATGGTTTTACCTAGTGAACCACCAGAAGGTCATTGTGGAGAGGAAGCCAGCGGTCGATTGAGGGCAAGGATTCTGAGGAGAAAATTACAGAGTAAGAAGATAGTAAAAACACACACACTGTGGCCTATCGTTGTGGGGACCAGAAGTCCTCACAAGAATAGTAAAACAAGAAAATATTCAGACAAGTGAGGACATTTCACCAGTCCCCACAAAGAAAAAGGCTATTTTAGGCTCAGGGTTAGGAGTTAAGGTTAGGGATTTGGGGTTAAGGTTAGGAAAAATGTGATTTTGAATGGGAATCAATTGTTTGGTGCCCACGAGTAAAGTAAAACAAACGTGTGTGTGTGTGTGTGTGTGTGTGTGTGTGAGACTCACGGGGTCTGTGTCGACATTGGAGAAAAGGGGGGG
This sequence comes from Oncorhynchus tshawytscha, assembly GCF_018296145.1. Classification (NCBI taxonomy): domain Eukaryota; kingdom Metazoa; phylum Chordata; class Actinopteri; order Salmoniformes; family Salmonidae; genus Oncorhynchus; species Oncorhynchus tshawytscha. The sequence continues at coordinate 26,960,127 of NC_056452.1, read as the reverse complement.
TTTCTCATTGAAGCAACAGAGGATCAGCTGTGATACAACCAGACTGAAGTAGAGATAGAAGGTGATGAAACGCAGCTTGTCTGGAATCTCACTCTGAAACACAAGACAGGAGAAATACTTGATTGGCCCGTTGGAGGACATTGTGTCATGAAAGCCATTTCTTAAAAGGAGTATGACGGACACTAAAGCTGGGTGAACACTACATGATCGTGGCCCCGATTTGTCTGTTGCAGACAAGTTTTGGAGATCTGAGACACGAATCAAAGTTTATTTGTCACGTGCGCTGAATACAACAGGTGTAGTAGACCTTACAGTGAAATGCTTACTTACAGGCTCTAACCAATAGTGCAAAAAAGGAATGTGTGTGTGTGTGTGTGTGTGTGTGTGTAGGTAAGTCAAAGAAATAAAAGAGTAAAAAGACATTTGAGAATAACAGTAGCAAGGCTGTATACAGACACCTGTTAGTCAGGCTGATTGAGGTAGTATGTACATGTAGATATGGTTAAAGTGACTGTGCATATATGATGAACAGAGAGTAGCAGTAGCCAGGCTACATCCAGACACCTGTTAGTCGGGCTGATTGAGGTAGTATGTACATGTAGATATGGTTAAAGTGACTATGCATATATGATGAACAGAGAGTAGCAGTAGCCAGGCTATATACAGACACCTGTTAGTCGGGCTGATTGAGGTAGTATGTACATGTAGATATGGTTAAAGTGACTATGCATATATGATGAACAGGGAGTAGCAGTAAAAGATGCGTTGGCGGGTGGCGGGACACAATGCTGTTAGCCAATATGTGGGAGCACTGGTTGGTCGGGCCAATTGAGGTAGTATGTACATGAATGACTAAGTGACTATGCAAATAGGATAAACAGAGAGTAGCAGCAGCGTAACAGAGGGGTGGGGGGGTTGGGGGCACACAATGCAAATAGTCCTGGTAACCATTTGGTTACCTGTTCAGGAGTCTTATGGCTTGGGGGTAAAAAAAAAAACTGTTGAGAAGCCTTTTGGTCCAAGACTTGGCGCTCCGGTACCACTTGCCATGCAGAAGTAGAGAGAACAGTCTACGACTGGGGTGGCTGGACGCTATGCGGGGTCGTCACCGACGCTCGTCGTTTAACGTGAGCGGGTCAGAGACGCAACCTGAGGCTACCGATCCAGTCTTTGAGCAGTCCCAGACATCCCCGATATTTTCAAACCCGTTTCATTTTACCAGCAAATCCCTTGTGGTGTGAGATGTGCAACAACAAGTTTCGACAACGGTGATGAGCAATAGCCAATGAGAGATCTGAAGTTCACAAGCTATGTTATTCAATTCAGAATACTGGACAACAGACCTACTATTTCTCTCTCTGTCTCTCTCCCTCGCACTTCCTCCCCCTTGCTCTCGCCACACAGCCTCATCCCTGCCTAACCCCCAAAAACAACGTCCCTGCCTAACCCCCAAAACAACGCCCCTGCCTAACCCCCAAAACAACGTCCCTGCCTAACCCCCAAAACAACGTCCCTGCCTAACCCCCAAAACAACGTCCCTGCCTAACCCCCAAAACAACGTCCCTGCCTAACCCCAAAACAACGTCCCTACCTACCCCCAAAACAACATCCCTACCTACCCCCAAAACAACATCCCTACCTAACCCCCAAAACAACATCCCTACCTAACCCCCAAAACAACATCCCTACCTAACCCCCAAAACAACGTCCCTACCTAACCCCCAAAACAACGTCCCTGCCTAACCCCCAAAACAACGTCCCTGCCTAACCCCCAAAACAACATCCCTGCCTAACCCCTCAAAACAACATCCCTGCCTAACCCCTCAAAACAACATCCCTGCCTAACCCCTCAAAACAACATCCCTGCCTAACCCCTCAAAACAACGTCCCTGCCTAACCCCTCAAAACAACGTCCCTGCCTAACCCCTCAAAACAACGTCCCTGCCTAACCCCCAAAACAACGTCCCTGCCTAACCCCTCAAAACAACGTCCCTGCCTAACCCCTCAAAACAACGTCCCTGCCTAACCCCTCAAAACAACGTCCCTGCCTAACCCCCAAAACAACGTCCCTGCCTAACCCCCAAAACAACGTCCCTGCCTAACCCCCAAAACAACGTCCCTGCCTAACCCCCAAAACAACGTCCCTGCCTAACCCCCCAAAACAAAATCCCTGCCTAACCCCTCAAAACAACGTCCCTGCCTAACCCCCCAAAACAACGTCCCTGCCTAACCCCCAAAACAACGTCCCTGCCTAACCCCTCAAAACAACATCCCTGCCTAACCCCCAAAACAACGTCCCTGCCTAACCCCCAAAACAACGTCCCTGCCTAACCCCCAAAACAAAATCCCTGCCTAACCCCTCAAAACAACATCCCTGCCTAACCCCTCAAAACAACGTCCCTGCCTAACCCCCAAAACAACGTCCCTGCCTAACCCCCAAAACAACGTCCCTGCCTAACCCCTCAAAACAACATCCCTGCCTAACCCCAAAACAACATCCCTGCCTAACCCCCAAAACAACGTCCCTGCCTAACCCCCAAAACAACGTCCCTGCCTAACCCCCAAAACAACGTCCCTGCCTAACCCCCAAAACAAAATCCCTGCCTAACCCCTCAAAACAACATCCCTGCCTAACCCCTCAAAACAACATCCCTGCCTAACCCCTCAAAACAACATCCCTGCCTAACCCCTCAAAACAACGTCCCTGCCTAACCCCCAAAAACAACGTCCCTGCCTAACCCCAAAACAACGTCCCTGCCTAACCCCTCAAAACAACATCCCTGCCTAACCCCTCAAAACAACGTCCCTGCCTAACCCCAAAACAACGTCCCTGCCTAACCCCCAAAACAACGTCCCTGCCTAACCCCTCAAAACAACATCCCTGCCTAACCCCCAAAACAACATCCCTGCCTAACCCCAAAACAAAACCCCAAAACAACCCCTGCCTAACCCCCAAAACAACGTCCCTGCCTAACCCCCAAAACAAAATCCCTGCCTAACCCCTCAAAACAACATCCCTGCCTAACCCTCAAAACAACATCCCTGCCTAACCCCTCAAAACAACATCCCTGCCTAACCCCTCAAAACAACGTCCCTGCCTAACCCCCAAAACAACGTCCCTGCCTAACCCCCAAAACAACGTCCCTGCCTAACCCCTCAAAACAACATCCCTGCCTAACCCCAAAACAACATCCCTGCCTAACCCCCAAAACAACGTCCCTG